>NC_139219.1:287582487-288182487 GCF_055691185.1 Crinia signifera | reverse complement strand
ACCATTCATTCCACCAAAATCTGTGCTGCAAAATCCAAAAATCACTCCTTCCCTTCTGAGTCCTGCCATGCACCCAACTGGTATTTTTTGGTCACATGTGAGGCATTGCCGTACTCAGGAGAAATTGGGGCACATATTTTGGGGTACTTTTTCTCCTTCATACCTTCTGAAAATGAAAAATTTTGAGCCAGAACTGCATTTTTGTGTAAAAAAATGTAATTTTTCATTTTCACTGCCCACTTGTATCAAAATTGGTGAAACCCCTGGGGGTTTGAAATGTACACTATACCCCTAGATGAATTCCCTGAGGGGTGTACTTTGCAAAATGGGGTGACTTGTGGGGGGGTTCCACTGTATTGGTGCAACATAGCACTCACCATTCATTCCACCAAAATCTGTGCTGCAAAATCCAAAAATCACTCCTTCCCTTCTGAGTCCTGCCATGCACCCAACTGGTATTTTTTGGTCACATGTGAGGCATTGCCTACTCAGGAGAAATTGGGGCACAGATTTTGGGGTGCTTTTTCTCCTTCATATCTTCTGAAAATGAAAAATTTTGAGCCAGAACTGCATTTTTGTGTAAAAAAATGTAATTTTTCATTTTCACTGCCCACTTGTATCAAAATTGGTGAAACCCCTGGGGGTTTGAAATGTACACTATACCCCTAGATGAATTCCCTGAGGGGTGTAGTTTGCAAAATGGGGTCACTTGTGGGGGGCTTCCACTGTATTGGTGCTTTGGGGGTCTTGCTAATGCGACATAGCACCCACAAAAATTCCACCAGAATCTGAGCTGCAAAATCCAAAAATCACTCCTTCCCTTCTGAGTCCTGCCATGCACCCAAATGGTATTTTTTGGTCACATGTGAGGCATTGCCGTACTCGGGAGAAATTGGGGCACAGATTTTGGGGTGCTTTGTCTCCTTCATACCTTCTGAAAATGACAAATTTGGAGCCAGAACTGCATTTTTGTGTAAAAAAAATAATTTTTCATTTTCACTGCCCAGTTGTACCACAATTGGTGAAACCCCTGGGGGTTTGAAATGTACACTATACCCCTAGATGAATTCCCTGAGGGGTGTAGTTTGCAAAATGGGGTCACTTGTGGGGGGGTTCCTAACTTTTAGCATCTTATGGTGCCTAGAAACCTACATGGTGCCTAAAAAATAATCTCATAAAAAGGAGGCTCCAAAATCAAGTAGGTGCTCCTTCTATTATGAAGCCTGTGGTTTGGTCAACGTGCACACTAGGGCCACATATAGGATATTTATGAAAACAAAAGAATTGGGGGAATCAATTTTTAGTCACATTTCTCTAGTAAAATGTACTGTGTTCCTTAGAAAAATGTATTAAAATTGCAAATCTGCAAAAAAAATGAAATTTTGAAATTTCACCTACACTTTGTTTTAATTCCTGTGAAACACCTAAAGGGTTAACAAACTTCCAAAATGCTGTTTTGAATACTGTGAGGGGTGCAGTTTTTGAAATGGTATCATTTATGGGGGTGTCTCACATACAAGTCCCTCAAAGTCACATCAGAACTGAACTGGTCCCTAAAAAAATCAGTGTTTGAAATTTTCTTGAAAATTTGAGAATTTGCTATTCATATTGTAAGCCTCCTAGTGTCCAAAAAAATTAAAAGGAAGTTGAAATAATGATGGCAACATAAAGTAGACATATGGTCTATGTTAGTTATTAACTATTTTGAGTGGTATGATTATTTGTCTCACAAGCAGAAAATTTAACATTTTGCAAATTGCTAAATTTTCCATTTTTTTACGACATTTTGGTATTTTTCACAAAAAAACACAGACTGTATCGACCCAAATTTACCACTAATTTGAAGTACAATGTGTCACGAAAAAACAATCTCAAAATCACTGGGATAAGTAAAAGCAAAAAAAAGTTATCCCCACTTAAGTGATACCTGTCAGATTTGAAAAAAAGGGCTCTGTCAGGAAGGCAAAAACTGGCTCTGTCAGGAAGGGGTTAAGTATGTGTCAGTGTGTTTTATTGTACTATTTTTAATACTGTGGCACTACAAGACCCAGCGGGCCCTTTAATGCCCCGCAGGCTGGGACTTGTGGTTCTCCAAGTCCCAGCCTGCTGGGGAGGCTTGCTGGGACTCATAGTGCCCCAGTATTAGACAATAGTTTAATCTTTTTTTTTACACCAGAATCAGCTCGATGCCCACCGCCCAGGGGCATCGAGGACAGCACCAGGCTTCAGCCTGGTCAGGTAAGTCCTGGAGGGGGGGGACCCCTTTATTGGGGGGGTCCCCACTCCCCCAGGACCCCTGGCCAGGCTGACTGGTCAGTAGGGTTAATGTTTTGGCCGCGGAACCTTATATAATAAGTGTCCCCCGGCTGTGACATTACCCTGCTGGCTGGTTTGGCCTGGGGCTGGTTCTTAAAATACGGGGGAACCCTAGTCATTTTGTCCCCCGTATTTTGGGAACCAGCCCCGGACCTGGAGCCTGGGGCTGGTTGTTAAAAATCGGGGAACCCCTATTTGTCGGGTTCCCTGATTTTTAATTACCGGCCCCGGCTCCTTCAGCCTGGTGCTGGTTACAGCTGTTTTTTTTTTTAATTTATTTAATTTTTCTATTTTTTTACACCTTGCAGCCTGTACGAATTCGTATTAGCGGCCGTATATATGTGCCGCTAATACGAATGGTTACACCATCGGAGGGTTACAAAGCAGTCGTATATGACTGCTTTGTAATTTCCCCTCCGGAACACGACTTTGCATATGACTAAAACAGTCGTATGCAGTCGGAGGGGAAAAACCAATACGAAAAACTAGGTTTTTCATATTGGTAAATTTCCCCCATAATGTACAGGTGCTGGAACCAGGCTAGCATCAGGGCATCAGGGGCAAGGTGGGAGAGACTCGGCAGCGTGGACAGCTGCAGCCCCTTTCCTACTACCAGGTAGGAATCCAACGACAGAGGTTTGTGAAATCAAAATAGTGCAATAAATTAAGGGGGTGCTGATTACCAAAACATAAAGAGGAGGTACACCGCCTCCTATGGAATACAGAATTTCCAAAAAGTATGTTTTGGTTTGGCGCAACCTCCTTAAAAATTGTTCAATACACAATTTATATAACAAAGATATATTTATTGCAGACAACAACAGAACAATGTGAAATAAAATTAAATAGATCAGAAATCTGGGCTTCCAAAGCAGCCATCTCTACGCATCTCACACAGATGTATTCACCCAGGATCTTGTGATTTAAGTGCGCATACATCTGGCAAGATACGAACTGAGTGAGATTGCCGATCCCGCTCCTGTTTTTTTTTTTTATTAACTCATTTTATTTTTATTTTATTTTATTTTATGGATTTTAAACGGTTAAGAATCTACCACAGCTTCTATATACTATATTATGGCAAAAAACACAGCAATCTACCCCAACAAGTTAGTCGAGTTAGTCAAATACTTACAAGGACCTCCTTAAAGAATACAATACCTGTGAAGGATAAAATATCTATGCAATACAATACAATACAGTACAGTAAAATACCCAAATTACTTAAATATATATATATAATAGTACAATTAAATTAAGAGCTACAGTTTAGGTACCCCTCTGCTTTGTGTCCCCTTCCTCTTTTCCCAGTAACACTATTCCCTTACTACATTCACACCAGTTCGCTCACAGGTGCAGCAGCCTCACACTTTAATACACCTTCAGAGCACACACTGGCAGTGCTAACTATCCCCCCTTACACTTTTCAAAATCCCCCTGCACACTTGTACTCTAGCTAATTATCCTCCTACGCAAGCTAGTGTGTGCAGTACAATATACTGTGTGTGTATATATATACAGGTTGAGTATCCCTTATCCAAAATGCTCGGGACCAGGAGAATTTTGGATAACGGATCATTCCGTATTTCGGAATATTTTAATCTTTCAATGATGTATTTTGAAGTATCTTGCATTTATGCTGTATAAACACATAATATACACACAAATATATTTTATTACCACATAAAATACACACAAATATATTTTAATTGTTCAAAAAACAAGGTTTCAAAACGTGAAACAAAATGTGTGTACTATCTCAGCACTGAATTTGAATGCCAAGCAATCATTGTCTTGCACATATATAGTGCCAGTTACATATCATGTCCCCAGTGATGCTGTTACAAATGTCCCCAGTGAGTTTTTAGCAAAAAAAAAAAAAAAATTCACTTTCTGGAATGTCCGTATTTCGGAATAATTCGGATAACGGATATTCGGATACGGGATACTCGACCTGTATATATATATATATATATATATATACATATACTTAGTATACGCCCGCTCCCCCAGTAAATTATGGTGTACTCACAGTTTTTACTTACCCGGCGCCTGCCTTTGTTAGGCGCCTAGACAGCTCTCCACCAGATTCCTGGCTCGGCAACCCTCTGGCCGGATTGTCTGGTCCTTACTCCCTGCACCTTGCCGGTGCCCGGCACTGCTCTGCCCGGTGCAGAGCTAGTACTCTGCACGGTGTTCTCCTCCACGCGATCCTGCACATGATCCCACACATACACGTCACACACACCCCCGGGATTTCTGACTTCCGGTCTCCGGTTTCTCGCTCGTCAGCTCCTCTCGTCAGCACGTCACCTCATTCTCCTCAGATCTAAGATTTCTGTGAAAATGACAATTTGCCTCATTTAAAAAATTGTGTTTTCTGATTCTACTCTGATATATTTTATAAATAAATTGTCATGAGCCAGCAGTGGATCATTTCTGTTGCATAATTTTATCTGTTTGTATACCATGTTTTCTGGTGTATGATGTTCGCACTGTGGAGCTGCAACCTGACTCCTATGTCCTCCAGGTGCAGTGCAGCTGTTGTTTAATTAAACCATTAGCTCTGGGCCTTGTGTGTCAGGCTGTTCACCTGTAGTAAGTCTCCTAGTTAAAAGAGCTTGTCAGCCTTGGCTATTCTGATTGGGAGTGTTTCCTTTACTTTCCATGCTGCCTTTTACCAAGGTGCTGGTGATTCTTAGTGAAGCCTGTCCTCGTCTGTAATCCTGTCATCTGCTGTTTCTTCAGCTTTCCAGATCCAGCTGGTGGCCTTGGAGTTCTCTGTTTGTTCCCAGATCCTGCAAGGACAGTGTCCCATGGTATTGTTGGGGGGGGGGGGGGGGAGTTGGGAGTCCTCCATGTCCGGCGCTGCTCTGCTGAGTGAATATACCCTGGGCAGATGCACACAGTACAAGACTGTAGGGCTATAGGAGTTGACAACTGTTGGCACGCTGCTGCCTCTCTATTGTACTATCCCAGGGTTATCTCCTATAACACAAAACAACATAACAAACACACAAAAATAGGAGTTCCAAACTGTGAGGTGCAACCCAAATGGGATGGTATGTAGAACTGGATGTTCCTATGATTCTTTCATGTCCTAGTATCTTCTCTTCCTCTATGTTCACAAGAGTATATAGAGAGATTTGAAAAGACAAATAATTTGCTAATATTCGGTACATTTATTTAGAATAGGCAAATAAAATGATGGATGGGTGTACCCAACTCATGGTAAGTATTATGCTGTAAGTGCCTGTAGCATTTTCTTAATGCTGTGTCCTTGTGTCCTATGGTATGATGATCATCTCTGAAGATGTCAATTTATATGTAAAAAAATAAATATGTACAATGTGTAGACTTGTTTTCTTGATGTACCATACACCCAGTGCGGAAAGAATAGACTGTGAGCATACCTAATTCACCAGAAAAAAAAGAAAGAATAATTGTATAAAGGTTTCTTTATCAGTGACAACAAAAAGTCGTACCCAAACTCACAGTGTACAGTCGTTTTTTCAAACATATAACGGTTTCTTTGTGTCTGCATCACTCATTCTCAATACATAAAAACCAATGTGTGTAAATGATTAGGCTGGACCAAGGGGACATTACTGGATAAAAAAATATAGATTTTGTGAAAATCGTGGGTGCATACCACATTAACCATGTATGGTAAGCTGTATACACCTATAATGGTTTCTTTTTATAACGGAAGAAGTGGTGGGTGTACCCAATTTACGATAAGGTAAGATCTTCAACCCATGTAGCGGTTTCTTTTGGGGTCCCTGTATGTGTGTTATGGTGGAGGCACTTTTTTGAAAAATTATTTAGCACAGGTTGGACACAAGTAATGGTATCTTTATATCTTCCTATATTCATCCAGTGATTTCTTTAAAAATCTTCACATATCCTTTATATATAAGGAGTTTATTTTGACCAAAATGACAAAAGGTAAATTATTCTCATCCCCAACGAAGGAGAATTTTCACATATAGCCATAAAAACAGTCCATAACAAGAATTGTCGAGGAAGACAACTGAATATCATATAATTATCCGTCTTTTAAAATCTGTCTATATACGCTTGTGAACATATTGAGGGAGAGAGATGGATGGAGCAACTGAGATACTAGGACGTGGAAGAATCATAGGAACTTCTGGTTCTACATACCATCCCATTTGGGTTGCGCCTCACAGTTTGGAACTCCCATTATTGTGTTTTGCGCATGCGCACAGTGTCTATACCCAGAGACAGAGGGACTGGGGGCATAGCCATTCACTCACAGAGCCCTGGTCATGGCCCCCAGTGGCAAAAACAGGGCATGTCTTGCCCCCTAGCTGCAAGCCATGCCCCCATATTCAGAAGTTGGAAAGTGTGTATTCAAGCTATAGGATATTAAAAATGATGCCACATATGAAGTGAGAAGTTTTTAATGCAAATACTACTTGTTTATTTAATATCATGTACCATGTAGACCTTACAGGTCATTTGTGGTGAATACCAGTTTCAGTTGTGCAATACAGGAAATAAGAATCACATTCACTTTTTATTGTCACATACTTTATATATAAAGATCTTATCTTGAGTTAAACCAGAGTTTATGAATGTCATCATGCTAGCCAATTGTTCTGCTGACAAATTAGCACTAGAGAGGCCGAAAGAGTCTCTTACATTCTCTGATGGCTGATATGTATACAATACCATTTTTAATAATCAACACCCAGATATTAACTATAAATAAAAGTTATGTTTTGAATAAACCCACAATTGATAGTGCACCCCTAAAATTGATATAGTTGTCTAGCTTTATTATTTTTTATTCCATTACCTATTAAAAACATAGTGGTTCTCTCAGTTCAAATGTATACTGCGAAGTAGTGGGCTTTAACTTTGGGCCTGATTCAGACCTGTGAATTTGCAGGCATGCACAAGGCCGTCCTGCGATAAGATTCTGCTACTTTTTTTAATCGCTGACCATTCACAAGGTGACAGGAAGCCAGAGTCTGGGAGTTGTAACAGACCATTATATTGGAGGAATGTCAGGGAAAATTCAGACGTGCCCTAGTGGTTTAGGGGGAACTATGTGATGTCATCTCTGGCCCGAACATCCTGTTTTTATCACAGCCACCAATTAAGTCCCGGGATATGTACACAGTGTGTGGCTTCTGCAAGACCTACCAAGAGGCCAGGAAATCTCCGTCCTTTTGCCTTTTCACTTCCTGTTTGTGACTGCCCTCAATAACTAAATCTAAAGCTGCAGCTCAACCGACACCACAGTCCATACTGCACATGCACAGTAGGAGTCCGAGCATGCAGAAAAGTCAAACACAGCACTAAGGTCATGGGTTAGATTCCCACCATGGCGCTAACTGTGCAGAGTTTGTATATTCTCCCCATGCTTGTGTGGGTTTCCTCCGGATATTCCAGTTTCCTCCCACAATCCAAAAATATATCGGTAGGTCAATTGGCTCCTAACAAAATTAACCCTAGAATGCCTGTGTGTGCGTGTACATGAGGTAGGGAATATAGATTGTAAGCTCCACTGGGGCAGGGACTGATGTGACTGTTCAAATATTCTCTGTAAAGCGCTGCGGAATATGTGTGCACTATATAAGAAACTGATAATAAATAAATAAACATCTGTAATCTGCGGCACCCGCCTCTACTCTAACCAGAGCTAAATCAGGCCCATTGTCTAGTGCTTATCTGTAAGTATTTTGAGATTACTCTTAATTGTTGAATTTTAATGTACAGGTGCTGGAAGCAGGCTAGAATCAGGGCATCAGGGGCAAGGTGGTAGAGACTCGGCAGCGTGGACAGCTGCAGCCCCTTTCCTACTACCAGGTAGGAATCCAACGACAGAGGTTTGTGAAATCAAAATAGTGCAATAAATTAAGGGGGTGCTGATTACCAAAACATAAAAAGGAGGTACACCGCCTCCTATGGAATACAGAATTTCCAAAAAGTATGTTTTGGTTTGGCGCAACCTCCTTAAAAATTGTTCAATACACAATTTATATAACAAAGATATATTTATTGCAGACAACAACAGAACAATGTGAAATAAAATAAAATAAAAATACTGTTTGACATCATATGGATCGCATTTCATATAATTTCATTTCATCTCTTGGGGGTGATAATTAGATTGTATCATCTCACCATATGTGGGCGCTGCTGTGGGCTAGGCTTCCACTGAAGTTCTGCGGCACCACCGCAGACGGCTTGTTCGGTGTAGATCCCCAGGATAAAGTGCAAAAGTGCATCCAAGGTAAAGTAAACTAGAATTTCAAATGACAGAATCGTATATGGCGCAATGCTGCCCTGGTGTTGCAGCTCCTAAAAGTGTCACCAACACTTCATTACCATACAAACAGAAAAAGAAATGGAACTGATAAACAATGAGGCGCAAACAATACTCAGAGGTTCTTTAAGTTGTGGTCCTCCTTTCTGACACAGTCTCAAACTCACGTTTATGTAAGCTGATACGAAACTCATAAAGGTATCTTTTGTGGTATTCAGTGATGTCTTTATCTTGAAGGTAAATGTGTCTTCTTAGATAAACTTGGAAAAAAGAAAATATACAACATGTGTAGATTTGTGATACACAGTGTGTTATTAATATGTGAGGGTCTGGAACAGCGTACTCACCAAAAGCAGAAATGTGATAAGTGCATAAAGGTTTCTTTATAATATGGGCGTACCCCAACTCACGGTAGTTTTATGATGTTCAAGCTTATAAAGGTTTCTTTTATGTGTCTCCTATCTTCGTATGTCACACTGTAATTCAATCTCACTCACCCTTGAATAATTTTTACAACGTCTAGAAAACTAGGAAAAGTGTGCGTACTCTAACTCACACTTTTGTGTTGGGTAATCCACTGATCAAGGTTTCTTTTTAGAAGTAGGACCTTAAAACACTCTCAAGTTGGTTCCCCTCGTCCAGAATACAGATGGGGCAGGTCTCATCCTTGCCACCAGGCCGCCATGGCGGAGGTTCTGGCGCTCCGATATTCTTCTTGCGCTGGCGTCCTCCAAGGGGCGTGGGTGCACGCCATGCAATACAATCTGCCACCACTGGGTGGCTAATGCCCCATCAAGCTAGAGTCGGAGTGGTATACTGTAATGTGCCAATGGAATCCCGCCATTCGCAGTACGGAGCGCGCTTACAGTATGAGACGCTCGTGCGTGATGAGACGCTCATAGGAAATGAGACACTCGTGCCAATGAGTCGCTCGTGAACATCGGAGCGCAAAAGGGCTGTGTAGTGTCATGATCCTATCCAAGCATTTACCTTCACGTCCAGGGGTGGAGGGAGTCGACTTGACCTGAAATACAGTACAGTACATTAATTCATATAACAGCGCTAATTCATTAAAGGACCGTATCAGACGCTGCCGCGACTCAGGTTTCGCCAATAGGGCTGCGTATGCCATTGATTATATCAGCACTCTACCGACCATACACATCACTTTGTTGCGTAGTGTAGTGAATAGCTGCACGGCTCTTCATGCTGGAGACCCGTGTTCGATTACGGTGTCAATTTTTTTTTCTTTTATTCGAATATTTTGTAGAGTGATATTTAATAAAACTAGACTATGAAATGATATGCTGCCCATACATGCTGCTAAGCGTGCTGAGCCGATGTGTGCTTTGAGGTGCGCGCTCCCGCGCACCTCATCGCACATTACAAAAAGTATGTGCTTGCACATACTTTTTGTACTTAGGTTTCATCAAATTGCATCGCATTGCATGCACATGCAATGCAATGCAATGTGATCCCTGCTATTGCAGCCCACAACGCACGCCCGCATCGGGACGTGTATGGGCTGCTTAACAGTTTGGTACTTGTGTATTTTGGCGGCTCCCCCGATGTCCGTCGTACGATGAACGTATCGCATCGCATGCCATGTACCCGATGGCATGCGATGCGACGCGATTTTGACCCCCTATACGATAAAAAATCGTATAAGCACCCTAAAGGGTGCTTTTGAGCACCCTAATGGGTGCTTACAATGTTAAATGCACCCCCACGCCACCCCCCCACTATAAACGTGAACCCGAAGCGTGGCGAGCGGCGGCGGTACGCGTCCTACGACCTTTTCATACCCCCACTATCCACGTCGGTGTGGAGTTGAGAATAGAATAGAGCCCGAAGCGTGGCGAGCGCAGCGCGCCCCGCGAGGGGACGCGGATACCTTCACAGGTAAACGCGTCCCTTCGCGGGCTTCAAAGGTATCCGCGTCCGCTCGCCATTAGGGTGCTTATACAATGTTTAATCGCATCGCATCGTATGGCATTGTATGCCATGTACAATGGCATACAATTTCAAAATTGTATGCCATCGTGCACTATCATACGATATCGCGTCGCATCGCATACCATCGTATGCGTTATGGTATGCGATGCGATGGGCGCCGCCAAAATACACAAGTACCACAGTTTTTTACAAAACTAGACAAATAAAACAGTTAAAGTTTTACAGGTCTCCTCACAGAATCATACTGTAAGTGAGGTAATTAGCTCCCCCTGTGGATCATTTATAATGTGTCAGTCAGTAACGAGTACACCTGTGCCCCAGCTACTGCAGGTGTTCATGAAGTGTTGGTACTGTAGAGTAAGGGCTGTTTCACACAGTACGGTTCCTGCCGCACGGTGAAATCCCGTACGGCCAGGGAGCCGTGCCGCACTCAGCAGTTGTGAATGGACACTATTGTGTCCATTCACACGGGACGGCCACGGCCCGGCCGCACGGCTGCAGCCGGATCCCCCCACTGGAAGGGACGGCTGCCGGGCTGTGGCCATCCCTGCCATTATAAAATTCTGAGTGCGGCGCGGCTCCCTGACCGTACGGGATTTCACCGTGCGGCAGGAACCGTACTGTGTGAAACAGCCCTAAGAGATCTTGATTTGGCTACAGTACCTGTACATACAAAGAAAAGATATGCCCAATGTATAGGTATTTTCTTGACATAAATCTTATTGAAGGGTAGGCCAAAAATAATGGTGTACCTTACTCACCTCTTTCAACAGCAGCACAAAGCTTGTAGCAGTTTCTCTGGTATTGATTCCAGAAAAGGACTTTTATCCCAGTCAGTATTAAAAGTTTTTTTGAAAAAAGCTTTAATCCAGGTACTCCATAAAAAACATGGCAATAGTGAGAAAAATTGGAGGATTCTATTAGGCGACCCCATTTTGGGGAAAGTAATGCCATCTAAACTAAGATTTATATATAGAAGAGTTCTATCACTGAAAAACCTTCTAGTAAAAAGTGCCCTAACAGAGAAAACTGGGGGAAGTGACAGAAATAACGGATTCCACAGATGTGGAACATGTCTCATGTGCAAGACTACAAGTAAGAATGCATATGAGAAAAAAGCTACTTTATTCGAGATAAATGGTAAAAAGTACAAAATAAACCAATTTATTACATGTCACTCAAGAAACGTTATATATCTACTAGAATGTGAATTTAACATGATATATGTAGGAAAAACGACAAGAAACCTGAAATTGAGGCTGGCAGAACATGTCTACAATATAAGGAAAGGGTGTATGACCCATTCATTATCAGATCATTTCACAAAACACCATAGTAAATGTGAAGGTGCCACTAAGAGATTCCTAGGGATACAACAAATAAGTCTGAATTGGAAAACCAGGGACCTAGAGAAAAGGCTATCAAAAAGTAAAATTAAATGGATTTTTATGTTGGATACACTCTGCCCTAATGGTTTAAATGCTGATTTTGAGTTGAAGTGTTTTTTAGATTGATATGTTTATACATATTTTTATCCATTTTTATAGTACATGCAAAATTCTAACTTATTGTCTTTTGTCTTTTTATCATCATTGTATTTTTTACATGTATCCATGATGACAACAAAGAATCGAATATCAATAACATGGGGTTGGCTCTCCCGGTAATGAGGGATGGACTATTCAGGAATGAAGTACTGCACAGAACGGTATTAAGATGTCTTATATGATTGCCCTCACTGTTTCCCTGAACCAAAATAGCGGACCGGGATCTGAAAATACAAGATCCATAAGAAAATTTGCTGAAAGCGAATAATGATGGTATTTACATATCGCGGAGAGAAGATAGGCAGAGAAACAAAAAAAAAATAATGAAGAGGAAGCAGTTTTAAATGGTAATTGTTAATGGTCCCGCACAAACTGAGGAGCGGAAGTAGCGATGTGCCCGGTGGAATGCAAACCGGAAGTGCCTTGTGGAACGCACGGCACTTCCGGCCCACAAATACCGCAAAAGTTTCATTGGCCACATTGTTAGAGAAGACCCAGGAAGTGGGTTTAAAATGGACTAAGGCGGCAGTATGTGTACACATCCAGCTTGAAAAAGGAGACCTGTGCATCTCTGAAACGCGTTGCTGCTACAATTTGGGACACATACCTGTTGATTGCCACTGCACTGTTTGCACTTTACCAGCACTTGGACACTTTACCTTGGACGCACTTTTGCACTTTATCCTGGGGATCTACACCTAACAATCCGTCTGCGGTGGTGCTTCAGAACTTCAGTGGAAGCCTAGCCCACCACAGCACCCACATATGGTGAGATGATACAATCTAAGGTACTTGTGTACTAGCACGGCGCCCATCGCATCACAGACCATAAGGCATGCGATGGTATGCGATGCGACGCGATTGGCACCCAATGGCATACAATTTAAAATACAATGCCATACAATGTGATGCGATGCGATTTTAAATTGTATAAGCACCATAATGGGGGCTTACAATGTTAAATGCACCCCCATGCCACCCCCACTATAAACGTGAACCCGAAGCGTGGCGAGGGGCAACGGTACGCGTCCTATGACCTTTTCATACCCCCACTATCCACGTCGGTGTGGAGTTGATTTTATATAGTGCGCTCCCCACACTATATAAAAACAACTCCACGCCGATGTGGATAGTGGGGGTATGAAAAGGTCGGAGGACGCGTACCGCCGTCCCTCGCGGGCTCGCTGTGCTCACCACAGTTCGGGTTCACGTTCATAGTAGGGGTGGCGTGGGGGTGCATTTAACATTGTACATAAATATATCTTTGTTATATACATTGTGTATTGAACATTTTTTAAGGAGGTTGCGCCAAACCAAAACATACTTTTTTGAAATTCTGTATTACCAGGTAGGAGCTGTTAATGAGTATTAACGCTTACAGCAATAATGGCCTAAAAAATGGTTCCTACCCTAGGGGAGCAGGTTTTTAAAATCAGGGGACTTAGAGGAATTCCTGTAATGGTAAATTTGTCTGCTTAAGATACCTAACAAAATGTTTTCTCATACATCTAGCCTTAAAACACCATGCAGTGCAAGATGGCTGGTGTGAGCCACCAGGTCCTGGTATCAGGGGCCTGGGTCGACAATTTCTAGGTCGACAATCACTAGGTCAACCACTACTGGTTGACAGAGAGTGAGTCGTCACCTAAGAATGGTCGACATACCCTAGGTCGACTATGACAGAAGGTCAACACAAGCTAAAGGGCCACATTAGTTTTTCATTTTCATTTTTTTAAAACAGACTTCGATCATACTTTACCATCCAAGTGGGCATGGAGATAGAATATAATAATGTGCCCAGTGCAGCTAAATACCATGCCCAAAGCAAGTGGACACAGTACACTTATACGTTGACATAGATCCCCCCCAAAAAAAACCATAAAAAACCTGTGTCATCCTTTTCAGCTGCTGCTGCTACAGTACATTCTAGAAATTTGTGTACAGGTTCAGGGACTCAATTGCAAACAGTTATACAAGTGTGCATCCTGCAACTGCTACGTATTGGAATAAAAGAAGCAAAAAATATGCCCAATGCTAGAAGATTCTCATGTGGCCTTCCATTCCAATAGGGGCTTTTTGGCGTAACTGCCACAAAGACGAATGAAGACCCATATGATATATCACAAACATGTACAGGTCGGGTCTCCATTATCTGTGTATTCCAAAAACTGGAATATACCGAAAACTGTGTGCTACAGAATATTTTTTTTTTCCCCTCATCCCCAGAGGTCCACGGCGGCCTCCGGGATCCTCTTCAGTGGCATCTCCGTTCCCAGGGGTGCATTGCGCGAATGCACACCTGGGACCGGAGATGCCGCTGCAGAGGATCGTAAAGGCTGCCGTGGACACTGGGGGACACCCTGGATCTCAGGGGACCATTGGAGCACCACAAGGGGACCAGATGAGTATGGAAAGAAAAAATCCAAACTCCCAAAAAAATCTCTTATCCAAAATGCTCGTGGTCTTGAGCAATTCGGATAAGGGCTATTCAACCTGTATTGGAATGTATATAATGAAAGTACTACATCATATAATTCAGACATAAATACAGTACAGTACATAAGCTGTAGATGGAATATCCATTGCTAAGCATAAATACTTTCATTCCTCAGAATTGCTCCATAGGTGGAGGGGCATTGCTTCTGATAGAGATGTTCCACCAGTGTGTTACTTCCAGGTACCATGGTTTTACCTACACTGTTCATATAGTTCCATAGATGTAAGGCATAAGACTTAGGAAAGGTTGGTAAATCCTTCCACACTTCAAAATACCTTTTCCAAGATGGATATGAAAGAGGATAAAAACGATCAGGATGAAGGTAAGACATATTTGCACACATGACATCATCCGCAGATGTAAATGTTGTGATGCCACACAACCTCTTCACAACACGTGTGAAGACTCCTGGTCCTTGGTGTCCCCATAAATCACCTCTGTAATTCTGTACAAAGTTTTCCATGAACTCCCATGTCACATTATAAAGTGGGGGGAGCCCAAAAACACTACTGCTGGTTGATGTGGAGTGCTCAGCAGCTACAAAGTGATCATTAGGAATGGGTCGAAGGGAAATAACATCAGTATCCATGTAAATTCCACCATATTTCCATATCAGGGCAAATCTGCAGGCATCTGAGCTAACATGTGTCCAGTAACGTTCTTTCTTAGGGTCTACCTAAAAATGCAGAAAAATACAGTTAGTGGCTTGGGAATAATAAAAACAAACTGCACATGCCGGTCTTCAAATCATGAAAATAATCCTAGATTGCTTGACATACACGTGTGCTGTATTATATCACATGCAGATGAAGCAACTTTTTGAGGCAGATTTAGAGGCTTGGTTGAATGATGTATATTAGTACTATAGATAACAAGGCTGGGATAGGAAGACTGAAATTATTCTGCAGGTAGGATATTTGTTCTATGAATCAATTTGAGAATATCATCTAATGCAGTAGATCACAGGGGCAGAGATGAGGTTCCCCTTCTCCTAATATTCTCCCTTTCCAGTCATCACATATGACGGCAGAAAGACGTATAGTGAGACACTCACTTCACGTGCTGTACCTTAAAATTATTACACTACTAAAGTAGTCATTGTCAACAGTACCAGGTTGGAGGATAATTTTTATTTCTCTCGACTAGAATTAAAAACTTTCTGAGCGGTATAAGAGTTCCCTCTTTACCATCAGAAAGTATGGAGTATTGGAAGCCTTTTTTAGGTTACAAGATATAAAAGATGCTATTAGCCTACTTCCAAACGTTAATTCAACTGGACTGGATGGCATACCAGGCGAAATTTATAAAAAATATACTGAAGTATTAGCCTCTATGTTACTTGAGACATTCAATGCTAGTTTCAAAGAAATAATATCCCTAGATCTATGCTATGCCGTGTTCACACTGCAAGTGTGAACTACATGGCTTTTACCAGGCAATTAAATGCCGGGAGCTGCGTCGAGGAACCCCCCTTCTCACTGCTAGGCAAATTCCCGGGTGAAGCAGTTCTACCCGGTTATTTGCCTTTTAACACGGGTTTTTAGGCAGTTAGAATGGGTCAACCCGTGTCTGTATACCCGGATCCCAAACACGGGTAAACAGAAGGTTTTACTCGTGTATGAGATCCGGGAATGCAGACACGATTGACCCGGTCACACTGCTAAAAAACCTGTGTTAAAAGGCAAATTACCGGGTTGACCCGGGAATTTACCTGCAGTGAGAACGGGGTATTAGAGGCAAAAATAGTGGTTTTGTTAAAAGCTGGGAAAAAAACATGTTATTGGAGTCTTATAGACCCATCTTTTTAATTTCCTCCAAAGCTAAGATTATGGCTAAAGTACTGGCAATAAATTAAATAGACATATCGCATAATTTTATTTTTAATCTATGCCATACTTTTATCTTAGAACTTAAGTATAGCAACAATGGTTCCAAATTCAACTTTATATATTCATTTGGTACCCGAGATATCCATAGTTTCTACACACTTAACCCCTTCCCGACATTTGACGTACATTTACGTCATGGTCGGGAAGCACTTCCCGACACATGGCGTAAATGTACGTCATGGATTTAAACTGTCACCGCGTCTATAGACGCGGTGACAGTTTCAACATGTCTGCTGTCCCTGACAGCAGACATGTCCGTGCATGCCCAGGGGGGGCTGCGATGCCGCCCCCCCGTCGGCGATCGCTGTGATTGGCTGTTCAGTGTGAACAGCCAATTACAGCGTTTTCCTGTGTCACCGGCGAATAACGTTCGCCGGTGACACGGGATCGGAGGTGATTGGTGCTGTAAAGTACAGCACCAATCACCGCGGGGTGTAAGGGTGACACTGGTGTCACCCCACCTCACCCCTCCCGCCCCCAAAGGCCGTGATTGGTTCGTCGGACCGACGGACCAATCACAGCCATGGAGGGGGGTTTAAACTAACGGTGACTGCACTGCAGACGCCATTCCGGTCTGGAATAGCGTGCAGTGCGGTCACCGTGCCCACCTGCCGCCATATACTGACCAGAACCTTGCTCCATACTTACCTGATCACTGCTTCATCACTGCTTGATCACTGCTTGATCTGTGCCTAGTAGTGTGCTGGATGCTTCCTGGATCCTGTTGCTACTTGTGCCTTCCTGTGCTGTGAAATTGTGCTGCTGCAGTGTAATAGCTAGATAGAGAGATAGATAGAGAGAGATAGAGAGATAGAGAGAGATAGAGAGAGATAGAGAGAGAGATAGTGTCAGAGAGTGCTATATTTTGTGCTGCTGCAGTGTGATATAGTTATAGATAGAGAGAGAGAGATAGAGAGATAGAGAGATAGAGAGAAATAGAGAGAGAGAGATAGATAGAGAGGCCTAGTGACAGAGTGCTATATTTTGTGCTGCTGCAGTGTGATAGTTATAGAGAGATAGAGAGAGATAGAGAGAGAGAGATAGAGAGAGATAGTGACAGATTGTGCTATATATTTTTTATATAACTGACTGCTGCCCCCTCCTTTTGTGCTGATCAGTATAAATTAACTGATCAGCAACTTTTTGGGGGCGCAGGTTTTTTTTTATATATAGATATACCTGTCAGTGCTGCTGCTGTAGTGTCATAGAGTGATAGATAGTGATAGATAGTGATAGATAGTGATAGATAGTGATAGATAGTGAGAGATAGAGAGAGATAGTGACAGAGAGTGATAGAGAGTGTATATTTTGTGTCTGCTACCCCCCCTTTTTGGGGGTGCAGGTTTTTTAGTGTCCTAGAGTGATAGATAGTGAGAGATAGTGAGAGATAGTGAGAGATAGTGAGAGATAGTGAGAGATAGTGACAGAGAGTGACAGAGAGTGATAAAGAGTGACAGAGAGTGCTAAATTTTGTGTCTGCTGCCCCCGCCTTTTGTGCTGATCACTATATCTGAGGTGATCAGCAACTTTTTTGGGGGTGCAGAGGTTTTTTTTTTTTATATATACCTGTCAGTTGCACTGTCAGTTGCACCAAAGGTTGTGCACCTGCTGCACCTCACTGGTAATCAGTGTCGCATCACTGATCACCTTTTTTTTTTTTTGTGAGTGCTGTGGGGTCTTTTTTTAATTTTTTTTTTACACACACTGTGATTTTGTGGGTGTCCTGTGGCCACTGTGCGCTGATCAGTGACGTACATCACTGATCAGCTTTTTCGGCACAGGGTTGATCTATTTTATTTTTTTTTTTGATCAAATTCCTGTTGCCTTTGAGCGCTGTTCAGTGACAGACGTTACTGACCGACATCTGTGCTCAATTTTTGGTGCAGGACCTTTTTTTTTTATTTTTTTTAACCCCTTCAATTTTTTATTTTTAACCCCTTCATTTTTTTTTTTTTTTTATTGGTATAAAGTATTTTTTTTTTTCTGCACTACATACACACTACATATCCCCCGGGTTGAAATAAAGTTTGTACCCCCCCCTACACTATACACGTGTTGAAACATTTCACTACCAGTAACACAAAAATAAAAATGGTATCCCAAATGTCCTCCCAAATGTCCTCCCAAATGTCATCACAGTCATCCAGAAGAATGTATTCAGCGGAGGAGGCATATGCCCTGCTTGCTTCTGACTCTGACACAGCCAGTGATGCAAGCGGGGAATTTGAAGGATTCGCCTTAAGCTCCTCTTCCTCCTCTGATGATGAGGGACCCCCTCAAAGACGCCCCCGTAGAGCAGCTGAGACCCCCCCCCCAACAATTGATCTCATATGGACCCCACCACCAGACAATTTTGAGCCCCAGGTTCCTGAGTTTTTGGCCATGCCAGGAATCCAATTTGATTCCACAGGTCTCAGAGAAATTGACTTTTTCAAATTATTTTTCTCTGATGATTTTGTAAATTTAATGGTGGACCAAACTAATTTATATGCCCAGCAGTTTATTGCTCAAAACCCCACGTCATCATTTGCTAGGTGGACCCCTGTAGATGCAGTAGAGATGATGACGTTTTGGGGTCTGGTGTTTCATATGGGCATAGTAAAAAAGCCAGAAATTAGGCAATATTGGAGTACAGATGTTCTGTACAGTACTCCATTTTACCGTATGGCCATGACCCGGACTCGATTTGAGACAATTCTTAAATTTATACATTACACCGATAATGCACAGTGCCCACCCAGAGATGATCCCACCTTTGACCGGCTATTCAAAGTCAGGCCGGTCATTGATCATTTCAGTGCCAAATTTGAAGAGGTGTACATCCCTGAAAAATTTATTTGTATCGACGAGTCCCTTATACATTTTAAAGGAAGGGTTAAATTCCGCCAGTACCTTCCCAGTAAGAGGGCAAGGTATGGCATAAAAATGTATAAACTGTGTGAAAGCACCTCAGGGTACACCCACAGGTTTAGGGTTTATGAAGGGAAGGATTCAAGAATTGAACCGCCAGAATGCCCCCCCTCCCTCGTAGGTGTTAGTGGGAAAATTGTCTGGGATTTAGTGCACCCCTTCCTGGATAAAGGTTATCACCTCTATGTGGATAACTTTTACACTAGCATCCCCCTGTTTAAGGCCCTTGGTTCAAGAGGTACAGCAGCTTGCGGTACTGTGCGCAAGAACCAAAGAGGCCTCCCAAAAACGCACATTGCCCAAGTAATGAGAAGGGGTGAAAGCAGGGGAATATGCAACGAAAATATGTTGTTGGTCAAATATAAGGACAAGAGGGATGTCCTTATACTGACAACAATTCACGGAGACAGTACCACCTCCGTCCCTGTACGAGGTACCAGTACCCACACCTCAAAACCTAATTGTATCCTGGATTACAATAGGTACATGGGCGGAGTGGATCTTTCAGATCAGGTACTGAAGCCGTACAGTGCCCTGCGGAAAACAAAAATCTGGTACAAGAAGGTGGCCGTGTATATCATCCAGATGGCACTGTATAACGCTTACGTGCTATTCCGTTCTACCGGCCAGAGGGGGACATTTATGCACTTTCAAGAGGAAGTCATAAAGGGCCTAATATTTGGGAACCAGCAGGCAGAGGGCCCCAGTACTTCTAGTACTGGCCCCCGTATTGTACCAGGGCAGCATTTTCCTGATGAAATCCCCTCCACTGGAAAAAAGGGCAGGACACAAAAAAGGTGCAAAGTTTGCTATAAAAAGGGAATAAGAAAGCAAACTATTTTCCAGTGTGACACTTGCCCCGACAAACCCGGCCTATGTATAAAGGAGTGTTTTAAAATATACCACACATCTATGGAATATTAGGTTCATAATTTCACCGTGCTTCGGGGGTCTTGCTAATGCCACATAGCACCCACCATTCATTCCACCAGAATCTGAGCCGCAAAATCCAAAAATCACTCCTTCCCTTCTGAGTCCTGCCATGCACCCAACTGGTATTTTTTGGTCACATGTGAGGCATTGCCGTACTCGGGAGAAATTGGGGCACAGATTTTGGGGTGCTTTGTCTCCTTCATTCCTTGTGAAAATGAAAAATTTTGAGCCAGAACTGCATTTTTGTGTAAAAAAATGTAATTTTTCATGTTCACTGCCCAGTTTTATCAAAATTGGTGAAACCCCTGGGGGTTTGAAATGTACACTATACCCCTAGATGAATTCCCTGAGGGGTGTAGTTTGCAAAATGGGGTCACTTGTGGGGGGGTTCCACTGTATTGGTGCTTTGGGGGTCTTGCTAATGCGACATAGCACCCACCATCATTCCACCAGAATTTGTGCTGCAAAATCCAAATATCACTCCTTCCCTTCTGAGTCCTGCCACTTTTTGGTCACACATGAGGCATTGCCGTACTCGGGAGAAATTGGGGCACAGATTTTGGGGTGCTTTGTCTCCTTCATTCCTTCTGAAAATGAAAAATTTTGAGCCAGAACTGCATTTTTGTGTAAAAAAATGTAATTTATCATTTTCACTGCCCACTGGTATCAAAATTGGTGAAACCCCTGGGGGTTTGAAATGTACACTATACCCCTAGATGAATTCCCTGAGGGGTGTACTTCGCAAAATGGGGTGACTTGTGGGGGGGTTCCACTGTATTGGTGCAACATAGCACCCACCATTCATTCCACCAAAATCTGTGCTGCAAAATCCAAAAATCACTCCTTCCCTTCTGAGTCCTGCCATGCACCCAACTGGTATTTTTTGTTCACATGTGAGGCATTGCCGTACTCGGGAGAAATTGGGGCACAGATTTTGGGGTGCTTTTTCTCCTTCATACCTTCTGAAAATGAAAAATTTTGAGCCAGAACTGCATTTTTGTGTAAAAAAATGTAATTTTTCATGTTCACTGCCCACTTGTATCAAAATTGGTGAAACCCCTGGGGGTTTGAAATGTACACTATACCCCTAGATGAATTCCCTGAGGGGTGTAGTTTGCAAAATGGGGTCACTTGTGGGGGGGTTCCACTGTATTGGTGCTTGGGGGGTCTTGCTAATGCGACATAGCACCCACCAAAATTCCACCAGAATCTGAGCTGCAAAATCCAAAAATCACTCCTTCCCTTTTGAGTCCTGCCATGCACCCAACTGGTATTTTTTGGTCACATGTGAGGCATTGCCATACTCGGGAGAAATTGGGGCACAGATTTTGGGGTGCTTTTTCTCCTTCATACCTTCTGAAAATGAAAAATTTTGAGCCAGAACTGCATTTTTGTGTAAAAAAATGTAATTTTTCATGTTCACTGCCCACTTGTATCAAAATTGGTGAAACCCCTGGGGGTTTGAAATGTACACTATACCCCTAGATGAATTCCCTGAGGGGTGTAGTTTGCAAAATGGGGTCACTTGTGGGGGGGTTCCACTGTATTGGTGCTTGGGGGGTCTTGCTAATGCGACATAGCACCCACCAAAATTCCACCAGAATCTGAGCTGCAAAATCCAAAAATCACTCCTTCCCTTTTGAGTCCTGCCATGCACCCAACTGGTATTTTTGGTCACATGTGAGGCATTGCCGTACTCGGGAGAAATTGGGGCACAGATTTTGGGGTGCTTTTTCTCCTTCATACCTTCTGAAAATGAAAAATTTTGAGCCAGAACTGCATTTTTGTGTAAAAAAATGTAATTTTTCATGTTCACTGCCCACTTGTATCAAAATTGGTGAAACCCCTGGGGGTTTGAAATGTACACTATACCCCTAGATGAATTCCCTGAGGGGTGTACTTTGCAAAATGGGGTGACTTGTGGGGGGGTTCCACTGTATTGGTGCAACATAGCACCCACCATTCATTCCACCAAAATCTGTGCTGCAAAATCCAAAAATCACTCCTTCCCTTCTGAGTCCTGCCATGCACCCAACTGGTATTTTTTGTTCACATGTGAGGCATTGCCGTACTCGGGAGAAATTGGGGCACAGATTTTGGGGTGCTTTTTCTCCTTCATACCTTCTGAAAATGAAAAATTTTGAGCCAGAACTGCATTTTTGTGTAAAAAAATGTAATTTTTCATGTTCACTGCCCACTTGTATCAAAATTGGTGAAACCCCTGGGGGTTTGAAATGTACACTATACCCCTAGATGAATTCCCTGAGGGGTGTAGTTTGCAAAATGGGGTCACTTGTGGGGGGGTTCCACTGTATTGGTGCTTTGGGGGTCTTGCTAATGCGACATAGCACCCACCAAAATTCCACCAGAATCTGAGCTGCAAAATCCAAAAATCACTCCTTCCCTTCTGAGTCCTGCCATGCACCCAACTGGTATTTTTTGGTCACATGTGAGGCATTGCCGTACTCGGGAGAAATTGGGGCACAGATTTTGGGGTGCTTTTTCTCCTTCATACCTTCTGAAAATGAAAAATTTTGAGCCAGAACTGCATTTTTGTGTAAAAAAATTTAATTTTTCATGTTCACTGCCCACTTGTATCAAAATTGGTGAAACCCCTGGGGGTTTGAAATGTACACTATACCCCTAGATGAATTCCCTGAGGGGTGTAGTTTGCAAAATGGGGTCACTTGTGGGGGGGTTCCACTGTATTGGTGCTTTGGGGGTCTTGCTAATGCGACATAGCACCCACCAAAATTCCACCAGAATCTGAGCTGCAAAATCCAAAAATCACTCCTTCCCTTCTGAGTCCTGCCATGCACCCAACTGGTATTTTTTGGTCACATGTGAGGCATTGCCGTACTCGGGAGAAATTGGGGCACAGATTTTGGGGTGCTTTTTCTCCTTCATACCTTCTGAAAATGAAAAATTTTGAGCCAGAACTGCATTTTTGTGTAAAAAAATTTAATTTTTCATGTTCACTGCCCACTTGTATCAAAATTGGTGAAACCCCTGGGGGTTTGAAATGTACACTATACCCCTAGATGAATTCCCTGAGGGGTGTAGTTTGCAAAATGGGGTCACTTGTGGGGGGGTTCCACTGTATTGGTGCTTTGGGGGTCTTGCTAATGCGACATAGCACCCACCAAAATTCCACCAGAATCTGAGCTGCAAAATCCAAAAATCACTCCTTCCCTTCTGAGTCCTGCCATGCACCCAACTGGTATTTTTTGGTCACATGTGAGGCATTGCCGTACTCGGGAGAAATTGGGGCACAGATTTTGGGGTGCTTTTTCTCCTTCATACCTTCTGAAAATGAAAAATTTTGAGCCAGAACTGCATTTTTGTGTAAAAAAATGTCATTTTTCATGTTCACTGCCCACTTGTATCAAAATTGGTGAAACCCCTGGGGGTTTGAAATGTACACTATACCCCTAGATGAATTCCCTGAGGGGTGTAGTTTGCAAAATGGGGTGACTTGTGGGGGGGTTCCACTGTATTGGTGCAACATAGCACCCACCATTCATTCCACCAAAATCTGTGCTGCAAAATCCAAAAATCACTCCTTCCCTTCTGAGTCCTGCCATGCACCCAACTGGTATTTTTTGTTCACATGTGAGGCATTGCCGTACTCGGGAGAAATTGGGGCACAGATTTTGGGGTGCTTTTTCTCCTTCATACCTTCTGAAAATGAAAAATTTTGAGCCAGAACTGCATTTTTGTGTAAAAAAATGTAATTTTTCATGTTCACTGCCCACTTGTATCAAAATTGGTGAAACCCCTGGGGGTTTGAAATGTACACTATACCCCTAGATGAATTCCCTGAGGGGTGTAGTTTGCAAAATGGGGTCACTTGTGGGGGGGTTCCACTGTATTGGTGCTTGGGGGGTCTTGCTAATGCGACATAGCACCCACCAAAATTCCACCAGAATCTGAGCTGCAAAATCCAAAAATCACTCCTTCCCTTCTGAGTCCTGCCATGCACCCAACTGGTATTTTTTGGTCACATGTGAGGCATTGCCGTACTCGGGAGAAATTGGGGCACAGATTTTGGGGTGCTTTGTCTCCTTCATTCCTTGTGAAAATGAAAAATTTTGAGCCAGAACTGCATTTTTGTGTAAAAAATGTAATTTTTCATTTTCACTGCCCAGTTGTACCACAATTGGTGAAACCCCTGGGGGTTTGAAATGTACACTATACCCCTAGATGAATTCCCTGAGGGGTGTAGTTTGCAAAATGGGGTAACTTGTGGGGGGGTTCCTAAATTTTAGCATCTTATGGTGCCTAGAAACCTACATGGTGCCTAAAAAATAATCTCATAAAAAGGAGGCTCCAAAATCAAGTAGGTGCTCCTTCTATTATGAAGCCTGTGGTTTGGTCAACGTGCACACTAGGGCCACATATAGGATATTTTTGAAAACAAAAGAATTGGGGGAATCAATTTTTAGTCACATTTCTCTAGTAAAATGTACTGTGTTCCTTAGAAAAATGTATTAAAATTGCAAATCTGCAAAAAAAATGAAATTTTGAAATTTCACCTACACTTTGTTTTAATTCCTGTGAAACACCTAAAGGGTTAACAAACTTCCAAAATGCTGTTTTGAATACTGTGAGGGGTGCAGTTTTTGAAATGGCATCATTTATGGGGGTGTCTCACATACAAGTCCCTCAAAGTCACATCAGAACTGAACTGGTCCCTAAAAAAATCAGTGTTTGAAATTTTCATGAAAATTTGAGAATTTGCAATTCATATTGTAAGCCTCCTAGTGTCCCAAAAAATTAAAAGGAAGTTGAAATAATGATGGAAACATAAAGTAGACATATGGTCTATGTTAGTTATTAACTATTTTGAGTGGTATGATTATTTGTCTCACAAGCAGAAAATTTAACATTTTGCAAATCGCTAAATTTTCCATTTTTTCACGACATTTTGGTATTTTTCACAAAAAAACACAGACTGTATCGACCCAAATTTACCACTAATTTGAAGTACAATGTGTCACGAAAAAACAATCTCAAAATCACTGGGATAAGTAAAAGCAAAAAAAAGTTATCCCCACTTAAGTGAGACATGTCAGATTTGAAAAAAATGGCTCTGTCAGGAACGCAAAAACTAGCTCTGTCAGGAAGGGGTTAAGCTGTATATTTATTTGGGGAGCTGCCTGGATCCCTGGTCTAACTGGAAAGATGCTCGACTTGTTCCAGTTGACCCTGAAACCTGCATAGTCGCCAAACCTCATTTTTTTCTCTTCTTTTGCCACATATATATTTTTATTATACACCTGTTGGATATCACATAGAAAGAGAGGAATAGATGTATAAAAGATAGCTAATATTCACTGGAGAGTGGGGAAGGGAAACAGTAAAACAGAGAAAATACACAAATAGAAGAAACTAAATGTAAAAATGTATGAGATATACAAATGCACTAATGTTTTAAGAAATTCACATGGATAGGAGGAGAAAGAGAGGAAAAAGGGGGAAAAGAGATACCAGAAATACAATGGAAACAGAGTATGATGAAAACCGGTGAGGGTAGAGGATTTCTTTATATATAGTTTGAAGAGATGATTAAAGTACCATAAAGAAAATACTTTCCATGCTATATTTATTAAACTGTAGTGCATTTTAGTAAGCTTGATGGTGTAATGGTTAGCATTACTGCCTCACAGCACTGAGGTCATGGGTTTGATACCCACCATGGCCCTAACTGTGTGGAGTTTGTATATTCTTGCCGTACCTGCGTGGGTTTCCTCCGGGTACTCCAGTTTCCTCCCGCAATCCAAAAATATACAGGTAGGTTAATTGGCTTCCAACAAAATTAACCCTAGAATTTCTGTGTGTGCATGTACATGTGGTAGGGAATACAGATTGTAAGCTCCACTGGGGCAGGGACTGATGTGAATGTTCAAATATTCTCTGTAAAGCGCTGCGGAATATGTATGCACTATATGATAAACTGTTAATAAATAAATAGAAGGAACAGGCAACACTGGACGATTATATTTATGTTGTGTGTCCTCTGTTTGTTATATATGTGAAATAGATAACTGCTATATTATATGAATGCATATGTCAATTGGATTGTCAATTTGACGCTTTCTTTTAAACTATTTTAAACAATTTAAACTACTATTAAATTGTCTGTTCTTTTTTTATATTGAAATTAATAAAAAGAATAACAAAAAACAATACAAATTATATATAAGCTGTATTTAAAGTGCCTGTAAGAAGTTAGTGTTACAATTATACTAGTTTATTGTACGCTTGTTACAGACATAAAAGATGCACAGAACAAATAATCAAGCACTTAGGATCATTTTTGTATTATTATATAATGCTATCATGTTGACGTGCCATTATAGCTCTGACTGATTTCTCGATTATCTCAACCTTCTGCATGACATACATCAGCTGTGTTCTGTCAAATGCGAATTTAAAAACTCTTTTAAAAAGTTCCCAAGGGAAATGGTTCAACACACTATTATTTGTACAGTGAAAGTAGTATAACCAGAATATTACTACTGTGTGATATGCAAAATAAAAATCTTTCCTCTAATATTAATGCATACCTTCTTATACCATGGCAGAAAAGGCGTGTCAGTAAATAATTCCTCCATTCTCAGAGGGAAGATGAAAATATTATCAAAAGTTGAAAGAGTGGGGAAATGTTTCCGAATTCGGTTCTCGTCGTCCTCTGTGTTTATGTCATCCAGTCCTTTCATGAAGTAGACCACGGGTCTGTCAGGGTAGACCCGAGCCGCTGACTCAATCACGCACAGGACCAAGGATGGTGGATCCATTCTGTCAGTGGTCTCCATGAATAAGATTCCATTTCCTTGGCGTAGAATAGCGGTTGGACTTATTGAATCTGTGCTCAACGATCCTGATATTAAGCCATTAGAAGTGAGGAATTGCATGATGTATGTGGTTTTTTTTTTAACATTATTTCTACAAAGAAAGCCAACGGCTGCTATTAAAAGTAATATGGTGAATGTCCTTAATTCCTTCAACATAATGGGCTAAAGATAAGCTGTGGAAGGAAACAAAGATAAGTCAGACAATGATAAAAAAAAAATATATATATTTAATAGAATGTAAAAAACTTTAATGTTTGTTCTTATTTTCTCAATACTTTGTTCAGTTTTTTATTTATTTATTATCCTTCCCATGTCTCATATCATCAATGTATCACTTATATAATCACTCATTGTATCTCCTCAGGTCTGGGATTCCAAACCTTGGTACTTAAGACACACTAACATTCCTGGTTTTAGGTAATCCATGCTTGAGCACAGGTGACTTAATAACTACCTTAGTTATTTTGATTTATCCATCTGTGCATAAGTCTGGATATCCCTAAACCTAACATTTTATACCCCTTTCACCCCACAACTAACCCATGTCCTTCCAAAAAATCCTGGGTCCAGCAACCTGGCAATCCAATCTGGGTTAAAAGAAAGGAGTAGGCAGCATCAGCTCCAAGCGCTGCATCCTACCCTGCCCCCCGATGATGCGCCGCTGCTCCTCCCACCCCCAAATGACGTCAGTAACCTGGCTTATTACCGGGTCCCTACGGATATGTTCACCCTACAAATGTCCAAATCTCAATTGCGACCCAACATTTGCGCTGTAAAAGGTATCATTGTGCCTTGAGGAACAAGTTTGTAAATGTTTGCCTTAGGGTATTATCACCATCACCTCATTACATGTGCATTCACTAATATCATCATCTTAATGACCATCTAGACACCTATTAACCTACAAGCCTAATATTAGTATCTTTGGAAAGTGCTCTTACATATAGCTCAGCAACCTGGAGACGACCTAGTGAGAGGGTGGGTGATTGGCGGAGACATTCACCTCCAGCAAGCAGCACCAAATGCTGTAGATGCGCAGGGTCTTACAACTATAATTAATACACTTACCATCATTGCATCATCATACCCAGCCACAGTGTAAATAATGAGTCCAGGTAGCTTTGGTAAATTGGCATGCAAGTCACCCATATTCATCCCACTCTACTGTATGAACCAAGGGGTTTGTTCCCATGGGGCCTGATTCAGACCTGATTGCTGATTCTTTGGAGCCCAGTGATCAGGTAAATGCCACCCGCCACATTTGCAAACCCCCCCCCCCCCCCTTCTTCTCTGGGTTGTATGCTTTAAAAAAATCTCACTCATGTATTTTCCTAGAATTCACAATGTGCCCCCTCCCATAGCCTGGTCCAGTTACGCCTTGACTCCTGGAATGTTTGGGGTTTATATTTTCCTATGACAGTAAATTTCTAAGGGTACTTACTCTCCTTAAAAAGTTATGATCAGATATATAATTATTCTACAGGAAATTTAATGACATTCCGGGGACGTTACTTGCTACCATCTGGGCTCCATGGGTAAACTTGTGCGTTGCAGCTACATTTCACACTGACTCCAGGAGTGTCGCCATTCTGTTTTGATGGGTCCTTTCATTTAACATTTAGATCCAATTGTGGATAGACTAGGGTAGATTTCTTATCATTGATGTCGAAAATCTACAATCTCACATTACATTAGTTAGTTAATGTCTACACACCAATTGCAGACTCTGTGTTTAACGATTCTCCTCAGTGTTAAATTGGACTCTGCAAAACATCAATTTCTTTTAAATTTAAACCCACATTTTTTGTTGCTTTTCTTATATTATTTTATTATTTTTTTGCGTTCATTCCAACTAGGTTTGACCATATCTTATATGTATGTATCAATACTTAAATATCAGTAAAAACGTGTGATTATAACACCATCTCTCTTATTACTTACACCATCATTAGAACTTTAAAACAATATATATATACAGTATATATATATATATATATATATATATATATATATATATATATATATATATATATATATATATATAGAGAGGGATTCCCGGCACTCACTATTCAGGAGATGAAGACTTTGGTGCCACACAATCCTGGTGTGGATACGTATGTGAAGAAGCAAGTGGGCACTCTTAAGATTTTTCACCCTGCACGGCGGCAGGTTTTAGAAGTAAATAAGTTGAAGACACAAGTTTAGTGGGTCAACGTTTCGGGTTCCTGGCCCTTTATCAAGACATCAAAAAACAGTGTGCAATAACATACATTTATAGGGGAGTGGGGTGTACCTCGTGCAGCAAACACCTGTGAGCCTCCAGTCGGGGTGGTGATGACGTCACCGGCGCATAGAGCATCGGTGATCACCGGGTCTCCCGGGGGCATGTGTCTAGCGTGAAATGGTAGTCAAGGCAACGTAGTGGAGTGTGTCCAGTGCAGATGCGCACTGGATGGAAGCCTGGGCGGCATGTGTAGGGACAGTGGGTGCGGGATTGTGCAGAGCACATCACCGGGTTAACGGGCTGACTACAGGAGTGCTGTGTTTGCTACAAGGGTAGTTTACATGGATCAAAACTTGGTGTATAAATAAACAGCAATATAAGTAATAACTTCTTGGATGTACACATCAGTCAAAACAATGACTTGCATCTGGAATCCACTGTCTACCATAAGCCCACAGACAGAAACACCATACTGCTGGGGAGCAGCTTCCACCCCCCCCGCATCCAAATGGGGTCTACCCTACTCCCAGTTCATCAGGGCAATGCGCATTTGCTCCAACACACAGGAGGCAGAAAAAGAAATCACAGAAATGTCTAAGAAGTTCCTTCTAAGAGGCTACCCAGCCAAACTTCTAGAGAACACCAAAAACAAGGTCCTTAAATTGGATCGAACAACACTGCTCCAACCTGCAACTAAACACAGAACAAAGATAAAATTGTGTGGACCCAATGCTTCTCTACAGCCAGTCATGACATTGTCTCTGCAGCCAAACGCATATGGCCACTCATCACCACAGACCCCGAACTAGCAAGTATGAAACACTGTGCCATCATGCCTGCTTACAAGCGCAGCCGTAACCTGAAGGACTTTGTGGTGCACAATGACATCACCACACTTCACAAAGGACCATCACCATCACCTACCTTCATGCCCCCGGGAGACCCGGTGATCACCGATGCTCTATGCGCCGGTGACGTCATCACCACCCCGACTGGAGGCTCACAGGTGTTTGCTGCACGAGGTACACCCCACTCCCCTATAAATGTATGTTATTGCACACTGTTTTTTGATGTCTTGATAAAGGGCCAGGAACCCGAAACGTTGACCCACTAAACTTGTGTCTTCAACTTATTTACTTCAAAAACCTGCCGCCGTGCAGGGTGAAAAATCTTAAGAGTGCCCACTTGCTTCTTCACATATATATATATATATATATATATATATATATATATATATATATATATATATATATTATACAGTATATATATATATATATATATATATATACACGTGGGTTCCCAACAGTATCAAATTACAAAACTGTCATAGGACAAAGGGGGTTATTCTAGTTCACTCTTTCTGTCAAAATCCTTCTTAGATGGACAAAACCATGTGCACTGCAGGGGGGGGGGGGCAGATGTAAAATGTACAGAGAGAATTAGATTTGGGTGAGTTATTTTGTTTCTGTGCAGGGAAAATACTGACTGCTTTATTTTTACACTGCAATATAGATCTCACTTTGAAGTAAAACCCCACCCATCTAATTCTCACTGCACAAGTAACATCTGCCCCACCTGCCGTGCTCATGGTTTTGTCCATCTAAGAAGGATTTTGTCAGAAAGAGTGAACTCGAATAAGGCCCAAAGTGCAGTACCATACCTTCCATACTAAATGCTAAACGATTCGTGGGTGGTCTCCCGCATGGTACCGCAGCTAGTCTGATCACATATTCTTGGTGCGCAAGTAGCCCCTCTATATCAATTGTAGACTGACTTTTCTTTTTAACTATGTTACTAGATTGTTGCTGCAGAGGGAAAATTACCCCTTGATCATGAGAGAGGATCTCAGTACAGTCTTAGATATTCAAATTGACAAGTCTTCCCCACCTCTCAGACCATTTTCCTCCATGTGGGGAGCACTTTGGTTGTTATTAACTGCACTTCACCAATCAGATCTTTGGTGCCTTTTAAACCCTACCGAGAAGTCCTATTCACATTGATCATCAGCAGACGGTTCCATGTCTCGCATCGCTATCTTTTATTATCTGATGTTCTAATGTAACACCTCTATAATACTTGACTATATGACATCCTGATGTCTTATCATGCTTCCATTATGCTGATCTTAACATTTCCCTCAGATCCTTGTCTGGACAACCGATGGTGGTTCCCTGTGCATCTAGCTGATTTTCAATTATCGTCAAGTCCAAGTAGTCTAACTTTATCGCTGACAATCTAAAATACTGGGACAGTCCTAGACTTATGTGGGAGACTTCAAAGGCTGTACTGCAGGGCCATATTATTTGTTATATGGTTAAAAAGAATTTTGTCACAAGGGTGACGAAGGAAGAACCAAAAAGGTTTTTGGGGCACGCTTGTAAATGATGATGAATGAAATATATTAAAATTTAACTTTTAATGGAGAACTGATGCTAAAAAATCAGTACGTGTGACAATACATATAAATTTCAATATTAGTGTTGAATATTGTACATACAAAAGTAATGGTCACAAATGAACTTTTGGTGGCGAAAATAATTGGAGTGAGTACACTCAGTGAGAAAATGCAAAGGAGTCTTTCAATGGCTCGGGCAAATTTGCTGCTCACAAACAATGTATTACATTGAGGTGTACATGACGCATGACACTGTCCCCCCCTAAATAAATGCGGATGAATAATGCGGTCTAACTTTACTAGGATCTTAAATGGAGGAGAAAAAGTAGGTAAAGTGAGGATAAGTAGATTGCTCCCTTGACCAAGTATTTTCTGCAATCCGGTATATTACAGCTCCGAGTATTCCCCGTCGGTCACCCCTACGAGTTCTGGCCCGGCCAATCACTGCTTAGCTTCTGAGTTCGGGATGAGAATCAGGCGTGCAAGTGATGTATGGCAGTAAATGTACCATGGGATGAGAGTGTAGAAGGCTTATATGTGCTTCTGCTTTTTGACGTAAATATAGCACCCAGTCCTCTGTTACCGATGGCCTTGCAGAGAGACCAGGAGTACCACAACAAATGAGAGAGCAGCGTAGATAGTATAGGATAAGGTGTGGGTGTCGTGAAACCCTTCTTCTGCTATTCACCATCTATCGTTGGACATCGAATGGTGATTGAGAGTGATAGGGGTATCACGGGGGACCCAACGGAAAGAGGTGGTGAAGAGATTGGAAGGAAATGTACCCAAGTCTCCAAATAGGAGTTGTCTAACTGGTCTCAGTATTACGGTCACTGAGGGCCAGGTTGCACCCACGGGAAAATATTTTTTAAGTGACAAAGCATGAATATTGTAACGTACTGTACATGCAAATATGAGTTCTGTCACCTGTTAGAATTCAGTTATAGAGTATGAGAGTAAAGTAACTATACATATGAAGTATCATCTAAGGAGATAATCAAACGGTCGTATAAAATTATTTTTTGCTTTTTAAAGACAACGAATACCAAGATTGGGCTGTAGCCCGGGTGGTCAGCAACAGGCAGATAATTGTTACAGCAATTTAGGATCACCAACATCCGTCTGCACTGTGATGGTACAGACAAGGTAAAACTATTTCAGAACAAACATTTGTTATTTAAGACCTCTAACTGTTTTCTAGTAGTGCCTGAATGTTGACATAGTTGTCGGCAAACAGTGTCCCGGTTGGTACTGAGCACTGTCGGTCTTGGTACAAATATAGCACTGTACACTTTAAATGTTATGAAATGCCGTCAAACTTGCGGATAAGTGGTACAAGTAATGTGTATACTGGCTGCTAGTTTGGGCAAATAATGTGCCCCAGTTGCTGCTACCAAAAAAATTCAGGAAAGCAAATGTCCTGCAGTGCACCTGGATACACACGGGCAAATACAGGCTAGACAGTATGAGTGCTTTAAATGATGGCTGATCAGCGGCACTGCTCAGGTTGGTCAGCTGCACAGGTATAAATCGACACACACTGCTGACTCTAGGTACATTTATATATTAATAGCACAACGGTAATGCTTTGGTTCATAAATGTAAGGGTTCTGTTTGACATACACAGCTGCTTTTTTTGAATACACAGGTTATCTATGTGTCACAGAGTGAGTCAGGCAGTTAAATAAGTGCGCCGTGCTACCAAAAAATCCGGGAAAGCAAATGTCCCGCAGTGCACCTGGATACATACTGGCAGATGCAGGCTAGACAATATGAGTGCATTAAATGATGGCTGATCGGCGGCAATGCTCAGGTTGGTCAGCTGTACAAGTATAATTGATACACACTGCTGACCCTAGGTATATTTGTATATTAATAGCACAGCGGTAATGCTCTGGTAAAGGTTCTGTTTGACATACACAACAGCCTTTTTTGAATACACAGGATATTTAAGTGTCACAGAGTGAGTCAGGCAGTTTAAATAAGTGTGCCGGGCAGCAAAGACAACAGCCGGGGAGAGTTTTCACTCTGTCCGGTGCCCGCTCCGTGAGGTGTCTGAACTAGCCGTGAACTATGGGTCACGGCAGCTGTACACTCTCACTTGTGCAGCGGGAGACCCGGGGTGAGACAGTCTCAACCCGGTGTGTGTGCCGCGGGTACCTGGCGTCTCGTTGGGGAGATGTGTGAACCGGAGTTGGCTCCTAGTAAGTTGCTGCTGTGTCCTGCTTCAGAAGGGGGGGCGTGTCAGGGGCGTCTACTGACACGTGTTTCGCATTGTAGCTTGTGCACAGTGACACGTCACTGTGCACAAGCTACAATGCTTGGAGCCAACTCCGGTTGTGTACAGCAGCTAATACGGCTCGTGTAAAGGTGGTGACAGCATCCAAGTAGGCATGTCAGACAGTCTGTATCTATACTGGCATGAAAAGACTGCATTTTGGAGGCATTTGCACAAATACTTGTGGTACCTATCAAACTGTCCTCAAAATCAATTGCTCTTCATTTTAATGTGTTGTTTGTCAGAATTTCCTATGTGTTATTATATTGTTGTGTAATTCATGCTTAAATCGTTAATATTGTAAAGATCATCCAATTTCTTCACCAATTGTTTTAGTGCTGCTACCTTTCTTTTTTCTCCTTTGCACAAACTTGCTTTATATTATCTAAGTTGTCCCCCCTCCAGTGTGTACTCTGAAATAGTTTTTAGAGCAGTAGGGAACCTTGACAGCGTTCGATGTAGGAGGTTGCTTCCAAAAACTGTGGAGAAGATGATGTTCATCAGAATGAATTATAAATTCATCCAGGAAGACCAGCAATTGCCTCCAGAAAGTACAGAGGGACCTATAATGGTGGATTCCAGCAGGGATGAATTAATACTCTGTGAGGATGAGGATGTACACACTAGGTATGGAGGGTGAGGAATCGGAGGATGAGGAGGACATCTTGCCTCTGTAAGGCATGTTTTTGGTAGGAGACATAGATTACTTGCTTCTTTTTTTGTGGGGGCCCAAACAATCCAATCATTTCAGCCACAGTTGTGTGGCAGACCCTGTTGCTGAAATGATTTGTTTGTTAAAGTGTGCATGTCCTGTTTATACAACATAAGGGTGGGTGAGAGGACCCAAGGACAATTACATCTTGCACCTCCTTTCTTTGCATTATGTGCGTTTAGGGCCTAGTTTTTAAAATTACCTTCTTATGTGTCAGTGCCACTCCTAGATGTGCAACATGTTTGTGCAACACTTGTGTCACTTACTGTAGCTTAGTCATCCAGCTACCTCGATGTAACCTTTTGGGCCTAAAAACAATATTGTGAGCTGTGAGGTGTTCAGAATAGACTGTAAATGAGTGGAAAATAAGGATATTGGGGGAAATTTACTAAGCAGAAATGGCTACAAACATGCCTATTCGTAGCCATTTCTGGCCATATAAGGCAGTAAATTCGGTACTTCTTTACTTTCACGGCGCCACTAGATAGGACAGATAGGATACTAGAAAGGATACGATTTTGTTTGCGATTTGACATAAGATATCGCATAAGATATAGGATAAGATTTACTATCCATTTCATTACCCCACTATCCACTAGGGCGTGGAGTTGATTTTATATAGCGTGGTGAGCGCAGCGAGCCACCGAGCCCGAAGCGTGGCGAGCGCAGCGAGCCCCGCGAGGGGACACGGATGTTGTTTCAAAGCAAGTCCCCAATATTGCATGCCATTTGCATGCAATTCCATAAAATACATTCCGTGTCCCCTCGCGGTGCTCGCTGCGCTCGCCACACTTTGGGCTCGGTGGCTCGCTGCGCTCGCCACGCTATATAAAATCAACTCCACGCCCTAGTGGATAGTGGGGTAATGAAATGGATAGTAAATCTTATCCTATATCTTATGCGATATCTTATGTCAAATCGCATACAAAATCGTATCCTATCTAGTATCCTATCTGTCCTATCTAGTGGCGCCGTGAAAGTAAAGAAGTACCGTAAATTCTTATTTTCCGAATTTATTATAGCCGATATACGGCCATTCGTATTCGTTTAATAGGAGTATTCCTATTCCTATTCAAGAATATGAATACATACACCAGGGGTCCTCAAACTATGTTGCTCTGGGAACCCATCAGACAATAAAAATAATGACAGGACCCCTGCAAGTTACGGCAGCAGGTCATCACATCACATATGTAGTCAGCAGACAGCACGGTACTTGTTTCCTAGCACGGCCACAATCGCGGGCATCGTGTGCCTTAACTTTAAGGCACACGATGCCCGCGATACCCGCGATTTCCTTTGAAAAAAGCACAACTCGGGTACATCGCGTCGGTCGTGTGCCTTAAGAAGGCACACGACGCGACCGACGCGATGCCCACGATTTCCCCATAGGCTTCAATGTTAAAATATTTTAACATTGAAGCCTATGCGCGCCCGACGCGATGCCCCCGATTTCTCCATAGGCTTCAATGTTAAAATATTTAACATTGAAGCCTATGCGATGGACCCGATTTGTCCATAGGCTTCAATGTTAAAATATTTAAACATTGAAATTGAGTCCATTTAACATAGGAAAAAATGGGAAAAGGCCCAATATGGGCCATTTCTCATTGGGTATGGCCCCGTCATGTGTGTAAAAAATAATTGCCCCCCATTGTGGCCGCCACCCCCACGTTTGACGCGAACCCGAAGCGTGGCGAGCGCAGCGAGCCTGCGAGGGGCGGCGGTGCGCGTCCTCCGACCTTTTCATTCCCCTACTATCCACGTCGGCGTGGAGTTGAGAATAGATTAGTGTGGCGAGCGCAGCGAGCCACCGAGCCCGAAGCGTGACGAGCGGACACGGATACCTTCACAGGTATCGGAGTCCCCTCGCGGGCTTCACAGGTATCAGCGTCCGCTCGCCACGCTGCGGGCTCGGTGGCTCCGGCTCGGTCCCTCCTCTCTCTGCCCATCATCTACCCCTTCTTCCTGCCCATCATCTTTCCCCCTGTCCCTCTCTACCCAGCACCTGTCCCCATCTCCTCACCATCTGCCCCTCTCCTGCCCATCATCTCTCCTCCTCTCTCTGCCCAGCATCTCTCTTTCCTCTCTCTGCCCATCATTTCACCCCTATCCCTCTCTGCCCAGCTTCTGTTCTCCATCTCCTCAGCATCTGTCTATATCTCCACCTCATCTGCCCACAACTGCCCCCTCTCCCCACATATGTCCCCCTATCTCTAAGCAGCATCTGTCCAACCACTCTCTCCCCAGCATCTATCTCCCTCTCTCCCCACATCTGTTCCTCCTCTCTCTAACCAGCATCTGTCCAACCACTCTCTCCCCAGCATCTATCTCCCTCTCTCCCCACATCTGTTCCCCCTCTCTCTAACCAGCATCTGTCCAACAACTCTCTCCCCAGCATCTATCTCCCTCTCTCCCCACATCTGCCCCCCCTCTCTCTAACCAGCATCTGTCCAACCACTCTCTCCCCAGCATCTATCTCCCTCTCTCCCCACATCTGCCCCCCCTCTCTCTAACCAGCATCTGTCCAACCACTCTCTCCCCAGCATCTATCTCCCTCTCTCCCCACATCTGCTCCCCCTCTCTCTAACCAGCATTTGTCCAACCACTCTCTCCCTAGCATCTATCTCCCTCTCTCCCCACATCTGTCCCCCCTCTCTCTAAACAGCATCTGTCACACCACTCTCTCCCCAGCATCTATCTCCCTCTCTCCCCACATCTGCCCCCCTCTCTATGCCCAGCATCTGTCCAACCACTCTCTCCCCAGCATCTATCTCCCTCTCTCCCCACATCTGTACCCCCTCTCTCTAACCAGCATCTGTCCAACCACTCTCTCCCCAGCATCTATCTCCCTCTCTCCCCACATCTGTCCCCCCTCTCTCTAACCAGCATCTGTCCAACCACTCTCTCCCCGAATCTATCTCCCTCTCTCCCCACATCTGCCCCCCTCTCTATTCCCAGCAACTGTCCAACCACTCTCTCCCCAGCATCTATCTCCCTCTCTCCCCACATCTGCCCCCCTCTCTATGCCCAGCATCTGTCCAACCACTCTCTCCCCAGCATCTATCTCCCTCTCTCCCCACATCTGTACCCCCTCTCTCTAACCAGCATCTGTCCAACCACTCTCTCCCCACCATCTATCTCCCTCTCTCCCCACATCTGTCCCCCCTCTCTCTAACCAGCATCTGTCCAACCACTCTCTCCCCCGAATCTATCTCCCTCTCTCCCCACATCTGCCCCCCTCTCTATTCCCAGCATCTGTCCAACCACTCTCTCCCCAGCATCTTTCTCCCCCTCTCCCCACATCTGTCCCCCCTCTTTCTAACCAGCATCTGTCCAACCACTCTCTCCCCAGCATCTATCTCCCTCTCTCCCCACATCTGTCCCCCTCTCTATGCCAGAGCATATGGCAGGAATTCATTTCTTCGGAGGGACTTACGATTCTATGCACAAGATTATAACGATTCATAGGTGTGCCAGAATGTGGATGTTAGAGTCATTCAGGGTACACCCCTGAAGGCATATGAGCGATCATATCAATATCTGTCGGTGCTCCCACAGAGTTTGGAAAGTATAGCAAGAGAGGGAGAGAAAGAAACTCTTTTGTTCTCTTTCACAGTATAAATAAAGGGCCTGATTCAGACCTGTTCGCTAGGCTGCACATGTTTGCAGCCTACGAACAGGTATACGATGGCGTACAGGTAATCCCTGCGTGTGGGAATCATTTGACGGTCGCCAACTATCAAATGATTTTTTTTCCCGTTCACAAATGAAAATCAATCTAAACTGACTTTTAATTTCCACGGAGATGGCCAAAAGGGGGCGATCACTGACATAATGTGACATCACCCACCCACCGCAGTGCGAACACCTTGGTGAGTATGATACTCGCTGAAGGCGTTTCCACAGGGGGCTGTACATGCGAATTTTCACCCACAACTATCGGAAACAGGGCCACATTCATCTCCGACCGATTAAACCACAATCCTTTCAGATTCTGTAAAAATCAACTAAACCACATTTTATTTACTATTTAGCATTTGCTGTAGGTAATTAATGTTACGTATCACAGCCCCCATACAGGTCATTCGTGCATAGAGCAGGAAGTTTCTGCCATCCATTTAATGATCGTACTTTCCTTCAATAAAAACATTCCAACAATATTTTATAGCAGACATGATATATGAGTGTGGTAGCGGTTTTCTTTTATTGTAATCCAATTTATTGCGTATTGCCGTAACTCCCATCCAGATACAGTAGTCTGTATGTTAGAAAGGTGAATAACTCAAAAAAGAAGCCCATAAAGTGCTAGTGTTCATTGCTTATGGATATTGTTCTACTGTTATAAAACTAGATTGCTTTACACAGTAGGGAAAACATAATGCGGCTTGTTCAATACTTTGGCTACTATCTGAGCGAACTGCGTATGGCAGGAATTATTTTTGTTTTTGAGGGATTTATCAGGGGCGTAACTATAGCACCGCAGCCCCCGCCACCACGGGGGGGGGGGGGGGGGCGCTGTGCATGTGGGGGCGCCGGGGGCTGCGGTGCTATAGTTACCCCCCCAATCCCCCGCAGACTTACGTATCTCGCTGGCTGGTCCCGGCGGCTCCGTTCTTCTGATGAGGACCACCACAAAATGGCCGCCCCCATATAGCACACTGTTCTCTGAAACTGTCTGCTGTATGGGGGCGGCCATTTTGTGGTGGTCCTCAGCAGAAGAACGGAGCCGCCGGGACCAGCGCAGCGCGATAGGTAAGACTGCGGGGGAGGGGGTTAGCATAGGCGGCGGGGCGACGGGGCGGCCGGGGGGGGGGTGCTTGACGGGCGGCGGCGGCAGGGGGTAGGTATGATTCTATACAAATTTACAGGTGTGCCATAATGTGGATGCATACCTCCCAATTGTCACGATTGCAGCGGGACAGTCCTGCTATTTGGAGACTGTCCAACCGTCCCTCCCATGGGTGGCATTGTCCCGAGGGCACGAGGGGAGGATGAGTCAGGGGAGCCAGAGGTCACGAAACTCTTTTATCAAATGTTTTATTCAAATTCAGAAAAAAAATCACCTAAACTACACTAGACAAACACATTCAGTATATACACAAAACATAATGGGCCAGATGCACTAAGCTTCAAAAGTGCTAAAATGGAGAGTGATAAAAAACCAACCAATCAGCACCTGCCTGACATTTTTCAAACACACGGCCAGGTTCTCTAAGCTTCATAAGTGATAAAATGGAGAGAGATAAACAGCCAGCCAATCAGCGCCTACCTGTCACGTTACAGACTGTGGGCCAGAATCTCTAAGCTTCAAAGGTGATAAAACGGAGTGTGATAAACAGCCAGCCAATCAGCTCCTGTCTGACACTTTTCAAACACAGTCTGTGACATGGCAGGTAGGAGATGATTGGCTGGCTGTTTATCACTCTCCATTTTATCACTTTTGAAGCTTAGTGCATCTGGCCGTGTGTTTGAAAAATGTCAGGCAGGAGCTGATTGGTTGGTTGTTTATCACTCTCCATTTTAGCACTTTTGAAGCTTAGTGCATCTGGCCCAATGTCTTTGATAGATCAATTTCATTGTTCCAGAGCAGTGTAATTCAATGTAATTGCATAATTCATAAGATTCACACATTTGATATTGCCAGGAAAATCGAAATGCTAAATTGGCATACAGTATGGTTGATTGCAATGGGTATGGGTTGTTATGTCAACAGTGTCTAGGTGGACAGTCAAAAGGTCGCCCACTATTGGTTGACAGTCAAAAGGTTGACATGAAAAAGGTCAACATGAAAAAGGTCGACATTTGTTTTTTGGTGTCTATGTCAAAATAGGTTGATTGGACAATGTATAAAATGTGAGATTTTATGAATTATGCAATAATGGTTTATACATTTATACTTTATACATGCTCCCTTATACGTTACCTGTAGTGCATTCATTATAAGTCATTGTCAAGTTCAGAAACTCTGACTAAGAGCATAAGTCAGGGGTTCCCAAACTGTGTGCCGTGGCACCCTGGGGTGCCTCAGGACACTTGCAGGGGTGCCTCAGGTTGGTGGTCCAGAAACAATTCAAATTATTTATGGTCATTGTAAGCGACAAAACCAGTGCTGGTGGCTGGCAATTATAAAAATATGTGTATAAACTGAAGCAAATTTTGTCCATCACCATATAACTGACCATAAGGATGACATTTAAACACAAGTTACTCAATTTAATATATGTTTCATAATTTTTCAAAAAGAAATGTTTGACATGGGGTGCCTTGACAATATTTTGATGCTCTAGGGTGCCGTGATTCAAAAAAGTTTGGGAACCACTGGCATAAGTAGTTCAATGACACCAAAAGCCCTTTTTAATGTTGTATCCAAGCACCTGCAATCCACACCACCAACTGCCACCTCATCAATTTCCTCCTCAGCCAGGATGGGTAGTATTCCTGCCGGCCATGTCATAAACATAACTGACTCCTCCCCCATTCTGGATTCCTCCGGAGGATCCTTGAGAACTACACCTGCTGCTGCTGTTGCTGCTGCTGCAGGGAGTCAATCATCATCCCAGATGGGGAGTCGGAAGACCATTTCTACTACATTAACTAAGCAATTGACTGTCCTACAGTCCTTTGTGAGGAAGATGACGTATGACAGCAGTCACCCTGTTGCAAAGGGGATTACCGAGGCCGTGACCGCAATGCTGGTGTTATATGTGCGTCTGGTATCCGCCATCAGTGTAGTTGGATTTAGGCAGTTGATGGAGGTAATGTGTCCCAAATCCCATTTAGATTCCACATTGCTAGGCAAGAGGCTTCCAGATTGTACATGGACATTAAGAAAAGTGTCCTTCCTGTCCTGAAAACTGCCATTTTACCCACTGTACACTTAACCATGGACATGTGGACAAGTGGGACAGGGCAAACTAAGGAACACATGACTGACAGCCCACTGGGTCGATGTACTGCATTCCACAGCAACAACAGCAGCGGCACCAGCAGCAGCAGCGTCTCACAAACGCCAACTCGTTCCTAGGCAGGCTACGCTGTGTATCACTAGTTTTCATAAGAGGCAAACCACTGAGAACCTCTTAGAGAAAATGCAAGACATCATCTCACAATGGCTTACCCCACTTAGACTCTCCTGGAGATTTGTATTATCTGACAATGCCATAAATATTGTGCGAGCATTACATCTGGGCAAATTCCAGAACATTTCATGTTTTGCACACACAATAAATTTTGTGGTGCAAAATTTTTTGAAAAATGACGGGGGAGCGCAGGAGATGTTTTCGGCGACCCCCAAAAACTGCTAATATTTATTTGTGGCTCAAGGTCCCTAGGTTCTGCACTGGCTGTTATTATTGTGAATCAAAATTATACTGTATATATATATATATATATATATATATATATATATACAGTATAGAAAGGGAAAAAGATCAGGGTGCGCTTCCAAACATGAATTAACACATTTAAAAGTAACAATATTATTTAATGTTAAAAGATGCTCAATGAGTAATAATAAAATACACAATAAAAATTTATTTTGGCACAATTTGTTAACAAAAGAACTGTTGATTGGACTTCCGATCGTCGAAGAGAGGGCATCTCTTCGACGATCGGAAGTCCAATCAACAGTTCTTTTGATAACAAATTGTGCCAAAATACATTTTTTTGATGCTCTTGCACTTATGGAGTAAATAAATGGTCCTTGCGTATTTGGACATTGGTATCAATTAAGGAGTGCTGTCTTCTCTATATCACTGGATATACTGTTTGCTATATCTATATATATATATATATATATATATATATATATATATATATATAGATAGATATATATATAGATATATATATATATATATATATATATATAGATATATTCACCAGTATAGGCCAGCACACCTCGTCAGTAGCAGCTGCAGCGTTGCCTTCCCTTGGTTTCCGGCAGGATTCCAAACATACAACGTAAGTAGGGCGGCACTCGCTTTAAATGAAGACGCTTACACATGGAGTATTTCAGTGACTGAAATACTCCATGTGTGAGCGTCTTCATTTAAAGCGAGTGCCGCCCTACTTATGTTGTATATATATAGATATATATATATCCAGTGCTATTTTTGTAGGAAAATAGGTTCAGGAACTGTGGGCGGGGGCAGAAAGTGGGCGGTGATGTGGGAGGAGCTACAAAGGGTGGGGCATTACATAAAAAAAGAAGAAAATATAATTCCTCACGCCGTCACGCTTATTATACATATGCCACACACAGAGATTCCCATTATACATATGCCCCACACCGTGATGCTCCATTATACATATGCCACACACCGTGATGCTCCATTATACATATGCCACACACCGTGATGCTCCATTATACATATGCCACACACCGTGATGCTCCATTATACATATGCCGCACACCGTGATGCCCATTATACATATGCCACACACAGAGATGCTCCATTTTACATATGCCACACACCGTGATGCTCCATTATACATATGCCACACACCGTGATGCTCCATTATACATATGCCACACACCGTGATGCTCCATTATACATATGCCACACACCGTGATGCTCCATTATACATATACCACACACCGTGATGCCCATTATACATATGCCACACACCATGATGCTCCATTATACAAATGCCACACACCGTGATGCCCATTATACATATACCACACACCGTGATGCTCCATTATACATATGCCACACCGTGATGCTCCATTATACATATGCCACACACCGTGATGCTCCATTATACATATGCCACACACCGAGATGCCCGTTATACATATGCCACACACGGAGATGCCCATTATACATATGCCACACACCGAGATGCCCATTATACATATGCCACACACAGAGATGCCCATTACATATTTGACACATAAGTGCGACTTACCTACATGCTCAATGCCCCTCACCAGCATATATTTACATGACACCCCCAACATACATTTACTTGACCCCCCTCCCCAGCACATATGTACATGACGCCCCAGCATACATTTACATATTACATATGGTGGCCGATTAATGTTGAATTAGGCCCTATATGAGTGTACACACACACACACACCTTTCCCCTCAATCACTTAAAAAATGATGCATCCTCACAAACACAGAGACCTACATTTATTATAGATCATCCTCCACCCCCACTTCATCCATCCACTGTGCGGCTGTAAACTTTCATTTTAGTGTGGGGGGGGGGAAGGCTATGGAGGTGGGTTGCTGCCAGCCCTCAGCAGCAGCATTACTCCTCCCGAGCCCTCTGTAGCAGCAGGCACCCCACATCCCCAAGCCCTCAGCCTCGGGAGCATCTTCACTCACCCCAAGTGACCTCCTGGGCGCCGACCTCCTCCAGGTGACGTCTCGCTAGCAGCCAGTGAGTTCCTGCGTCCGATCACGGTCCGCACGCTCCGTCCCGCCGTGTATAGATGGCGCCGGCATTTGTACTTTACAGCGCCGCAGCCCCTCTGGCAGCGGCAGCCACAGCACCAAGCACTGCTCAGGTGCTACCGCATGTGGGTGGGCGAGCGGGCGGGCGGCCGCCCGGAGAGCAGTTCTCACTTCAGCCTTGTGGCGTTGACACATGGCTGCCCCGGCCCCGCGAGCTGCTCCCCGGACTCCAGGAGCGAGACGTGCTGCTGCTAAAATTCATATCTCCCGCTGAACCGCTAGCCAATAGGTGCTCGCGGTCCAGCAGCCACCAGTTGATTGGCTGCTGGACCGCAAGCACCCATTGGCTAGCGGTCCAGCGTGAGACGTGAATGTTACTGCTGCACGTCTCTCTGCTGGACCTGGACATTAGTGGACTCCATAATTAGCGGGCAGGGGAGCGGGCAGGCGATGCGAGTGCTGGGCGGCCTGGAACAGGTTCCGGAACGCCGTTCCTGATGACGTCATTTTTAATTTGAGCTTCAGGAACGGCGTTCCGGACCGTTCCGGCTGAAAAATAGCCCTGTATATATCTATATATATCTAAATTCCAGAGAGTTCCGCACCTATCGCATAAGAGTCACCACGGTGGTGCTCACTCCAAGGATAAAATATCCAAACAATAAAGAGCAAAAGAAGAGGGCACTCACCAATCGCTGAATGAAATTTGAAGAAAAACAATTTATTTATGCTTACATGACAGGGCTAACGTTTCGGTCTTACACAGACCTTTGTCAAAGCCAAGCAGTATAGAGAGCAGGTCCTTCCACCATGAACATGGTGGAAGGACCTGCTCTCTATACTGCTTGGCTTTAACAAAGGTCTGTGTAAGACCGAAACGTTAGCCCTGTCACGTAAGCATAAATAAATTGTTTTTCTTCAAATTTCATTCAGCGATTGGTGAGTGCCCTCTTCTTTTGCTCTTTATATATATATCTATATATATAAACAATCAGAAGTCCGGCACTCCCAGTAACCACGTAGAGCCCTTTACGACGGGTCCCGGTGCCTTCACGTGATGAACAATACAATAACTCTTTGATGTGCGGCACTCGGAAATAAATGATATGAACAGGGTCTTAGCAACGTTTCAGTCTAATTAAAAACTGTTTTCAAGCTATATATATATATATATATAGTGAAAGAAATAGACTGGCACTCGAGGGTCTTGATAAAACCAGTGTATTCACAGCAAGTGAAAAGACATCCAACGTTTCGGGGCTGCGCCCCTTTGTCAAGGTGTATGTGGTAACAAAAGACAAATGCAAGTGCTTACCAGCTTCTGACCAACCTTTAGCCTCTGCCCAGCCCAGTCTGTGCAGCCTTTGACCCCACCCAAATGGGGGACAAAAGTTTAATTGTGTGCTTTTTTCTTCTCTCCGCTTGTTCTTACTGTCCCTGTGATTTTCTTCCATTGTTTGAATTATTATGTGTGCCTACTGGCGCTCAACCCCTAATGGACTTAGACAGCCGACCAAGGCCTTAATAGTGTGCTGGTCCCCTCCGCTTCATCTTACTGCCCCTGTGGTTCTCATCTAGTGTCCAACTTAGTATATAAGCCTGCCTGAGCCTAACCAGCAGTGCTGCTTATAACAGAATGTCAACATTTAGCCAGTCGACCATGGCTATAATTGTGTGCTTTTTTTCCTCTGCTTTTTCTTACTGTCCCTGTGATTTTCTTCCATTGTTCAAAATACTATGCATACCCGCTCGGGCATAACTGATAGTGGTGCCCACAATAGGATACCAACAGTAGCATGTCAACTTTTAGCAAGTCGACCGTGGCTCTAACAGTGTGCTTTTCTTTCCCTCTGCTTCTTCTTACTATCCCTGTTTCTTCTAGTGTTTTCTATATTGTGTACTACCTCGACAGTATAATAGCCAGCTGATTATAGCACTCACAGTGACAGCATTTCGACTTTGGATGTCGACAAACAGTATTCTGTAACATCCCTTTTCTGTTCCAGTATATGAACAGCAAAATTATGCATATTCCCACTAGAACATGACTACGTGGCTTACCAGTAGAGAACCACTTCACATATACACCCGGACCCACTGACTACATATGTTCCCCACCTTTTACTGAGAGACCACTACCAGCAGTCTTGCTGAATATATAATAGTAGTGGACGTGCAGACACCTGAGTAACAGGCTTTTTACAACCCCACACGGACACTTACACTGGCAATCCATTTATTATTAGTCACATTTATTATTAGCCATGTTTATATAGAGTATTGTGCACGTGATTTTAGAATGTACTTTTTAAATGTACCTTACATGTTATTTTTTGATCACCTAGGCAACGTGAGCCTCTGGAGCTATGCTGCTGCTGGCGGTTGCTCATTGGATGAGCAGAGTTACCTAGACTACCCCAGAGCTTGCGTTCCAAGCTCTGGCTCCCGGCACTTCCGGCTGCGTCAACGTCAGCCGCGTCACTTCCGCCTATCTCCCCGCAGCTACGGCAGACAGAGCCCAGCGTCTCACGCCGCCCCTTACACACCACTTCTTATTTAAGGTAAGCACTTGCATTTGTCTTTTGTTACCACATACACCTTGCTGTGAATACACTGGTTTTATCAAGACCCTCGAGTGCCAGTCTCTTTCTTTCACTATTCCAACTGTGAAGGCCCGGTGGAGGCTAGGTTGCTTTGGGTCCAGGGGGCTGGATGGTGGTAAAGGAATGCAATTTTGGGAGAACAAATTCAGTTAGACAAACATGGCTTTATTTTCTTCACTGTTTGTAATAGGCATTTCAAAGCCTCAGACGAGCACATTACGGATATCAGGAGTTCAGTGAGAGAAGATACAGGAAATAAACAGATGACGTTCAACTTATCATAAAACGCTTGTCACAATACTTTCTACAATACTAGTAACCCTAGCTCAGAATCTGAACATAAAACTTTACAGTACTACACTATCAATAATATATCAATACTGATCCTAACGGGAGGCTAACTGGTACCGGCACCCAATTATTGTCCGGGACCCGAGTTTACAACCCGGCTTGTACATGGAACAAATGTACAACTTCCCAAGGCGGGTGTCTCCAACGAACAACTCGGCCTTCCTACGGATCAGTAGCCGGAGTTCGGGATTAGGCCTTCCTACGGATCACTAGCCTGAGTTAGCAGGGATCAAGCCTTCCTACGGATCACTAGCCTGAGTTACTGATTTGGACTGGCCGTAACGAATCCCTATCTCCAAGGGCGGTGTGTTACTGGGGCTTAGCCTGGCCTGGCTTATGTGGCGGAAGGGACCCCCCTTGCTTGGGGTCAGTGGAAGGTTAGGTGCTCCTCGTTACTCCCAGCTGACTGTTCCAGACCCTGATCTCCGCAGACACTAACCTCCGGTATTTAAGCTGACAGGGACAGTCTCTCTATAGCTTGCCCGGGTGCTGCTGGGCCTCACTAACATTTGCGGGCATAGCAAGGGGACTGCGTACATGCACATTCATGGCCCCCAGGGCCAAACTCACGGTTCTTGTGGCCTGGGATAGGATGGGTGAGGATCCTCTCCAACCAGGTGGTCCTCCTATCGGCAATTTCGGGCTGCATAGTACTGCTCCTTGCTGGTGTTGCTGACCCTGTTTCTCAGGGGAAAAGTGTGGCCGTGCTCCCCACTGCTGCCGCTTGCTCCGTCCTCCCCAGACTGCCGCTGACGTCACTCGCGGCTCCCGGCTGCTGCGTGTGTCTGCGACTACCGCCGCCCGCTGTGCTATGTGCTCTACTCGCACCCGGTCACTGCTGCTGCGGGCGTGAGATCGCAGAGCTCCACCCGCACACTGCCGCGGGGCTCCCACTCCATCTCCGCCTCCTGAAGGTACTCTTCTCCTCCGCGGCGGGGGCTGAGTCTGCCTGACTCGCTTCCACGTGCCGCGGCTGCTGGCTCTGCCTTCCTGGCCCTCCTTCCGTCTCTCTCCTCTCCTCCAATCCTCGCCGGCTCTCCCTGTCCATCCATCCCTCGGGGTAGGTCCCGCCTCCTTCTCCCCGGCGCCTGCGGTGAGTCCAGCGTCAGTGCCACTGACTAGTGGCACACGCTGCGGGGTGCCACATTCACCCCCACTTTTCATGGCCGTGTCCTCACGTGCCAGTGCTGTACTTGAGTACTCCTGGTCCCTATATACGCCTTTTACACCCGACTCTGTAGCTTTCTCCCTCTTTGGGCGGTGGAAACGTCTGCGGAACTGACGTCTGTCGGGGGCAAACTGGCTTCCTTTAACTGGCACACCGCCAGGGCCAGCCACGTTTGCTGCCTCAGCCCCCTTTTCTCCTTCCACCACATCAAATTCCACCGTCTCGCCATCTTTGACACTGCGCAGGAACTTCCGGGGGTTGTTTCTCTTTATGGCCGTCTGATGGACAAAGACATCAACTTTTGTGTCGTTCCTGTTGATGAAGCCGTACCCACTTCGGACATTAAACCACTTGACGGTTCCTTGTACCTGTGTAGCCAGCACTTTCTTCCCCGCCTGGCTCCTCTGAACGCAGATGGCATGTTGCATGGCTCGCTTCTCAGTCTGATCTGCCAGCCGCCTGTCTGATTGCTTCGGGTGGTTCCATTGGCTTCCCACTTCTCTATGCCATTCGGTTCTCCACCCAGAATCTCTATCATTGCCGGTTGGTGATCTGTTCTTCTGATACATCTCCCTTTTCATGTCGGCTATTCCTGCTGTCAGCTGTGCTATCTGTCTGCTCAGCGTCTGGAGTTTGTCTTCTTGGAGGTTCTGTCCCCCTTGTACAGCCATGCCTTTGCTTGTCCTGGCTCCGTCCTGGCTGGTGGTGGTGGGCCCATGCAAGTTCCGCTGTTCCTTCAAACCCAATAACTCGGGGTATTCATCTTCTCGCTCGACCTCGGTGCCAACTACCCTGATGGCAACTTCTTTGAAGTCGATGAACGATTTCCCAGGCATCTGTCGACGGAGTAACCTCAGGTGAGCACGCAAACTTTCCTTCGCCACCCCTTCTATAAGTTGGATGATCATTGTCTCGTCTGAGTTTTTACTCTCTTCTGGGTCGATGGCTTGTATTGCCCTCAGAGTCTCCTGCAAACTGAGGGCGTAGTCCCGTAGTGTTTCTCCAGGTTGCTGTTTCCTCCCATATAGTTTCATTTTCAGTTCCGGGAGGCTTCTTGTTTCAAACATGGTAAACAATCTCTTTAGAATCTGTTCCACTGTCTGTTTATGCTCTGGTGGCCATGACATCACCTCACGTAGGGCGGACCCAGTCAGCTGTCCTATCAATATTTCAACCGTCTGTTGCTCTTGAAGGATGTGGAGCCGGGACATCGATCCTATTTTGTATTCAAACTGTGCGAACGTCGCCCCTGACGATTTGTTTACATCCCCGCTGTAGGTCGGCATCCACGGGGCCCCAAAGTGGTACGGCAGCGCGATGTGTGTAACCCCCGGTGATGCGGGCTGTTCTTGTTGGGGTTCCCCTCCTGGTGTTGCATTTGCATTCGGTGGCGTTGGCACCACTGGTGCCGCTGGTTCTTCCATCCTTTATTGCTTCCCAATTATACCCTGGATCCTGTTCGGGGACGCCAACTGTGAAGGCCCGGTGGAGGCTAGGTTGCTTTGGGTCCAGGGGGCTGGATGGTGGTAAAGGAATGCAATTTTGGGAGAACAAATTCAGTTAGACAAACATGGCTTTATTTTCTTCACTGTTTGTAATAGGCATTTCAAAGCCTCAGACGAGCACATTACGGATATCAGGAGTTCAGTGAGAGAAGATACAGGAAATAAACAGATGACGTTCAACTTATCATAAAACGCTTGTCACAATACTTTCTACAATACTAGTAACCCTAGCTCAGAATCTGAACATAAAACTTTACAGTACTACACTATCAATAATATATCAATACTGATCCTAACGGGAGGCTAACTGGTACCGGCACCCAATTATTGTCCGGGACCCGAGTTTACAACCCGGCTTGTACATGGAACAAATGTACAACTTCCCAAGGCGGGTGTCTCCAACGAACAACTCGGCCTTCCTACGGATCAGTAGCCGGAGTTCGGGATTAGGCCTTCCTACGGATCACTAGCCTGAGTTAGCAGGGATCAAGCCTTCCTACGGATCACTAGCCTGAGTTACTGATTTGGACTGGCCGTAACGAATCCCTATCTCCAAGGGCGGTGTGTTACTGGGGCTTAGCCTGGCCTGGCTTATGTGGCGGAAGGGACCCCCCTTGCTTGGGGTCAGTGGAAGGTTAGGTGCTCCTCGTTACTCCCAGCTGACTGTTCCAGACCCTGATCTCCGCAGACACTAACCTCCGGTATTTAAGCTGACAGGGACAGTCTCTCTATAGCTTGCCCGGGTGCTGCTGGGCCTCACTAACATTTGCGGGCATAGCAAGGGGACTGCGTACATGCACATTCATGGCCCCCAGGGCCAAACTCACGGTTCTTGTGGCCTGGGATAGGATGGGTGAGGATCCTCTCCAACCAGGTGGTCCTCCTATCGGCAATTTCGGGCTGCATAGTACTGCTCCTTGCTGGTGTTGCTGACCCTGTTTCTCAGGGGAAAAGTGTGGCCGTGCTCCCCACTGCTGCCGCTTGCTCCGTCCTCCCCAGACTGCCGCTGACGTCACTCGCGGCTCCCGGCTGCTGCGTGTGTCTGCGACTACCGCCGCCCGCTGTGCTATGTGCTCTACTCGCACCCGGTCACTGCTGCTGCGGGCGTGAGATTGCAGAGCTCCACCCGCACACTGCCGCGGGGCTCCCACTCCATCTCCGCCTCCTGAAGGTACTCTTCTCCTCCGCGGCGGGGGCTGAGTCTGCCTGACTCGCTTCCACGTGCCGCGGCTGCTGGCTCTGCCTTCCTGGCCCTCCTTCCGTCTCTCTCCTCTCCTCCAATCCTCGCCGGCTCTCCCTGTCCATCCATCCCTCGGGGTAGGTCCCGCCTCCTTCTCCCCGGCGCCTGCGGTGAGTCCAGCGTCAGTGCCACTGACTAGTGGCACACGCTGCAGGGTGCCACACAACAACCGGATGGGCACCGGGGCAGCTGCCACAGAGGAGTGAGTGCCGGACCGCATTGCCGTATATATATACATATATATCTTCTTAGGGGTTAAACATTTTGCTGCTCTTTGTGCAGTAGTGAACTGCTTAAGCTTGGCAGCTATACCCCTCAGAGACATTTTTACAATGTCTGCTTTATAATTTATCTTCACTCCCTTTTTTTCTTTTTATCCTCACATTCACTATTATTAAGGTGACCAACTGTCCCCCCTTAATAACATTGCTGCGGTCTGATCACGCAGTGTTCTTCCTTTCTAGGGCTCAAACAGTAAATTCTGCACATGCACTGAAGCACTGTACGCAGCCATAATATAAATCTATTATATTATGGCCATGTGCAGTGCTTCTGTGCATGTGCAGAAGCTGCTGTTTGAGACAACGCTGCTGGGATCGCTAAGTCCAACCCCCACCTGGTTCCGATGGCTACCAGTCCCCCCCCCCCCCCCAACATCACAGAAGCTCGTGGTTGATCAAATTCGATCCCAAATCGCTGGGCCTTCAATCTGATACCAGGCGGGTCAATTGGTTCCGAAGATATTGCGGATAAACCAATATTTTTTTTCTGAAATTTAATTTCATGGCTGTTCATGTTATTTGAAGGCACATTTCTCTGGAACCAAATGGTGCAGTCTCACGGGACCAAAATTATTCGAATTCCACCCAAAAGTTCTTCAATATGATACTGGTCTCATGTAAATGGGTCAGTTGGTTCTGAAGATATAGCTGGTTAAACGATATAGCTGGTTAAAGGTAGGAGGAGAGAGGGGGGTGGTTTTATCTCCCCCTCACATCAGAAAATGCAGGGACTAGACTGGTGTAAAAGGGGCCAACCCAGGAATGTCCCTGCATGATCCTGGGACCATATTCCCGGGTAAGTCCATACATTTTCTGGTGTGAAAGAGCTATTTTTTCAAATAGCCGGGAAGTCCCTTGCTGTCAATGGCTGTCACTTCTGCCCGGCAGCGGCTGTCCCCCAGTTACCGCGAGCATGTATTCCATTTGGCAATGAGCATGTAATCCCACATGGCAACGAGCATGGAACCCCTGGCAATGAGCATGGAACCCCTGGCAATGAGCATGTAGGTAAGCAGCACTTATGTAGCATAAGTTTTAATAGGCATTATGGTGTTTGGCATAATACGTAATGGACATTATGATGTGTGGCTTAACATGTAATTGACATTATGGTGCGAAATGTCCCTGTTTATAAAGCATATTGTGAATTTTCATTCCGTTTTGCATCATGTGTAAGGGTCAAGTATAATGGGGTCTAGTATTTTGTTGCATAAAGTGTAAAAGTGGTATATGGTGTGGTACACTACACTCAAGAACACGCCCCCTTTGAGTGACCACACCCCCTTTTCCTTACATCCTTCACTTTGACACCAATGTGGGCCTGTGTACTTAAACGCCAGGGCATATTGTTAATCCCATTCCCGACCCATTCCCCATGCTCTCCTTCTATCTCTCGCTGTTCTCTTAGCATGCACATTGGCACCACTAACACAACCCTCCCCCTCCCAAACCCTCTCCTATCATGGTGCCCCCTGTCATTTTCTCCCGGATCCACCCCTGGAGATAAACATCCTAATTCTTTCTATTTATTTAAAGGATACATTTTCCCTCTTCTCAATCTCACATTGAATTTTATACATGATTTATGCATCAACTGAAGTCAATTACAACCAGCATGTTATTCTAGCTGTCACAAATAGTAGAAACAGCAGAATAAAAAATCCATTTTGCTATATATTGTCCTGTACCTTCTATTATCCTTTAATTTTAGATTAACATCATAGGCCCATATTGAATACTGCTGCCAAACTCAAACAGCCTACAAGAATGTAAAGTGCAGTGAATCATCGTAATCCCAGAGTATAAATTTCTACAGTAGATAAAAAACACACCCATAATGTAGGTGAAAGAGAGTGGGCACCAATAAACTAGGGTGTTTTGCCAGCTGCTCACACAGAGTGGGAGGTCAACCCCCAACAACAAAATTTAGAAGAAAAAGGTGATAAGTGGAGCGCTCATATAAAGATTAGATCAATTGGGTATCACATTAATATAAGAATACTGATTTATTGTCATTTAAATATTCAATAGTATTTCTATAATATACACATATATACTTAATGCCTAGGCAATGTTATAATAACATACAATCACATTATAATATTCTTTGAAGTATTTGAGAGAATTGGGATAAGAAGAAATATTAAATATACTTAATGCAGTCCCGCTTGTTCCTATTGTGCTTCCTTGATGGAGTCTGACAGTCCCCAAAAAGATGGTGTCCAGAATTATAGGTGCTGGATTTGTTGGGTGTCCATAAACCTGAGTGGGTGAGGTGGCTTGTTTTGTAACATCCACAGTTGGAGAAAGGCTCTCCTCTTTGCTGGAGTCCAAGAAATAAGCAGGTGATGGTTCTACATTTGGTGGTTCTAAATTTCTACAGTACATTGATCCAGAACAACATCATCCAGTGTATATTACTAGGGTCCTCCGGCTGCAGGAAGTATAAGCACTTGGTACTTGTGTAGTTGTGTACTTGTGTAGTTTCACGGCGGCAGTTACATAGTCAGCATAGCGTCCCTGTCAGAATCAGCGTAGTGTTCCCTCGGCCAGCATAGTCAGCGTAGTCAGGCTTCCCTGTCAGTATCAGCGTCAAGTTCCTGCCCGTCCGTGGCTAGACGGAGCTTATGTAGTTAGCGTAGTCAGTCAGCATTACGCAGTTAGCACTCATTACATTGTGTGGAAGCCATTGACCATTTTAACCTGCCTGACATGATAGGTGTGAATGTGTTCCTGAAACACCCCCACTATCCATGCCAGCCCAAAGCGTGGCGAGGGGATGTGATACGCGTCCTCCTGAATTCTTCATACACCCACTATCCACGTCAGCGTGGAGTTAATTTTATAAAGTGTGGTGAGTGCACAGGGATAATGGGGGTATGAACAAGTCTGGAGGACGTGTACCACGCCCCCTCGTGGGGCTCGCTATGCTCGCCATGCTTCGGGCTGGCGTGGATAGTGGGGGTTTGAAATGGAGGCATTTTGCCAATATGTAGCATGGAGCACTGGCAAATGCGTCCTTTATTGTGCATGAGACATACTTGCGCACCGCACCCCGCCTTTGTGCAGGAGACGCATGCGCTACCGAACCCCTAACCCTGTCCATCTCCCTGAAACAGACACAGGCATGGTTGCCGTACCCTGCCGCAATAATTACTGAGACGCACAAGTGTCTGAAAAACTCCTGCATCTCAGACAGGTGGAGCGCCTCTCCACCGTTGCCTGCATAATTACCTCTCTGCCGGCATCCGCCAGCGCAGGGGATCTGGTGGTTACCGACGCTGTGTGAGAGGTGCTCACTGGGCTTGCCAGGGACACCGGGGACAAAGCTATAGCTTCCTGGGACAGAATGGTGACTAGCTGCCTGACAGGGAAACTATACTGCACAAATACGCAGGATTATAATTGGAACCCTTACAAATATTAACCATAATCACTTATAAGTGGGCTCACACATCTCTGAGGGGTATAGCCATAGGCAAACACAGGGGGGGGGGGGGGGTTCTGGTTGTCTGGGAACCCCCCTCCTCTTGGCAAGTACCTTAAATTCTGAAAAAAATAGCACTGGTATATACAGTAATATGATCAATAGAGCTGCAGTGTAAGGGACAGAGCAGAGCTGCTGCACATGTATAGTGTACCAGATTCTTCTACCACTGTCACGCTAGGGGTATCTTGTGGATCTGCCTGAGGCCCAGAGAGTAGGGTGTCATGGTCTGGAGGAGACTGAAGAGTAGCAGATTTGATATAAGTCTTTCTCATAGAAGAAGCACCGGATGATAAGGCCAGCTAGGGAAGCTGCAGAGCAGGGAACCCAGCAGGACAACTGGGCAACTGGGATAGAGTTCACAGACAATGAGGATGATTAGTCCAGGAATCTTTACCAGGTGACTAGGCTGGACCGTGAAGAAGAAGTCTTGTCCGGGAAACTTTACCAGATGACTCGACCTGATCGTGAAGAAGAAGACTTGTCCAGGAACCTTTACCAAATGACTGGACCGGATCGTGCAGAAGATAAAGACTTGTCTGGGAACCTTTACCAGATGACTGGACCGGATCGTGAAGAAGATGAAGACAAATCTGGGAACCTTTACCAGATGACTGTCAGCGGGCACAGATGAATGACAGCGGGTACAGATGACTGGCAGCAGATGCAGATGACTGTCAGCAGTTACTGATGGCTGGCAGCGGGTACAGATGGCTGGCAGCGGTTGCACATGGCTGGAAGCAGGCATGGATGGCTGGCAGCGGGTACAGATGGCTGGTAGCAGGTGTAATTGACTGTCAGCAGGTACTGATGGCTGGCAGCGGGTACAGATGGCTGACAGCAGGTGTAGTCGGGCAATTTTTGGCCGATTTTCGGACGATTTGCATGCTATTCCATCCTTGCACACCCCCACTATCCAAGTCAGCCCGAAGCATGGCGAGCGGATGCGGTACGCGTCCTCCTGACCTGTTCATACCCCCACTATCCACGTCGGCATAGAGTTGGTTTTATAAAGCGTGCGGAGTGCAGCGAGCCATCGAGCCCGAAGCGTGTCCTCTCACGGGGCTCGCTGCGCTCGCAATGCTTCGGGATTTTTTTCCGTGTCCCCTTTCCAAAATTGCTGTCAAATTTCATCTTATCCTGTGCCAAAGACCTAAGATTGTAATTTGTTAAAGCCTCCACCATAATGTTAGAATGTATTTGCATTGCTACTCAATGACAGCAATGAAATCAGGTGTGGTATTGTGTGAAACACACCGCTCCTGACTTCATAGTTTGTGTATGTTGATGAATTCCCATTCACTCCTGAGATTTAGCACCTATGACATACCCTCCAACATTTGAGGGCCAGAAATCGGTACAAAATCAGAAAAGGGCGTGGTCACACCTCCATTTCCATACTTTCAATGGTACAGTTTCTAGGGTATGTAATTACAGGCACTAAATTCGAGGAGACCGGGGTGGGCCTTACTTACCGCACCATAATTAATTAAAAATTCACCTCTCACTGCCACTGCTGCTCCCCTCACTGCTCCCACCACAGACTTGCTTCAGCAGTCTCTGATGTCTGGAGATCTGTAAAGCACATGCACCGGTCTGCGGGCCCAGCCACATGACGTCATGATGCAACGCACGCTACCCGGACTGCAATGCACCACTGGGAAAGAGTGCAATGGGCCAAATTCTTTCTACTTGCCAGGCCAATCCACCAATCCAGCCATTGCAAGCATCAACGGGTGCATTGATAATGTTTGGTTGATGGGCATGAGCGCTGCCTGTATTTGTTTGAATGTTATGAGTGTAAGAAGTTGAAGAATAAGACTGAGATGAAGATTTTTCACGTTAAAGTTTACAATTTACTCAATAAATCATGAAAAAAATATAGGTGTACATAGAAATACAATCCAGAAATAAAAGTAGGATTAAAATATAAGTTCTGATTCAAATTGATAATTGTTTGGATGGGGGTGGGTTGCGAAACAAATCTATAGGTGGGGGTATGTGGATATTGTGGGCTTAATTTCTTGATTGTATTTCTATGTACACCAATATTTTTTTCACGATTTTATTGAGTAAATTGTACACTTTAACGTGACAAATATTCATCTCAGTTTTATTCTTCAACTTACTACACTCAAACAAATACAGGCAGGGCTCATGCCCATCGACCAAACATTATCTATGAACCAAAAGGGTCTAAGAAACCATTACGGCAGATCAGCGCGTAACATCCGACTGACTAACAGGGGAAGCGCAGTGTACCCACTTTTTATTTATCAATGGGTGCATTGGGCAGGACAAAGGTCCTGGCCAATGCCGCCGCCGGCGGCCGGGGAGCGCAGTGATAGACTGGAGAGACAGATATGGGGAAAAAATAAAATAAAAACGATACATTCGGTACAGTTTTTATTTGCCGGTACGGATTGGTAAAAAATGGCAAAAAACAGTTGGAGGGTATGCTATGATACATTTATTTTTTATGTGTTCTGTGTGTTTGTGTGTGTTGTACTGTTTTTGTGTGTGTGTGTTATAGTGTATGTGGTTGTGTTTGTTGTGTTGTGTGTATCCGTCCAAGTGTGTAAGGTGCACTACGTATATACAGTATGTGTATGTGTGTAGTGTGTTGTGTGTATCATTTCAATGTTTAAGTATGTGTGTGTGTTTTGTTTGTTGGTGTATCTGCGCAAATAAATATTAGCAACTTTAATTGCACAAGGATGCAGCAGAAGAACTGGACCTAATTAACACTACCGATCTATCCTATCTTAAATTGGGCTTAAGGACACTTTATTATCTTAGCAATAAAGCCTTCAGATACCTTCCAACAGATATAGATATAGACAATATTTATACTATTTGATTCTAAATGGGTTATCAACCTGCCTATCAGGAAACATCGAGTGACCAATAGGAAGCCGAGCTAACAGGCTGCATACTGTATGCATATACAAGCTGGAATAGATTACATTATAATTTACATTCCCATACAGGGGCGCCGATTAACATTTTTTTCGGTGGGTGCTCTCTCCCGCGACCCCCCCCACCCCCCCACCCCCCCACCCGAACTTCCTTGGTAATGTATGATTGCCATCACCTTTCTTATCAATTACCTATCTCCCCACAGGTGATGGCAATCATATATTACCAGGGAAGTCCAGGAACAGAGCATTTTCTCCATGAAGGAGAGGGTCAGGTAGGCAACCCTGAGGTAGCTCTTAGTTTGGATATATCAAGTAAGGAGCCATTATCATGTGGCTTCTTGCTGGTTAATCGTAGACCCAATTTAGGGTAACAGTGGGGTGGGGTGGGGTGCTGTGCCCCTGGACTGGTTGGGCTGGGTGGCTCTAGTGCAGCACACCCTTACATTCTATTAACACTTTTTTTTATTTTCCTGACTAACACTATTTCTTTCATATTTTAATTACATCTAATTTTTTTTCTCTCTCTCTCTATACATAGCTTCAGCTTCTTATCACTAATATTTCTTAACACTATAGTTTTTCACTGGTGTGCCGCTCTGGGCTTTCTAGCTTATGCTAGTTTTTTGAAGGCCGCACCCTGCACCTAGATACTGTATAGCGCTAGGGACCCCTAATATACAGAGAAGCCTTGACGTGGTCTGGGGGCATATCATACACCTGCGCAGGTATATGTAACCAATATCTCTGAATTATATTATCATGTAGTGTTCAAGATTGGTTACTAATACCATTCAGTTAGCTGGGGAAACAATGTCTTTTTTACTTAATTTACATTCGCCTACGGCAACATAATATGGCAATATATTAACACAGCGATGCATGCATCATTTTACATTTATTGCACAGTGTTTGTATAATTGTGTATGTACAGTAGAGTATATTACACTAAAAATGCTTTTAATTAAGATACAAATAAAAGGTATATTTGATCTTGAATTATTTCTTACTCTAATTCTATCAGTGTGCCAGCAAAAGAAACAATCCCTTTTTTTCTTTGTACCAGTTTATTGTCTATGGCAGCACCCCCCACTTTGATAGAATTGTATTGACACAGAGAGAGAGAGGGTGCAAATGCACTATGCGATTATTACATTATATAATAAGAGGTTGTTGGTATATCATTGGCCAGTGATATTGGCCTGCCCACCAATCAACAAGAATTGACCTGGACGATTGGTGGGCAGGCCAATATGACTGGCCAGTGATATACCAACAACCTCTTATTATATAATGTAATGATCGCATAGTGCATTTGCACCCTCTCTCTCTGTGTGGACCATTTTATTCTCAGCAGATGGCACCTTTTATTACTGAGGGTGTGCAATTTAGAGCCACTTTTCCCTACTAGAATTGTATTGATGCAGAAATTGCAATTGGGGCTTATCAATAAAATGTATACATAAACTAATGCATACGTTTCCCAAATTCCCCTTCTAATTATAGTGGTTCAAATACTGGAGATAAGTACTGGAACATGGAGGGCACAGGTGAACAGGGAATAGGCAAATACAATGACAGAGGCACGGAGTCTAAACCTGCCACTGGTCTCCCCAGGAAGTCCCGCTGCACTTTGCTCCATCCGACAGGCAGGTCATGGTCCTCTGCCAGAGTTTCCCTAATTCAGGCAGTGAGTTCAGAGCTTGTGTATGAGAAACAGTCTTTAAAATAATATGTACAGATAATGGTGGATTTCTGGAAACTGATGATACAGGTATTTATCAGACTGGTTGCCGATGATATTGGGTTGTGTAGGGATGAGTACCGATGGCACAATGTATATCGGGTTGAATACCAATGACACAGGTATATCGGGCTGGGTACCGATGACACATGTATATCGGGCTAGGTATCGATGGTACAGGTATATTGGGCTAGGTACCAATGGCACAGGTATATTGAGCTGGTTACTGATGGAACAAGAATATTGGGCTGGTTACCAATGGCACAGGAATATCGGACTGGTTGCCGATGGCACAGGTATATCTAGCTGGGTACCAATTGCACAGGTATATCAGACTGGTTATTGATGGCACAGGTATATCAGGCTGCTTACCAATCGCAAATAAATACTGGTCTGGTTACCAATGGCACAGCAATATCGGACTCGTTGCCGATGGCACAGGTATATCTAGCTGGGTACCAATTGCACAGGTATATCAGACTGGTTATTGATGGAACATATCAGCCTGGTTACCAAGCGCAAAGGAATATTGGGATGGTTACCAATAGCACAGGAATATCAGATTGGTTTGCTGATGGTACAGGAATATCATGCTGGTTACCAATGGTACACGTTAGTCTGTGCTGAGGGATCTGGACCGGGCACAGAGACTTGCAGATGTAAAGCAGAGATGGTAAAGCTAGACAATTTGATGGCAGAAGAATAAACAGGAGATAATCAGCAGCAGAATCCCAATAGCTGGTATATTGGAAAGAGCATGGAGCCTTGGGAGAACTACACTGGAACAAGTGGAGGATGAAGACAATTGTTCAAGGAGCTGGAGGATTGTGGGAGACCTGCTTATATCCCCTTAAGTGCCTGTTGATTGGCTGCTGGCCGCAGCAGCAATTTGAGCAAAACCACACCTGGGATCACTGGAATTATAGGATAGGTTAGTAGCTGATTGCAGGTGTCATGGAGGTGCCCATGTCAGTACTGATTGTAAACAATGCTGGATGACATGTAACCACTTGAGAAACAGACAAATAGACCTCATGCCAAATTCCAGTGGTCACTCTGCGTTGACCACTGGAGAGTTCACCATTGGGCCAGTAAGCGACGTGCACGGACAGTGCGATTACCGTGAACACCGCCATTCCTGACACAAATAACCTTTAAAAACTGTGGTTCTCACCATTCCAATGCATTATTTCAGTCAAATATATATTTATCTATTGAATTAATTTTCAAAAACTTTCTTTGTAAGTGTAATTTAGATAAATGATTATGGATTAAAAACATCATAATTTTTTTATGATAATATTTTTTATTTTATTTATTGAAGCATTATACTGTATAACATAGTAGATGTAAAAATACAAATGATGGGATACAAAAATAAAGAGAAATATAAGATGCACCCTTATCAGCACGTTTTTCATATTTGGGGATATTAGCCCTGGATCAAGTGTTGGCAAGAAAAATTGGCGATCTTGTACCTACTGTAAATCCACATTTCAAACCACAGAGTATATTTAAAATATTTCCAAATCTGTACTTTTAATGATTGTGATAGGCTTTCTATATAACTCTCCCATATTTCGACAAAAATGTCAGTGAATTTTTCCCTTTGCATTGATGCCTCAAGCTATTCCATTCCAAAGTACAGATGGAGCGCCTCTCAGCCAGCGCTGGGGCATGCCAGAATGCCCCCGCTGGCGAGATGGCACTCCATCTGACTGGGATGCGCGAGTGTCCCACAGGTACGCGCATCCCAGTTTCAGGGTTGCGGGGGACGCGAACTCTTCCCATCGACACTTCAGGGAGATTGGCAGGGCTAGAGGGGTAGTGGGGAGGGGGGTAAAGCATCGTGGACCGGCAGCGAGGTGGTGGGGACCGACGGGGAGCTCCGTTGTAAGGGGACGCAAAAGCGTCTCATGCACACATGTCCCCTTACGGTGGCTGGCAGGGGCTGGCAGTTGGCGATCCGACTGCCGGACCCCCGCTGGATGGTAAATGCTCCATCTGTAGCTGGCTCAAGAAAAGTGAGAATAGTGGAGCTGGGAGTTGTAACCATGCTTTTTTTTTTACTGGCTGCTGATATAATTATTCATTTCTTGAAGGTAATTATATTTAATTCTATTAAAATATAAGAAAATTTTGATATAATTTTATTTATAATATAACAAATAACACTATTACTAAGTGGCCTGTGTGAAAATTTAGCATGCAAATAAAATAAATGATAAATAATTATTCATTTTATGGCAAAGTTGGTGGTTTGTAGCATGAAAACTGATCATCTTAGCCGTATCGACACATCCAGGAAAATAAATCTAGGGTCAAAAGTACATTTTCACCCTGTATGCCCCAACTCTTAGTCCCCAGCCGTGGCTTTGCAAGCACGGATTTGGGCATGGGTGGCCAGTTCTCTTACTTATACTGAGGTCTTTGTGCACTTGTCCTGCTGCAGCTGCACACAGCACCGGGGCTCTGCTGTGAGACGGGATGCGGTATAAACAGCCGGCCGCCGACTTGGGCCACGTGCATGCATCCTGCAGCAAAGCTGAGCTGCAGGAGCTCAAAGTAGCTGAGCGGGCTCTGTTATAGCTGTAAGGTGGAAGGGGGAACATAGACTACACAGCCGTTTGGTAGCAGCACTGGAACATTACCACCAGTCCTGATAACAGACGGCTGTGTAGTCAGTGTTCCCCCTCCCACCTTACAGCTAAATCAGAGCCCGCTCAGCTACTAGTCTTATAAGCAGCACTGGAGGGGTGCTGCTTACTGCACCAAAGTAAATTTTTCTCTTTGATTTGTAAACAAACAATACAATTTGCAATTATAAATTAACAATTCTTCAGAATCTGAGAACTTAATCTTTCAAATGGTACCTTATTTATTAATTTAAGTATGACGAGAGAAAAGGGGATCGTCACCAAAAATCACGTTCTAGAAATAATGTATATGATGATTATGTAACAAACGAAAAGTATAATTTTACTGTTGTTATATGACATGACATGGTTTATGGTAAATGTTTACAACTTAAAGAGAAGCCTTGAAAGTTATAGTATAATTGTTATGAGTAAGTTATGCTAGAGATTATGAAATCTTTTTAAATGCTGTTATGGTTCTATTGTTTCCTCATGTTATGCAATGCATGGGGAGATGCATAATTCCAGTGGGAAGTAGGTGGCACCCCATTGAAGCTGCACACAAAGTAAATAACTTTGATTTGTAAACTAACAATACAATGTGCAATTGTAAATTAACAATTCCTCATAAGCGGAGAATGTAATCTTCAATTCGTATCTCATGGTCATCAAAAATTACCTTCTAGAAATAACATATATGATATGTAAAAAAATAAAACTTGAAAGGATAGATATAGATATCCAATAGGATGAGATGACATTGGTATGCCAGCACTTGGAAAGCCGATGGGCAGAATACTTACAGTGACATCCCAATGAGCAGAATACCAACAATTAGGTTGCACATATTATAACCCTCCCTCCATACCCATCTAATGCTAACACTCTGTTCCTGCAGCCTAAATTATACACACCCCTGTGCAGTCTATACCTAGCCCCCATTCCCCTTAAAATGGACCTGGAGAGGGGGTGGAACTCATTTTCCATGCCACCTATGCCCCTCTCCCATTAAGCAGGGCCAAAGTTAATGCTAGGATTTTTAGCACCTCCCCCTGCAAACTATAAATTTATGTCCTCCTCCCATACTTTCTAAAGGGACAGTGGTCTCAAAAGGAAGGGGAATGGTCACTCAATAGTACACCAATTAAAATTAGACCAAGCAGTAGCACCATCTTATTCACATTACACCACACTCAGTGCCTCTGATTCATATTATACCACATAGTAGTGCCCCTTATTCATGTAAAAAAATGAAATTTCATTGTTACATCAATCAATAGTCTAATTTTTCATGTTACATCTTTAGTAGTGCATCTTATTCATGTTACATCACTCAATAGTGCTCCTTACTCATGCTACACAGTGTACCCTTTATGCATGATATGCCACACAGTAATGCTTTGCATACACAATGCCCACGGTAGTAGTGCCCCTTACATTGGGACCTCAGGAGGTGGTGAATGCTACCCAACAGACTCAGAATTTGTGAGAACCACGAGGGGTGGACCATAGATGGACCTGAAGTAGGGGGAGGTGGCTGCAGCTCATCAGTGACAATAGCGCATCATCGATTGATGTGGATGTTGGGATAGGCTTTTCTTTTCGAATTACTGTGAAGGGCCATGATGGAAGTGGAACTAGGGCACCGCATTCCTGCCCGCAATATAACCTATGTCTCCTTCCCCTGTGGCCTAACCCTAAATCTCCCGAGCATAATATTGATTGAAATGCCAACAATCAGGATGCCGGTGCCAGCATTGTTAGTGATGCTAGTTCCAGTTCCGGTTTTCTGACCAGTGTCAGTAATCCAGCATTATTATTCCAACTATCGACATCCCAAACACCAGTATGCTGACCGGATCCCAATAGAATACTTAGTTGTGAACTAATTAACATAACAGTGTATTTTTAGATTGTGGGAGGAAACCGGAGTACCCAGAGGTAACCCACGCAAGCACAAGGAGAATATACAAACTTCACACAGTCGGGCCATGGTGGGATTTGCACCCATGATATTAGTGCTGTGAGTGAGTAATGCTAACCATTACACCCTCTGTGCTGCCTCTATATTCTGACCTTTGCCACCCAGGGTGTCATTTATTGCCTTACATTTTTGCATAATGAAAGTGAGACTTTTAGGACATGTGATCAATATAACAAATTATCCAGAAGATAACAGGAAATTACTGATGATGGGCTGAATAAGTTCCTGAGTATCACAGGAATTACCGTAGACCCAGAGGTTGAGGGGTTAGATCGAGCTGGTTTAATAAAGCTTTTATGCATATTGAACAAAAATTTTGCATCCAGGAAAAAAGAACTGTAAGACTTTGGTCACTGATGTTGATGAGGGCCAAAGAAGAGGAGGGTTCTGAGGTGCTGTCCAGCTGAGGCCGCAGGAACAAAATCGACTAAGGCAACAAGATGGTGACAGATGGAGGAGGTCCTGGTCTGAAGGTCTGACCAGGATAACAGGAGGCAACGCAAAGAGGCAAGCTGAGATGAATGACACGCAAATGGCCAATATTGCCAAGAGTCTCCAGGAAGTGAATGGAACTGAAGACTTTTGTACTGACACCAGACTAGCCAAATCAGACCCTTTTTATACCCTGGGAACAGCTACCATTAGTTGTCCGTGAGGAGCGGTAGGCCATGGCTCAGGCTTGAACCAGACCCTCTGCTGCCCCTACACACATGTCGCCTGCTGACCATCTGCCCAGACCCCTGCCGCATCAACCCGCCACTGCTGCAGTCCTGCAGCCAGCAGGAAATGCTGCCACACACGGATGGGTGAGTGGTGGGCCCGCCGCGTGCTGCTGCGGCTGCCTGTGAAATTAAAACTCTAAAGGTGGCATTACACTTGGACACTTTTCATCAGATTCCGACAGATCGGTCCAAGATTTTTTTTTTCTACAACACCATAGGGAAACCAAAGTTCTAAAATGATTTGACATTCAGAAAATTAAAATGGGCAAATGAGGTGGGGATATTATTAATCAAGTGCTTCTTCAAAAAGAAGCTAGGATGATTATCTTTATGAATAGCCTCTTGCCCTATGGTCTAAAGGAAAACATTACTATGGGACATTTTTATAAAATAAAGTATTAATTTAACTTTGATATCTATTCAATTCACTAGAGTATAGGTAATCCATTAGAAATATAAAGGAAAATGTTATAGGGTCGCGTTTTACATTATAACAGACTCTGCCTCATTGAATTAGACTGTACTGTATTATCAGTATAGAATAAAAAGAATAAACTCCCCATCGGGTATCCCCCAGGTCCACACTTTACAATTCACCATAACCTTAACTTAAAACCTTAACAACTAACTTATCTAATAAAAAAAGACACAGACACAAGTGCTGGCGTTTCAAAATGAATGTCAAATTTATTTTGACAATTAACTAAACTATAAAATGGTGGCGGCACCAAAGAACGGTCACTATAGGAAAGTGGGGTTAAAGATGTCTACCATACACACCATCGCTGGTGATCACTCTCCCCGGTCATCCACTCGTGTTAGCGGTGACCATCCCCCGGGCAGAAGCATGGTCCATGACCATAGATGTCAGGGGAGAGCGACACCCCACTATCTACACACACACATCAAGATCTTACAAGGATGACTGTTCTTTACCGCCACAGCTAGGCCCTAAGCCGCAGCACCGCCACCAACTAACAAAACGCTCAGCACTGTGTGTCTAACCAGCTAAAAACAGAGCCACGCCCTCCGGGCTCAAATGAACGCCATCACTTCTGTACAGTGCACTCCGCTGAAAGTCGATGGCGTCATGGCGAATAACACCCCCGCCATTGGTCAGCAGATACTTCTCAACTGCAGCGTTCACCTTCTTCCGTGAACGCTCCAGGCGGGGGCAGGAAACAGCATTTCTCCATACTATCCTAGATATGATGGAGGACCAAACTAACCGACATGTTGGCAAACACTGCGCAATGATATAGAGGTCCCGGACAATCACTGAACGTAGCTCAAGAGCGGATACCCGCCCTAAGTCATTACCACCCAGGTGGAATATAATGACTCTCGGGACCCCAAATCTCTGCAGGGCTCGAATCAGCCCAGCCTGCAGTCAATTCCATGTCATACCTCTCTCACCCAGCCACCTAACCTCCCCAGCCTGACGGAACACACATACATCAGAGGCGATGGACGCCCGCGAAGCCCAAAAGACAAACGAATGTCCCATCATCCATACGGACTTAACGTCCTGTCGACCTGAAATATGTATAGAGAAGGTTAGGGAGCTGTCGACAAACTGACACACCACACACAAACACCACACGTGTTAGAAGAGAGGAATGAAAAACTGTGGCCGACCACCTCATGCATCAGCCATGCGCCGGGTAGGTCCGGGCGCACCCGAGCGAAGGCCGAGACCAACGTTACAGGGCACGCCCCTTCCACCGTGCACGGGAGCGACAGCCACCGCCCCCTCCCAGTCTGATCCATCTTAGAGCGTCGCAGGTGACATAGCACCGAGTCAAAAAATTTTTTTTCATGTTTTGTTTACATATTTTAGAGTATTTTCAATTTTCCATGTATCTTATGCCTGCCATATTCTTTTGAGCTTTTTGTTTATAACAGCAATTCACAGTTTAAATAGCAGTGATTATGTTGTTTTTGGGTATATTAATATATAAAAATGCAAAATATATTGGCAACATGTAAATTGGATGTGACCTGGAATTGAATATCTGGTACTAGTTCCAATTTGAGGACCTTTGCAAACAAAGTATCTTCATATTTGCCCTATTATTAGCCCATAAGCAAAATGGCCACCGCTAGATTTGTATTAACATACAGAGTATGGGCAAATACCCATAAATAAAATGGCCGATTCATCCTGCTGAACGCCGTGACTGCAATACAGTAGGATGCAGACCACGACGGGAGGACTCTCGGGGTGCACAGTCCGCACACGTCCGGTCACATGGACGGGTAAGATGCGGACGCTTCTTATTTCCGGCATACAGACGCCAGCGTTTTTCTCAAAAAAACCTGGAGAACACGTGAGAAGGGTGCTGTGCAAGCAGACCCTCATGCTTGGTATATCAAGACATATGGTGAGACATTATCTTTTATGCTTATATATGGCGGTTTTTATACTATATAAGATGTATCTATGTTGTATCTATGTGGGTTTTTTAGCCGACATAGAATGTCTATATGGATGCATGATGAGATATTACTGCCTATATTTATTTATGACTGTTTATTATACAAAGTTTTACATATATGTATATGGTGTTTATAGCCTGTATATAATATATATTATTATTATCTAGAGACACACTTCTTGAAAAAGGCACCGCAGCGTGCCGAAACGCGTAGAAACTGAACATAGTGTCTAATCATTGTTACCCAGTGGATTGTGGAGAATTTACCTACAGTGTGGAGTACCATATATTTACCCGGGTCACATCTGATATTGGTACAAAGACTGTCTGGTATTTATTTCTGTCCCACTGGGGTTTTAATTTGGAATAAAGGAGTTCTGCTTTTAATTTGGAATCTGGAGTACTATATATGAAAAGATACCTTTATGGGAGTACAAAACACCTACCCTATGTAAGCATACATGTGAGCGCCTTCCACCTATATGCACGTGTGAGGTGACGCCATAAGAAATTCTGGTACCTTTTGGAATATTTGGGAAATAACCTTTTCCATTATTGTCCTTCACCAAAAGGGAGAATAACATATTGAAAATCCACGGTTTTTGACTTCCATCCCTCTGTTTGTTCCCCCCCCCCCCCCCATATTTGATCGTGGGAGAGAAAAGAGGTGAAACCCTGAATGACGTGGTGGATTTTGAAACATTATTTGGATTTTAAGCGCATGTGAGACTTTTCCATTTTGTCTTTGCTATAGCACCGAGTCAGCTTGGACCACCAGACCATCCATGGCCATTGGTAAGGGCGTTCATTTTGACAGAGCCACCAGCTCCCCTATCCTGAAGGCCCCTTGATAGGCCATCACGTACGCTGTACGGAACAAAAGGACCTCATAATAAGGCCAGCAAATGTCCTCCAGGGCGCCCAGAAATGCTGGAAGCAACGATATATCAATAGGGCGCCTGCAGTCCGGGAGAGCCGGCGTAGCCCTCCGCCAACCTCGCAACGCCCTGGACACCAAGAATGACCGGGGCGGGTCCGCCCTACCCTGCAGTGAGGAGAAAAAAGACACCCCTGCCAAAATCCTGCGCACGGAGGCGACAGAGCGACCAGCGGAGTACAAACTCCAAACAAAGGCCGCCATGGCCGCTTCAGGTGTCTTACCTGCCTGTGAGGCGGACAACCGGAACTGCTCCCACTCCTGCCATCCTGCCTGATAGCAATGGAGCGTCCGTGGTGCGATAGCCCGCATGGCTAGCCCCTCCATTCCGGCCTGATCATCTGATAAATATAAGAGGGACAGCGTTCACCAACAGGGCTCGGAACTTATCCCAGTCGGCCCTGGACAATGCGTCTGCCACGGAGTTCTCCACCCCGGGAACATGTTGTGCCACAAACTGTATATTAAACAGCAGGCATCTTAGCACCAGACGCGCAAGCAGGCGAACCTCTGGCATGGAGGCGGAACCCTGTCGGTTAACCGCATGCACAACTCCCAAGTTGTCGCACCAGAATATGATACTGGAGTTGCGAAGCCTGTCTGCCCATAGCTCCGACGCGACTATGATGGGGAACAACTCCAGCAGCAATAGTTTTTTTGTGAGTCCTTCTGTCACCCATCCCACAGGCCATGGGGCGGCGCACCATGAGCCGTGCAGGAAGGCTCTGAATCCCACACCGCCCGCTGCATCAGTATACAATTGCAACTGCGCATTGGTGCGGGGGGTTGATGGCCAAATAAGGACCCCGTTAAATTGTTCCAGGAAGACAAGCCAAATGCGTAAGTCCCTCTTAATCTCCGCGGGCAGACGTACATAATGTAGGGGGTGCCTGACACCAGCCATGGACCTCTCCAGCTTCCTACAAAACACCCTACCCATGGGTATGACCCTGCAGGCAAAGTGTAGAGGCCCGAGAAGCGACTGGAGCTGGCGCAACTGGAGCTTTCCCGTAGCCAATGCCAGGCTGACCGCTCCCCGCAGCCGAGACAGCTTGTCGAGTGGGAGGCGGCAGCAGGCCGCCACCGTATCAATTTCGATGCCCAAGAAGGAGAGGCACGATATCGGCCCCTCCGTCTTGTCCACCGCTATGGGAACCCAAAAATGCTGGAAAAGATCCTGCAGGTATGACAGTACAAAGCCGCACCGCTGGGAACTGGCTGGGCCCACGCACAAGAAATCATCTAAGTAGTGGGCCACCCCTGATTCACCTGAACCCTCCACCACGCACCAATGCAAGAAACTGCTAAAACGCTCAAAATAGGCGCAAGAAATCGAGCAGCCCATAGGCAAACACCTGTCCACGTAAAAGCCCGTGGGGAGGCGAAAGCCCATGAACCGAAATGATTCCAGGTGCAGTGGGAGCAAGCGAAAGGCCGACTCGATGTCTACCTTGGCCAACAGCGCCCCGCGGCCATGGCCGCGCACTATATCTAGCGCCTGTTCGAAGGACTGATACCGCACACGGCACAAGTCCTCGGGGATGGCATCATTAACCGAGCTGCCAGGGGGGTGCGACAAGTGTTGGATAAGCCTAAACTTGCCGCTGGCCTTCTTGGGGACCACCCCTACTGGGGAGAGCACCAAATTCTCGATAGGGGGTGACGGGAAAGGACCCACCATCCTACCCAAGCTGACCTCCTTGGCCACTTTTTCTAAAACGACCCCAGGCATCTGTATTGCAGATTTTAAATTACGAGGAGCATGCGCTACAATTTCCCTTTGTATAGGGAGACGAAAGCCCAGGCGAAAGCGGGTACCGGCTCAGCCAGCTGGCCAAGCGGTCGACCAGAACAGGAGAAGGGGCCTTACTGAGGCGTGCCCCTGGCTGCTGCAGCCTGAGGGGTGCCCCCTTGCTTACCTTTCCTACACTCCTTAAAGGAATGATTGCCCCAGCATTTGGAGCAAGCATGTTTGAATTTGGAGGTGGCCCCCAGAGCGCAGCCGGCTCTGTTAAAGGTGAAAATACGCCCTGCGGGGGGTCCGCCCGCCCTCCCTCGAAAGGGGGGCAGCGCTTTGCGTGGGGCAGGGGTGGAGGCTGGCGTGGCAACCGGAGCAGAGGAGGGCTTCGGCCCCATCCAAATCTCCAAGTCCTTACACCCGAAAGCCATGATGGCCAGACCTGACTGTTTGCGCCGGAAGTTTTCATCATAGGAGCGCCATGATGAGTCGGCTTCGGAAAGGAACATTTCATGAATCATGTGCATGTAGCGCACCATGTTCATGTGTTCCTGCGGTCTTGTTTTGAGGTAACAAGCCGCGAACATAAACATGCCCGCCTGCCACCGGTGATAGGTGCAGTAGGCCTCTTCCCTAATACCTCCTCGCCTCTTTGCTGTGCGATATTCTTTTTTCGCCTGAGCCGTCATAGCAAAGAAACTGAAATACTTCCCATCCGTAATGCGTTCCTGGACGCTGCACCGTAGCCCCCTGAGCACGGCTGTGTTTTCACACTGAACCACTTTTCCCCTAGGGAACAACGGGGACCCGGAGCTACCACTGGAACTGGAGTGCCGACGGCGTCTGTGTCTGTGCCGCCTGCGGGATTTTCGGCCTCCCTCCTCCTCCGACGTCTCTGAGTCGGACCTGCCGGAGGAGGAGGAGGTATACGCGGCCCTACGCCTGCGCTGCTTGCATTTATTAGTTGACCCACCTGAGGTGCCCTCCATTGGCACAAGGCTCATCTGAGCGGGGGTGTCCACGATTTCCACCGGCGGGGTTTACGAAGCCACGATAGCCGTAGCGGTGAGGGGGGCTGTATTCCCTGAAGATGAGGCCGGGCCAACCGCCCCTGGATGGGATGGGGTAGGAGTCGCAGGGAGAGCAGAAGGGGCTGGACCACCGTCCGGAGCCACCCCACTTTGAGCTGGGGCCTGTCTCATGAAGTTAGACAGCAGGGACAGAAATTGCTGCACCCCCCCATCCGCAGCCGCAGGGGGCGGGGCAGGTACTGCGTGGGCAGCCGTAGGAGGGGCAGGGACCTGAGCATTGCGCTGTGGGACCAGCCTGGATCTCCTGAGAAATTGACACCTGGCCAAGCGTAGAGGTGACATAACCCCTGTGGCCCTCTGGATATAGGTGGTGTCTGGGGGCCCTGCCGGGGCCAAAAGCCCCCTAGCGGCCTGAGTATGCCTGTGCTCTGTGCCTCTAGCCCGCCCCCGTCCTCTGGCCGGCCTGGGATTGGTGGGGAGAGGGACCCCAGAGGGGGGGCCTCCTTGGGGCAATCGCCTAGCTAAAACAGGAATGCCAGAAGGGCGCCTGTGATCCTGAGAGGGGATGGCCCTCCCCCTCCCCCTAGCCACTAGTGGGGTGCCCAGTACTGCTGCATTAAGCCCCTGTCCTGGATGACCGGGCCCCCCAGGCCTTACAGCGCGAGCCCGGCTGGAAGGCCGCAAGCCTGCACCACCGGACTCATTTCCGGCTTCATAATAGCCAGCCGCGGGGTGGCGGGGGCCCAGCCCGCTCCCGCGAGTGATTGCGCCACGGGCTCTACCCCTGCCCGACCCCCCCGGTTGTCTGTGCGGCACTGAACGGCCGCCGCGGCCTGCGCCCGCAGTACGCGAGGTCCGGTGCCGGGCCGTGACATCAGCCGGCGCCGCGACCGTCACGCCGGGAGTCGCGGCCGGCTCGGGAGCCGCAGGACCGCGCCGCACCCATCTCCGGTCCCCACTGGAACCACCAGGGATGTCATCGCTAGGCCCCGCGGCCCCCCCAGCCAGGTAGGAGTCATCCGCCAAGCGGGCAGGCGGGATGCCCCGCGTGGACAGGGCATGGGAGCGCTGTATGCTGGGGCGCAGTAAGTGAAAGAGGGGACAGCAAAGACAAAAAGGGGAAGAGAGAGGACTGTAGAAATAGAGGAGGAAGAGACAGAGATATTAGATTAAGTGCAAATGCACTGTGTACTTCACTATTAAGCTGCAGAGCAGGTCTTGCCTTGTCAGCAGCTTTTCCGGACAGAGGAAGCTTCACATGTAGCATGTGACTTTTCTTACCCTGTCTAACCCTCCCCACTGCTCTGATAGGCCTTGTGCCCATCCTGATTAACATATCACCTGACCTTCCAAGTGTAACCTGGGGAACCCTTCAGTGGTTTATGCTCCCTCACTGCTTACTCAGCATTCGTGATTCTGAAACTGAGAATACTGTAGGCAGTGGCTTAACTAAGTTTTGGGCGCCCCCCCCGCCGCCGCCCCGCCAAGCACCCCCAATCCCCCGCCGCCCATGCAAACCCCCCTCCCCCCCCAATCCCCGCCGCCCATGCAAACGCCCCCCCCCAATCCCCTGCAGCCTTACCTATCGCGCTGGTCCCGGCGGCTCCGTTCTTCTTCTGCTGAGGACCACCACAAAATGGCCGCCCCCATACAGCAGACAGTTTCAGAGAACTGTGTGCTATATGGGGGCGGCCATTTTGTGGTGGTCCTCAGCAGAAGAACGGAGCCGCCGGGACCAGCGAGATAGGTAAGTCTGCGGGGGATTGGGGGGGGGGGTGTAACTATAGCACCGCAGCCCCCGGCGCCCCCACATGCACAGCGCCCCCCCCCCCCCACGGTGGCGGGGGCTGCGGTGCTATAGTTACGCCGCTGACTGTAGGTCTGTTAACAATCTCAACCTGCTGCGGTCTTAAAGGGATACTCAGCCTTTAATATAAAGCACCAAGAGAAAGACAGATATAGACTGTGCTGTTTGAGATTGTAGAAACCTATTTAATAAACAATAAAATGATTATTACAATATAATTATAATCCGGATGGTGAACGACAATAAAATTCAAAATCAATAAAACCAATTCACAATACAATCAGCTGGTTGTCAATTGCTAACCATATCCAGATAGAAAATACTGGTATTTTTTACACAGCTGTATTCTAATTAATGATATCTGATATTTTAATAAATATTTTAATTTTTATATAAATTTCACTGTGTCGGAATTACTGAACAGGACTGCGCTTCTTAAAGCAACATACACCTAGGTGTTGGTTGCTTATTTTTTCTTTTTTTCTAATTAATATGAAGCAGCATAAAAGTTATTTTTATCAATTAACAACTGGGTTGGATTAGTGGCAAGCATGTATACAGGGGCGTAACTAGATATTTGTAGTCCCCATAGCAAAAGGTCGTATGGGCCCCCTATTTAGCAGATGATGGTGATAAATGTATGTAAAGCTGCCCATACACGGCCTGATGACGGGCTGTGCGTTCCTTGCTTTGAGGTGCGCGCTCCCGCGGCACCTCATCGTACAGTACAAAAAGTATGTGCTTCCACATACTTTTTGTACTTAGTTCTCATCACATTGCATCGCATTGCATGCACAACGCATGCACATGCAATGCAATGTGATGTGATCTGTGCTATTTAAGCCCACAATGCACGCCCGTATCGGGCCGTGTATGGGCAGCTTAAAACATATTACTTAGACAGTAAAGATGGGCCCCTTCAGCTCTGGGCCCCATAATAGCTGCACTCCTTGCACCTATGGTAGGTAAGCCCTTGTGTGTATGAGTTAATTTGTCGCAACAGTTCTCTCACAACTGAGGTGAGTTATTGGCAGGAAGGAAAGATAAGCAGGATATTTTTTTGTATATGCAAAGTTATTAGCTTTCAATGAATTACTTGAGCTTGGACTAATGTTCTCTCACAATATTATTTTATTATTCTGAATCAACTTATTGGAAACCGCTAAAATGTGTTCTGTGGTGGAGGTGGAGAATACCATTCATTACCCTGTAGAGTTTCTCCATAATCTGAACCCCCCCACAATACTAACTAAATGTACTCTATCTCAAGGTTAGTGCCCCCATAATGTGCTCCGCAACGTGATTCCACCCAAACTGTGAAATAGTACCAAACATATTCGAAGAGACAATATTCACGGGCATCAGCCAGGGAGAACCTGTCTTCTTTCCAATAATTCCTCTGATCCCATTATCCTACCACTTCCAATTACAATGGCTTCAGTTCCCGGTAAAGGTCTGCTACAACATGACCATTAACAGCGAAAGGGCAGAATTTGAAAGTGCCTGCTGTGAATCTCAGGAGTGACTGCTTCTCCCAAGGCACTTGTATGTTGCCTGTTCCAGAGTCAGCTCCTCTGACAGCCTGGCCATTCTCTAGCGTGAATGAAAGGCTAAAAATGTAGGTTACCAGAAAGTCCTTCAAATGTAAAGATACACACACATGGAAATACAGTAATTGATATTCTGTAGTGAAGCACGGGTATTAAGCTAGTCATGAATAATAACACTGGTGAAACCTAAATAAGAAAAACATTCTAAAGTAAAATACATCACTGAGGGACTTTGTTTCCTTATTCTGAATTACCCTCTATTGCAGTGGACTTTGAATGGCAATTAACTTCTCGGGATCTTACACTTTTGTCTGTATAATTAATTTTTGCTCTTTTTTTGCAATGATTTTTTTTCACCATTGGTTATTATTATTATTTTTTTAATGTTTTTATACTATCTTTTTTAAACTACTAGATATTTTGTGATGTTATATAGTTATGATAAATTGTCCTTCTAATAGCCATGATCATTTTGATGGTGTAAAAATCTTTTTTTTTTTTATCACCCCTACATATTCTATTATCCTGGCTGAAAAACACCAGTTACAGGGCTTCACTGTATTTATGGTACAGAAAAAAATCAATTAGGCATCTGTGAGACACTTTGGGTGAGATTTAATAGGATAAGAGATTCAGAAAGTGAGAGATTTTGTAAGAAATATCCAGGTTTTTTAAAGCAGCAATCTTTTACACTGCAAAACCAGTTTGATTTTGCAGTGTAAATGATTGCCGCTTTAAAAAAACTTGAGATTTCTTCACAAATCTCTCACTTTCTGAATCTCTCATCCAATTAAATCTCACCCTTTATTCTTATTTTTCCCTTTTTTAAGCTATCATTTTAAAATAGTTTTTTAATTGGACCCTATCTAGGGTATATTACTGATATCTTTACAGCATTCTTATAGAAATATACATTTAAATCCTAATTTTGCTTGTACAAAAAGTACATGATATTTATCTGATACAGGTTGAGTACCCCTTATCCAAAATGCTAGGGACCAGGATAACTTTGGATAATGGATTACAGTATTCCGTATTTCTGATTATTTTTATATTTCAATGATGTATCAGTATATGATGTATGAAGTACAGTATATTGCATTTATGCTGTATAAACACATCAACCACGTGAAAGACACACAAATATATTTTATTTGTGTATTAAAAAATGTTTCAAACATAAAACAAAATTTGTGTACTATCTCAGCCACTGAATTTGAATGCCACGCAATCATTGTCTTGCACATACTTAGTGGCAGATACATATCATGTCCTCAGTAGTGCTGTTACAGATGTCCCCAGTAGTGCCAGTTACATATCATGTCCCCAGTAGTGCCAGTTACATATCATGTCCCCAGTAGTTCTGTTACAGATGTCCCCAGTAGGATTTAGAAACAATTTTTTTCCCCACTTTCTGGAATGTATGGTTTTTGGAATAATTTGGAGAACGGATATTTGGATAAGGGATACTCAACTCTGTACCGCCATTCATTTTAAAGCATACCAAGTAAAATTTTGTTTTATAGGTGATCTCTGTGCACTTAAATCACTGTAGATTTATTATTTTTCCTTTTACTTGCACTTAATTTGTAATATACTTTATTTTTATGAATGTTTAACCCCTTCCCGACATTTGACGTATATATACGTCAGGGCCGGGATGTACTTCCCGACACATGACGTATATATACGTCATGACTTTAAACTGTCCCCGCGTCTATAGACGCGGTGACAGTTTAAACATGTCTGCTGTCCCTGACAGCAGACATGTCCCTGCATGCCCAGGGGGGGTGGCGATGCCTCCCCCCCGTCGGCGATCGCTGTGATTGGCTGTTCAATGTGAACAGCCAGTCGCAGCGTTTTCCTGTGTTACCGGCAAATCAGACGCTCGGTAACACAGGTGTCAATCACCGCCGGGTGTGAGGGGGCATGAGGGGGTCACCGGTGATGACCACACCTCACCCCACCTCACCCCACCTGCCCCCAAGGCTGTGATTGGTCCGTCGGACCGACGGACCAATCACAGCCAAGGCGCGTCATTTAAACTAACGGTGACTGCGCTGCAGACGCCATTCCGGTCTGGAATTGCGTGCAGAGCGGTCACCGGCCACTCTGTCGTGCTATACATACCTGAACCTTGCCTGATACTTACCTGATCACCGCTGATCACCGCTGGTAGCGTGCTGCCAGCAGCTGGATGCTTCCTGGATCTTGTGACTTCCTGTGTCCTGCTGCTGCAGTGTCATAGAGTCACAGATCGTGAGAGATAGTGACAGATAGTGACAGAGAGTGACAGAGAGTGATAGAGAGTGATAGAGAGTGATAGAGAGTGCTATATTTTGTGTCTGCTGCACCCCTTTTGTGCTGATCAGTATATCTGTGCTGATCAGCAACTTTTTGGTTTTTTTTTTTATATATATATATACCTGTCAGTTGCACCAAAGGTTGTGCTGCCTGAGGCAACTGACTGCTGCCCCCCCTGCTGCCCCCCCTTTTGTGCTGATCAGTTTAAATTAATTAACTGATCAGCAACTTTTTGGGGGTCCAGGTTTTTTTTTTTTATATATACCCTGTCAGGTTGCACCCGTGTGTGCCTGCTGCCCCTCACTGCTAATCAGTGTTGCATCACTGCATCGCTGATCTGCAGTTTTTTTTTTGGAGAGTGCAGTGGGGTTTTGTTTTTACACCCACGTTGCTTTTGTGGGTGTCCTGTGGCCGCTGATCAGTGACGTACATCACTGAACAGCATTTTTGGCACAGGGTTGATATCATTTTTTTTCTGCAGTTTTTTTAAATTGTTTTTTTTTTTTGGAGAGTGCTGTGGTTTATTACACCCACGTTGCTTTTGTGGGTGTCCTGTGGCCGCTGATCAGTGACGTACATCACTGAACAGCATTTTTGGCACAGGGTTGATATCATTTTTTTTCTGCAGTTTTTTTAAATTGTTTTTTTTTGGAGAGTGCTGAGGTATTTTTTTTTTTTTATTGTTTTTACACCCACGTTGCTTTTGTGGGTGTCCTGTTGCCTTTGAGCGCTGTTCAGTGACGGACGTTACTGACCAACATCTGTGCTCAATTTTTGGCGCAGGACCTTTTTTTTTTTTAACCCCTTCAATTTTTTATTTTTTTTATTGGGATCAAATTCCTGTATAAAGTATTTTTTTTCTGCACTACATACACACTACACACTACATACCCCCCGTGTTGAAATAAAGTTTGTACCCCCCCTACACTATACACGTGTTGAAACATTACAGTTACAGAAACACAAAAATAAAAATGGCATCCCAAATGTCATCCCAAATGTCATCCCAGTCATCCAGAAGAATGTATTCAGCGGAGGAGGCATATGCCATGCTTGCCTCTGACTCTGAAACAGCCAGTGATGCAAGCGGGGAATTTGAAGGATTCGTCTTAAGCTCCTCTTCCTCCTCTAGTGATGAGGGACCCCCTCAAAGACGCCCCCGTAGAGCAGCTGAGACCCCCCCCCCCAAATGATTGATCCCGTATGGACCCCACCACCAGACAATTTTGAGCCCCAGGTTCCTGAGTTTTTGGCCATCCCAGGAATCCAATTTGATTCAACAGGTCTCAGAGAAATTGACTTTTTCAAATTATTTTTCTCTGATGATTTTATAAATTTAATGGTGGACCAAAGTAATTTATATGCCCAGCAGTTTATTGCTCAAAACCCCACGTCATCATTTGCTAGGTGGACCCCTGTAGATGCAGTAGAGATGATGATGTTTTGGGGTCTGGTGTTACATATGGGCATAGTAAAAAAGCCAGAAATTAGGCAATATTGGAGTACAGATGTTCTGTACAGCACCCCATTTTACGGTATGGCCATGACTCAGACTCGTTTTGAGACAATCCTTAAATTTTTACATTACACCGATAATGCACAGTGCCCACCCAGAGATGATCCCACCTTTGACCGGCTATTCAAAGTCAGGCCGGTCATTGATCATTTCAGTGCCAAATTTGCAGAGATGTACATCCCTGAAAAATTTATTTGTATCGACGAGTCCCTTATACATTTTAAAGGAAGGGTTAAATTCCGCCAGTACCTTCCCAGTAAGAGGGCAAGGTATGGCATAAAAATGTATAAGCTGTGTGAAAGCACCTCAGGGTACACCCACAGGTTTAGGGTATATGAAGGGAAGGATTCAAGAATTGAACCGCCAGAATGCCCCCCCTCCCTCGTAGGTGTTAGTGGAAAAATTGTCTGGGATTTAGTGCACCCCTTCCTGGATAAAGGTTATCACCTCTATGTGGATAACTTTTACACTAGCATCCCCCTGTTTAAGGCCCTTGGTTCAAGAGGTACAGCAGCTTGCGGTACTGTGCGCAAGAACCAAAGAGGCCTCCCAAAAACGCACATTGCCCAAGTACTGAGAAGGGGTAAAAGCAGGGCACAATCCACCGAAAATATGTTGTTGGTCAAATATAAGGACAAGAGGGATGTCCTTATACTGACAACAATTCATGGAGACAGTACCACCTCCATCCCTGTACGAGGTACCAGTACCCACACCTCAAAACCTAATTGTATCCTAGATTACAATAAGTACATGGGCGGAGTGGATCTTTCAGATCAGTTACTGAAGCCGTACAGTCCCCTGCGGAAAACAAAAATCTGGTACAAGAAGCTGGCCGTGTATATCATCCAGATGGCACTGTATAACGCTTACGTGCTATTCCGTTCTACCAGCGAGAGGGGGACATTTATGCACTTTCAAGAGGAAGTCAAAAAGGGCCTAATATTTGGGAACCAGCAGGCAGAGGGCCCCAGTACTTCTAGTACTGGCCCCCGTATTGTACGAGGGCAGCATTTTCCTAACGAAATCCCCTCCACTGCAAGAAAGGGCAGGACACAAAAAAGGTGCAAAGTTTGCTATAAAAAGGGAATAAGAAAGGATACTATTTTCCACTGTGAAACTTGCCCCGACAAACCCGGCCTATGTATAAAGGAGTGTTTTAAAATATACCACACATCTATGGATTATTAGGTTCATCATTTCACCGTGCTTCGGGGGTCTTGCTAATGCCACATAGCACCCACCATTCATTCCACCAGAATCTGAGCTGCAAAATCCAAAAATCACTCCTTCCCTTCTGAGTCCTGCCATGCACCCAACTGGTATTTTTTGGTCACATATGAGGCATTGCCATACTCGGGAGAAATTGGGGCACAGATTTTGGGGTGGTTTGTCTCCTTCATTCCTTGTGAAAATGAAAAATTTTGAGCCAGAACTGCATTTTTGTGTAAAAAATTTAATTTTTCATTTGCACAGCCTAGTTGTATCAAAATTGGTGAAACCCCTGGGGGCTTGAAATGTACACTATACCACTAGATGAATTCCCTGAGGGGTGTAGTTTGCAAAATGGGGTCACTTGTGGGGGGGTTCCACTGTATTGGTGCTTCGGGGGTCTTGCTAATGCGACATAGCACCCACCAACATTCCACCAGAATCTGTGCTGCAAAATCCAAATATCACTCCTTCCCTTCTGAGTCCTGCCATTTTTTGGTCACACATGAGGCATTGTCGTACTCGGGAGAAATTGGGGCACAGATTTTGGGGTGCTTTGTCTCCTTCATTCCTTGTGAAAATGAAAAATTTGGAGCCAGAACTGCATTTTTGTGTAAAAAATGTAATTTTTCATTTGCACAGCCCAGTTGTATCAAAATTGGTGAAACCCCTGGGGGTTTGAAATGTACACTATACCCCTAGATGAATTCCCTGAGGGTGTAGTTTGCAAAATGGGGTCACTTGTGGGGGGGTTCCACTGTATTGGTGCTTCGGGGGTCTTGCTAATGCGACATAGCACCCACCAACATTCCACCAGAATCTGAGCTGCAAAATCCAAAAATCACTCCTTCCCTGCTGAGTCCTGCCATGCACCCAAATGGTATTTTTTGGTCACATGTGAGGCATTGCCGTACTCGGGAGAAATTGGGGCACAGATTTTGGGGTGCTTTGTCTCCTTCATTCCTTGTGAAAATGAAAAATTTGGAGCCAGAACTGCATTTTTGTGTAAAAAATTTAATTTTTCATTTGCACAGCCCAGTTGTATCAAAATTGGTGAAACCCCTGGGGGTTTGAAATGTACACTATACCCCTAGATGAATTCCCTGAGGGGTGTAGTTTGCAAAATGGGGTCACTTGTGGGGGGGTTCCACTGTATTGGTGCTTCGGGGGTCTTGCTAATGCGACATAGCACCCACCAACATTCCACCAGAATCTGAGCTGCAAAATCCAAAAATCACTCCTTCCCTTCTGAGTCCTGCCATGCACCCAAATGGTATTTTTTGGTCACATGTGAGGCATTGCCGTACTCGGGAGAAATTGGGGCACAGATTTTGGGGTGCTTTGTCTCCTTCATTCCTTGTGAAAATGAAAATATTTGAGCCAGAACTGCATTTTTGTGTAAAAAATGTAATTTTTCATTTGCACAGCCCAGTTGTATCAAAAATGGTGAAACCCCTGGGGGTTTGAAATGTACACTATACCCCTAGATGAATTCCCTGAGGGGTGTAGTTTGCAAAATGGGGTCACTTGTGGGGGGGGTTCCACTGTATTGGTGCTTCGGGGGTCTTGCTAATGCGACATAGCACCCACCAACATTCCACCAGAATCTGAGCTGCAAAATCCAAAAATCACTCCTTCCCTTCTGAGTCCTGCCATGCACCCCAATGGTATTTTTTGGTCACATGTGAGGCATTGCCGTACTCGGGAGAAATTGGGGCACAGATTTTGGGGTGCTTTGTCTCCTTCATTCCTTGTGAAAATGAAATATTTGGAGCCAGAACTGCATTTTTGTATAAAAAAAATAATTTTTCATTTTCACTGCCCAGTTGTACCACAATTGGTGAAACCCCTGGGGGTTTGAAATGTACACTATACCCCTAGATGAATTCCCTGAGGGGTGTAGTTTGCAAAATGGGGTCACTTGTGGGGGGGTTCCTAACTTTTAGCATCTTATGGTGCCTAGAAACCTACATGGTGCCTAAAAAATAATCTCATAAAAAGGAGGCTCCAAAATCAAGTAGGTGCTCCTTCTATTATGAAGCCTGTGGTTTGGTCAACGTGCACACTAGGGCCACATATAGGATATTTATGAAAACAAAAGAATTGGGGGAATCAATTTTTAGTCACATTTCTCTAGTAAAATCTACTGTGTTCCTTTGAAAAATGTATTAAAATTGCAAATCTGCAAAAAAAATGAAATTTTGAAATTTCACCTACACTTTGTTTTAATTCCTGTGAAACACCTAAAGGGTTAACAAACTTCCAAAATGCTGTTTTGAATACTGTGAGGGGTGCAGTTTTTGAAATGGCATCATTTATGGGGGTGTCTCACATACAAGTCCCTCAAAGTCACATCAGAACTGAACTGGTCCCTAAAAAAATCAGTGTTTGAAATTTTCTTGAAAATTTGAGAATTTGCTATTCATATTTTAAGCCTCCTAGTGTCCAAAAAAATTAAAAGGAGGCTGAAATAATGATGGAAACATAAAGTAGACATATGGTCTATGTTAGTTATTAACTATTTTGAGTGGTATGATTATTTGTCTCACAAGCAGAAAATTTAACATTTTGCAAATTGCTAAATTTTCCATTTTTTTACGACATTTTGGTATTTTTCACAAAAAAACACAGACTGTATCGACCCAAATTTACCACTAACTTGAAGTACAATGTGTCACGAGAAAACAATCTCAAAATCACTGGGATAAGTAAAAGCAAAAAAAAGTTATCCCCACTTAAGTGATACATGTCAGATTTGAAAAAAAGGGCTCTGTCAGGAAGGCAAAAACATGCTGCGTCAGGAAGGGGTTAATGTTCTAACTAGAAATATTGTCTGCCGCATATATAGATATACTATATGCTATCACATTTTATCCATATGAATAATGATATTAATGCATTATATATAAGTTATGATGATAGTACAGTGACTCTTCAGCTTTTACAACTGCAATGCTCAGATTTTTCTGCTAGATGGATAGTAAATGCCCAAATATAATATAAAGCAACAATGATTTTTTCTGGATAAATAAAACTGACAAACAACATTAACAATTATCTATATTTTTAACTAGTGGATTAAGAAATATTAAAGTTATTTAAATAATAAAAAACAAGCAGAGCAGACTTACGATATATAACAGACACCTGTCTTCTCTTAACCACTGCTTAATGTGTATACTGTCTAAACAAAGTATTTGCATGACTCATTTCACAATGTACAAATAAGGAAACCTTATAGAGTGAATTATTAACATATCAAATTAACATACAACTCTTTCTATTCCAGTCAGAACTAGTTAGACAATAAGATCAGCGGCCAAATGTTTTAGAGTGTGAGAATCTGAAAGTGAGAGATTTTGGGAGAGTTTTCCCATTTTTTTAAAGCGGCAATCAATTATAGTACATGGCAAAATCAACCTGGTTATTCAATGCAAATGGTTGCCACTTTAAAAAAGTGAGTTCCACACCTTTTCTGTCCGCAACATAAAGAACGCCTTCCTTCTGAGTATTATAAATATCCTCTCCTCCAGTCTGAGCGGATGCCCTTGAGTCCTGGTCACTGACATTACTGTAAAGATGGTTCCTTATATTGCCCCCTGATATCTTTGTACATGTTAAGCTTGATACCTCGTAAATTTTTTTTTTTTTCAAACATTCCTAGCTTGGCTAGTCTCTCCTCATAACACATGTACAGATGGAGCACCTCTTATTCAACGCTGGTGATCGCTGGCAGAGAAGTGCTCCATCTGACTGGCAGGCGCGAGCGCCTCATGCGCACACACGTCCTAGTCACTCAGCGGCAGGGAACGTAAACCCTGCTGGTCTTCGCTTCAGGGAAAAGGGCAGGGTTAGGGGGAGTGCTAACAGCGACTGGGGAGCAGCGGGGAGGCGGTGGGGAGCTCTGTTGGGAGGGGATGCATGTGTCCCATTCCTGTGACTGGCAGGGGCTGGCAGTTGGCGATTCTACCACCAGCCGCCGGTAAGAAGAGAGGCACTCCATCTGTACTCTATCACTTTTAATAGCTTAGTTGCCCTTTGTTGAATTTTTTCCAATTCTACAATGTATTTTTAGTAGTGCAGGGCCTAGAATTGTACCTGAATTCTAGATGAGGGCTAAACAGTACAAAACCACACAAGAAAAGAAAGTATTGCTGGGTGCACTAAGAGGTCTTTTTTTGATAATTATAAAATATAACTTTTAAAGATTTTGCTAATAAAAAGGTGAAATATTAAAACGTTAGCGACAGATGTGAGAAAGATAAAGAAATTGGAATAAGTGTATTAAAACAGTGTCGGACCACTGCCTCATTAAATCCATAATTTGCAGGGATACGATGTCCCTGTGTGTTTTTTGTATATTTGTGCAAGTACAAATAGATAATTATATACACCACCCTTCACTGTGTGTCTTTAATGTACTTTTATTATTATTTTATAACCAATACACTTTAATTCAGACACAGTGAGAGTGTGTATTCTTATTTTACCTTTTTTACCACTGTAATATTTATTTTTTTGCAAAATTGTCAGATCTCACACTATCATACACACCATACAATTCGTAGATTGATAGTTCAATTTATTTTGTATATTCTTGTTACTTTCTTAATAGAGGAGTCTCTGATGTGTATGTATGTCTTTTAAACAAAGTTGCCACAGTGTAGAGTGTTATCACTTATACAGATCTCCCCTGAGGAATAAGCGGCTTTTGTATATTATGCCGTCCTCAGATTTGTCATGCTGTAGCTGTTAATTCTGTAGTCTCTGCCGCCCTGGTACTAACTAGCTGCGATTTACTGTAGGCTTAGATATGCCTAATGTATTATTTGCAGGTGCCGTGGTATTATATGTACTCCGTGAGATATTTATGGTCAAATTGAAAAGGCTTTGTGGGTTAATTAGCTACTAATTATCATTTATGCTTTTGTGTTTATTATATATTTTTTTTATTTTTTATTTTAAGTTATAACTGTATATTTTTTTTTATTTCTATCTCAACTGTTTATACTGACTACTTTTCATTGTAATTAAAATGTAGACATTTCTTCTGGCCACTAGAGGTCACATCTGCTACATCTGAAATTGGTCTAATTCCATGGGGGAGATTTAATAGGATGAGAGATTCAGAAAGTGAGATTAGATAAGAAATCTCCAGTTTGTTTTTTTAAAGTGGCAATCATTTACACAGCAAAACCAGTTTGATTTTGCAGTGTAAATGATTGCTGCTTTAAAAAAACAAACTGGAGATTTCTTACAAAATCTCTCACTTTCTGAATCTCTCATCCGATTAAATTTCACCCGATGTTTCTATCCCGGAATCTATGTTTCTATCCTGGAAAGACTAAAAGATCTTAATATGTATAGTTTAGAACAGAGAACAGAAAGGGGAACATGATAGAAACTTTCAAATATATCAAGGGTTTTAACAAGGTACAGGTGGGAGACATTCTTCACAGGAAGAGGAGCAACAGAACACCAGGACACAGTGGAGTCTTTTGCAGGCAGGAATTAGACATCAGGGGGGCACACAGAGCAGGCATTAGCAAGAAACTCTGCCCTGCCCCTCCTCTCCCCGCTCTGAAAGGGGCTCCGATACACGCGCCACTGCCCCCCTCCTACTGCAGAGCACTATGACAGCAGTCGGCGTCCCATCAGGTAGCGGTGCCGCTGCAGAACCAGTAGTCTGGGCAGCTGGGCGACGGCTCGACTTTCCTATGATACTTGAAATTGCAGCCTGCGGCACCCTGACTGGCTGGTGCACAGGCTGCCCGCACGGACGAAGGAGGCTGGATCCCCGAGCACTGACAGGAATGTGCTGCTGTGCGGAGTCTGCTGCGGAGGAGGAGGGACAGGAGGAATATGTACTGTAAGCTCCTACTCTGTGTCATTCACACCCATTAAGAATGGTGGAATGTTATACATGAACTAATTAATTTTATATATATATATATATATATATATATATATATATATATATATATATATATATATACAGTCCAAACTCCGGCACTCCCCAATCTGCTGCTAGCGTTTCTTACCCTGGTGCCTTCCTTGGGAATGAATTCCCTATATAAACGATGATTGTAGGCAAATAAGGCGTCACTCAGGGATTTGGTGCAAAGATCAAGACGGCAATTTATTCTTCCGACATGTTTCGAGCACACAGGCTCGTCCTCAGGGAACAAATGCATATACAAACAAAACGTGCTAAAATACCCAGCAAAGATCCCACCCCAACAATTAATTAAGAGGCATACTCACCTGCGTCCACAAGTGTGTTGTCTCCGCGTTGGTCCGTTCAGTAGCCCGGGGGTTGCGAGTGACGTCATCACACGCGCCGACTCATGGCGGCGCCTTGCGTATTGTGTCACAGGCAATCTCCTCCCAGCCCCTGACCGACGTCGGCGGCTTGACGCTGCACTTCCTGGATCGCAGGTGTTGCCATAGTGACGTGTAAACAACTGAAAAACACGAAGAAGAAAAATATTAAGTATACATATTAAATAGACATATTAAATAGTGGCATATATATAAAAAAAGTGTCACAATACATTTAAAAGCAAGGTCAGTGTGTTCACAGAGGAATAAACATGTTTCTTTTCAACTAACCACCAAAAGGTGGGATCTCATAACCATAAAACATCATTTAAACTTTATAAATCAATTGATTTATATCAAAAATTCATATTTTTAATAATATTATAATTCCCTGTGTTCAGATGTATTCCAGCAACATGTTATGGTCAGAACACTATGGGTTATACATCACAAAAAGTGATGCAATCCCATCTGTTCATTTAATCCCCTGGGGGAAATCGTGTCCAATACAAAAATCCATCTAGCTTCTGCTTGTAGGAGGCGCTTGCCTCTATTACCTCCTCTTGCTGAGACTGGAATATGGTCTATTATTTTAGACCTGATACTTGCTATGCTATGCCCCTTTTGCACACAGTGTCTAGCCACCGGCTGATCACTGGTGCCTGAACTCAATGCATGGCGTATGGCAGTTCTATGGTTCGCCATGCGCTCTTTAAACTGGCATTCTGTCTTGCCCACGTAATAAAGACCACATGGACAAGACAGAATATAAACCACATAGCGGCTAGTACATGTAAGGGGGTACTTAATAGCATATGGGCGTCCTGTGTGGGGGTGACTCACAGATTTACCTGGTAGCATTGATCTACATGTTGTGCACCCTACACATCTGTAACAGCCCGCAGGCCTAGACAGAAAATGTGTGGGTGTCTCTTCTTTCATGAGCCCAGTTATGTCAACTTTTACCAGCATATCACCCAAATTTTTGCCACGTTTGTAGGCCGGCATAATTCTTGAATTTTTGAGGCCTTTAAGTTCTTTATCAGTATTAATTAATGGCCAATGTCTTTTAACTTGCTTGGTGACTTCAGCACTACCATTTGCATACTGTGTCACCCATGGCATCCGATTGGAAATATCTGTGCTATTGGTTGGTCCTGTGGGCACTGCAATGCTTGGATTCCTAAGCACTCTATTTTTAGCTGCTAGGAGATCTTTCTTTTTATATCCCCTTTCCAGGAATTTTTGTTGCATATGATCTAAATCTTCTTGTTTTTGTTTTGATTTCTTGTGTTTGTTTTGTTTTTTAGGGTCAGAGTCTGGTCTTCATCCCGGAGCATTATCACATCTCCATTTCATATTCTCATGGTAAGTATTGACTTTGTGTACCGGTTGTTAGGTTTGTTTTTCATTAACATGTATATTCTTGTTCAGAGAATTGTTTAAAGTTTGTTGGATATTGGTTCTTTTGATCCATTGTCGCATTTATTTTGGAGTTAAGCATTGTATCTAGAGGGTCTTAGAGGTCCCCTCCATTTTGGGTATTTGAAATTCAAAGGTATGACATATAGCTGTTGTTTTCGTTTAAGCCTTTCGGGGTTAGGTAGTCCATTAAACAAATCATTTTTTTTTTTTTTCCCTAAGGCTTGATAATTACATCTTCCCATTTCTCCATTTCTCTGAGCGAATGGAGAAATGGGAAGATGTAATTATCAAGCCTTCGGAAAAAAAAATGATTTATTTAATGGACTGCCTAACCCCGAAAGGCTTAAACGAAAACAGCGGGGATCTAGGGTAAACCTGAAACAGGCTTATTCACGTGCATCTTTTGAAATTAGCCACTAGATGGCAACAAACATTTAGGGAACCAGAGAATTAGTTTGAAAACAACTACCTGGAGGAATTATCCCGAGCACTCGAATTACGAGAAGATTGAGAGGCAGATACACTCAATGTGTATCCAAAACAAAATAAAATCAAAACAATGCACGTAGCCCTGTAACAAACACCTGCCAGATAAAAATAATATCCAATTAAACCGACATACTTACACGTGGAAGATAACCCACCAAAAATAACCAAACCAGTCGGTGATTGAATGACACAAACCTTCCTTCCTATGAGGACTTGAATCAAAATCACAGCATCAATAAGTAGCCAGCCAAAGGGAAATCTATTTTAATCCCTATATACACCCCTATCTTTTCCTGTGCATCAGCACAAACACATTATATGTTATATGTATGTATGTAAAAGTCTTAACCTCTTAAAAAATTTTCACAAGGCACAGAAGAAGATCACCTCGTGAGATTCTATATGCTAAAAAATCTACACAGGTCTGCTCTTTCTTCTTTTTAACAAATACCAATAAAAGTATAAGTTTTAAAACGTAAGGATTCTTTTTTCTCCCTTGCAAAAGATCCTCTTTCCTTTGGTGTGCATCCTCAGTGCAACTCTTTTCTCTCTCAAAATTCCTATGTGTAAAAGTAACCTGGAACCTGTATACCTCAGATCCTTGGAGATGTATAAATGAGTAGGAGCTGTGTCCTCCAGCGGCATCTTGACAAAGACCATAATTGGTAGAAACTAGTTGGTGAGCAGCTGGAGGATATTGCTTGTGGAGAGAAGGAGAAAAGACCAGACTCCAAACAGACCAGAGTCCCCTGTATTATCACACAGTATCCAGCTAAGAACTTTTGGATCTGTGTGCCCGTCAAACGCTGCAAGCGCAGGCAGCAGAGGTGGAGGAGTGTGCCGGCACTTTACATCAAAGACGGACACTCTTTAAACGGGACCCGGGACGGGGAACCAAGCAAGGGAAATAAACCGCAGTGGCAGTGCGGCCCTCCATTCCGTGTTATACCAGACACCGGGGATCCCTTTTGGGGAAGAGTAAGGACTTAGGACCCAAGTGGCAGTACGGTTCCTTTGTCCTGAAAGTAGCCATCCAGATACACTACACAGTAAAGATCTGCAGGTGAGCGCAGAAGGAGGAAGGAATAACCGTAGTGGCAGTGCGGCTTCCAGAACCCAAAGCGCAATACCGTGAGTCCGGGTGGAGCTGAGATCTGGGGAATCCATAAGGACTAGAGAGGTAACCGTAGTGGCAGAACGGCCTCCCAGCCCTGAAACACCCCATACACCCAGATAGGTGTACCCACCATAAGGACCTATAGTGCAGTCTGGAGTATACAGGGATACTTGCGTCTCCAAGAATCTGGTGAGCTACCTTTAAATTGTTTTCTCTCCTATGCAAAGAAGAGAGTGAATCCTTTTTTATATACTTTTAGACTGTTTTTGTGTGATTTTTTAAGGAGATTTTCTTCCTTTTATGTGACTTTTTATTTAATAAAGCATTCAGTACTTTTTTTTACCTTGAAACTACGGAGTGGACTGCTTGTCTTTGGGATTTCCAGTAAATTTATTCATATTGTCCAGCGCTGCAGACTGGTTCCCATTCCATTCCATTTACTTTACTTCCCATGCTGCCTTTCACCAAGGTGCAGGTGATTCTTAGTGCAGCCTGTCCTAGTCTGTTTTTCTGTCATCTGCTGTTTCTTCAGCTTTCCAGATCCAGCCGGTGGCCTTGGAGTTCTCTGCTTGTTCCCAGATCCTGAACATTAATTCCAAGAGAGGAGGAGAAAAAAGAAGTACTCTGGGTGGGGGCACCCTTGTATCACAAACAATGAGAATTGCTGGTATTGCTTATTTTTTAAAACATAGGTTTTTTATTAGGGAGATTATTAAAAACGGGGTATGGGTGATATGAATCCTTGTCACAAGAAAAAGCGCTCTGCAAAAATATGAGTGGATAGTAAGGCTAGTGGTAGCCTAGCAGCTAATTACACACTTATTGGTGTAATTCTGTGATCCTCATATATCCCCAATTGGTCATGCCAACAAACAGGTAAATTGTATTGGGGGATTATAATCATGGGTCACACTGAGAGGACAGAATGGTGGGGCAGCCAATAGGTCGGATCACGCTGTCAGTTACACAGGGAAGCCGACGATAGGCTGTCAGTGACAATATCTAACAGGGTTCCCCCAGCAGATGGCCACACCTCCCGTGACCAAGCGCCACCAGCGAAAAGTACGTCGGGATCGCCGACCACGTGATGTACACACGTGACCGGCGCGCAGCTGAGAGACAGTGGGACGGAAGCGAGCAGCGTAGCGGCCAGGGACTCCGTGCACATATCACCACAGCAGGATAAGGTAACCACTGGACTTGTCCAGCGGACCCTCTCTTATATAGATACGCATATCAACGGTGTAATTGTGCCTTTACCAGCCCGCTCACACGCAGTACACTTTTTTGCTCATCCTACGAGCCATAGCCATACACACTAGCAGATCTACGCTCCAATCTGCTGCAGGTCAAACAGCAGCGAGATAGGGAAAGTGACACCTATTTTTACGATAACATTTCAGCTCAACTAATTAAGAACCAATAGCGCTCCTCCCCCCTGCAAATTTCTATAACCAAAATACAGGAGCAGCTTTATCCTAAAAAGCGCAAGAAAACCAAAATATTCTAAGAAAATTAAAATATAAAAATAATAAAACAAGTAACAATAAACACAAAATAATAATATATAAAAAATAAAAATAATGAAAACCAAAAATCATTAATTAATAGCGTCTCCCACAACTTTAATCCACAAGTGTAACATGCAATAATAAATTCCATCTTTCCTTCAAAATAACCTAAAAAGAAAAATTAACAATATTAAGACAACAATGTCCCTTACAAAATACCTTGAAATACTATCCATATGAATAAGGAACAATGCCACGATCTGGACAAATGGATAGTGATATTCTAACGCCCCTGTACATGACAGAGCATCATGTAAATATGTAGAAATACAACAAAAATGCCCACATACCGGCAGTGACGTCAGGAAACTGCAGGAACGACAAAACCAATTCTGATTGGATCCTCCCTCAATATAATCCCACCGGCAGTGACGCTTGTGTCAGCCCTGAGAAAGCCGTATGTGAAACGCGCGTCGGCAACCCCGATGCACGTGTTGTGTGTTTGTTAAAAAAAATGTGCAGGACAGATTGTTAAATTGTATAAGCCGAGCAACAATAATATGTGCCTGTAATACAACAATAAACAGCCATCAGTTTAAAGTGTAAGCGCAACCCGAGTACGGAGCGCTACCATCTAGCCATCTAGTTAACATACAAATACTATGTGCTTGTAATATAACAGCAGCTAGCCATCAGCTCACAGTATCAAGCGCAACCCAAGTACGGGGCACTATCACCCAGTCATCCAACCAATGTGTTAATACCATATGTTTGTAACATAACAGACGCCAGCTACTAGCCTACAGTGCAAGCGCAACTTGAGTATGAAGCGCTATTAATCAGCTATTCATCTAATGTGTCAGTACAATGTTTCCGTAATATAACAGCAGCCAGCAAATAACCTAAACTGTGAGCGCAACCTAAGTACGGAGCGCAACTATTCAACCAATGTGCCCCGACCAATACTATCAGTGCAATCTCAGTGCGGCAATAAGCACATCTCACAGATATACTATCTGTGAGTCTTAAGCTGAAGAATTTACACTATCATTAGCCCTGTACTATATGTGCACATACTAGTTGAATTGAGCAACGTGTGGTATCATATATAAAAAACACACAAAGGTGCAGAACAAATGCACTCATAAGTACATTATTACACGTGCACACACAAAATTTAGTAAAGTGTGGCATCCAAAATAAAGAATAAACCTAACCATTAGCGGATTATTGCAAGTGCACATATCTGCCAAATTACCGCATATTATCACAAACAAATACCTGCCAATTTGAACCAAGTGCGGTATTATAAAAGGCACCAAAGTGAAGAAAACTTATTGGGCGTATATACACACCATCAAATCTATTGGATGGATGTGCCAAACTGTCGATATTCTAAATAATGTAAAGATATAGCGCACATATCTGCTAAATTACCGCATATTACCATCAGCGCATATACCTGTTAAATTGAGTATAGTGCGGCACTTAGAAACGCACCAACAGCCAAATCACTGGTTGCACACACACACACTATCAAATTTATCGGATGGATGTGCTGACCTCCGATTTTTCTAAACAATATAAAAATACTAGCAATAGAATAAAATACAATTACGGACACATCCTTATGTACGTGTGAATTTGCTTAATTCAGAAAAGCGCGTCACTCTACCATTGACTGTACGCAGAAACTACTAAATTCCTTGGACAGAGGTGCTGAACCACTGATCCCTAAACAGAACAATACCAGTAACACAGCAAAGCGTGACAATTTAAACTGTCACATATGCGCAAATCGCTGGTTTTCGAAACAATCAGGCACACGAATATAGCAACGCCACGAAGTATGGCAACCAAATCATGGTATGCATGATAAATGTAGCAATTCTAGCCCTATATAAACGTGCCAACCGTGGAGCCATATAAAGTTTTGCTTGAGTATGCTCTCATTCTTGCCGGCAGTTTACTTCAGACAAATAAACCTAAATTTGCACAATAAATGGGAATTATACCCCATATGAACTGTTAATTAAAATCAGTTCCCAGTGTCATTCAAACAGTGATACAATATCTGTATGCCGAAATGCTCAAATGTGGAAATGCTTGAATATATACAATACTGTCTTATTATTTAATTTTATTAGAACGATCAACCAGACAAATTGATGAGACTACACCAATACAACTTATCTGCAAAGAGAGCAGCGTAAAATACGTATGCTACCAAAGCAGTGCTCCTGAGCAACAACCTGCTCGAGTACCAAGCTATAAATCAGTTTGGTTTCTGAAACTTAACTTCACTAAAGGGTTATAATAGAGCAGAAAATATTGCTCAACTGCAAATAGAGCAGCAACAAAAATATATGTGCTGCCAAAGCAGTTATCCTGAATAAATCACCCTTTTGTGAAACAAGTAACTAGACTGCTTGCTAAGGAAACATTGTGTCCATTTATTCGATACAGACACACTTAACTATTCAGCTGCCAAAGCAGTCTATCTGCAAATAGAGCAGCTGTCAAAGCAGTCTATCTGCAAATAAATAGAGCAGTACAAGAAAGAAAGTCTCAAAATACCATATTGGTTGATACAGACCCTCTAAATCATAAATTGCCAATGCACTTCTCCTGCAAATAGAGCAATATACTTAACTCAAGGAGGCAATCACTTTCTCCAGCATTTACCAAGAGAGCAGCATGACACAAATATTACATAGAACACTATTACAATAAGAGTGTTACTTTGTAAAAGAATTGTCCTGCTAGTAATCGCAACATTTCCGCCAAACATCATTAGGGCACTGTATACCAGAACAACACATCTATTTTTACAACACGTGCTTCTCTTTTCATTTTACTGTTCAATGTTTGTAACGTTCAATTGTGTGGTTTAAAATTTTCACTTAAACGGTTTTAACAATATAATAATAAAAAGGTAAATTTTATGTATTCTTTTTCTTCTCTTTAAAAGTGTGCCAGGAAAAAAGACAATCCTTTTTTCTGTCCTTCTTTCGTTTTTACTTATTGTCTTTGGCAGCACCCCCAACGTTAGCTGTACTGTAAATTAACCCAGTAACTAATATTTGGGGATCATTACAAAAGAACTCATATATATCTGGTGCAGAAGCAACTCCAAAACCCCTTTTCCCTTTCAAATATAATTCCCTCAGAGATGCAAAAAAGGTGAACAGCGCAATAGTGTTGAGAATCGATATAACAATTTATTTTAATAACAATAAGTAAATAAGAAATTCATAAAAATACAATATTAAAAACTGTAATTAATATAGTGCACAATTGATAGTAGGTGGGTATGAAATATGGGGTTCCCCTGCAAATGGGATAAAGCTCGAGAGTCCGTTCCTATATTTCCCCTGGACAAAGTTGGTATAAGGTATAATTACCACCCTTGATGGGTATGGGATGTCCTCGTCCGAGTGTCCACTTATCGGCCCAAGTTGGCACAAATTACCGATGGTGGAATGTTGGTAATGTGCTCGGATGCTCCAAGGATGGAATTAATAGGTGTATTACCAGATGCTGGTCCTTTTAATGGAGACACGAGAAGACAATGTCCTGTGGTGGTATTTGTAAATCCAGGGGATGGTTCGGGCTCTAGCGGCAGGACATGGCAAAGCAACAGACAGGGAGACTGACTTCTGGAACCATCCCCTGGATTTACAAATACCACCACAGGACATTGTCTTCTCGTGTCTCCATTAAAAGGACCAGCATCTGGTAATACACCTATTTATTCCATCCTTGGAGCATCCGAGCACGTTACCAACATTCCACCATCGGTAATTTGTGCCAACTTGGGACGATAAGTGGACACTCGGACGAGGACATCCCATACCCATCAAGGGTGGTAATTATACCTTATACCAACTTTGTCCAGGGGAAATATAGGAACGGACTCTCCTGCTTCATCCCATTTGCAGGGGGACCCCCATATTTCATACCCACCTACTATCAATTGTGCACTATATTAATTACAGTTTTTAATATTGTATTTTTATGAATTTCTTATTTACTTATTGTTATTAAAATAAATTGTTATATCGATTCTCAACACTATTGAGCTGTTCACCTTTTTTGCATCTCTTCCATTTTATACGGGACTAACTACCCCGTTCACCGAACAGCTGCAGGTCAAGCATACTCGTGACTTAGCGCCCCCAAGTTCTAATCCCTAGGGGACAGTCCTATTACATTTTTATATAATTCCCTCAGAGTAACCATTTGTAGAAATCCTCTGAAGTTAAATGGTCTGATAAGATCTGAGACCCCTCATATACTATGGTCCAGAAGAGAGGTCAGAGATTGTCACCCTCCTCCTCTAAAGGTCTCTTAAAACATGAGGAATGGGTATCAATCACTTTGAAAACAGCAGACAAATTCTGCATGTACTGTAGAAGATCCATTATCTAGGGACATTCACTACATACAGCATGGAAAGGGTCAAAATCCCAAGGGTGGGAGGGATGAGGGAGCCTGCAGATAAAACCACTCTCCTGTCAATATTTGAGTGTTACTTCTTGGGGGAACAGTAAGCTGGCTGGAAGTGACCCATTTGATTCAGGTGGAAATCCCCCCCACTACAGAATGAGTTCTTGGGTGTAAGATACAATTCTGTAATTTTTTAATTCCCTTTTATTTCTGAATTGTATTTCTCTTGTGTGTACTTTAAAATCATTGTAATATCTTGTAACCCTTTTTATCACTTAAAGCTCTGTAGTATTTCTAGGAAATAATAATGCATTTTACGCCAGAAGAGAACGCTACAACATTACCATTTTTATACTGTATTGTGTGGTCAGGTGCGAGCAAGGCGTACCTTGCACAATTGTGAAAGCGCTAAATTAGGCTTTGCTGGTGGCAGTGTACTTCATAGAGGGGACTTGTGTGTCTAAAGTGAACCCCAGTCATGGCCGGAGCTGCTCAGATTGACATATCTAAGGAGGTGACCAGGGGGGTCTGTGAAACATATCTTAAGATTAAATCGCATTTTGATGGTGTCCTGGGTCAGTACGCTGCCCAAGATACTTTTGCTAAAAATTGCAGCTATCATAAATTTGGTAACAAATCAGGCCGACTCCTTTCTAATCTGATTCGTACCCATTCTACATCTTCATCCATTGTGTCCCTACAGGATCAAGCAGGAAGAATTACCAAGAAAGGGCAGGAAATAGATAATTTATTTAGTGATTTTTATAAAAAATCTTTATTCTCAGCCTAAAATAGATGAGACAAAGAAAACTGATTTCTGGAATAACTTAGCCACCCCACATCTAACACAGAAACAAATGGAATCTCTGTTTGTACCTATCACATTAGACAAAATGGTAATGTGCATTAAAACTTTAAAATCGCAAAAGAGCCCTGGGCCAGATGGGTTTTCAGCGGAATTCTTCAAAATCCTACAAGATAAAATTAGCCCACCCTTACTGGCATTTTCTAATGACATTTTCCAAAAATTGACATGTTCCCAATTACTTTAATTCTGCTATTATTAGAGTCCTTCCCAAACCAGGTCGTGACCCCTTACTCCCTGCCACTTATCGCCCTATATCTTTATTAGATGTAGTTTATAAAATATTTATGAAAATCATTGCAAATAGACTTAAAGTTTTCTTGCCTGATATAATAGCACCAGACCAAACTGGGTTTATCTGGGGAAGGCACTACACTATTAATCTTCGAAAGGTGATCTCGGTGATACAGTTGGCAACCCTTCATGCTAGAGGTACTCCTCAGGCAATCATTTCCATGGACGCTGAGAACACACACACAAAAACAGTACAACACACACACAGAACACATAAAAAATAAATACATCATAGCATACCCTTCAACTGTTTTTTGCCATTTTTTACCAGTCTGTACCGGCAAATAAAAACTGTACCGAATATACGATTTTTCTTTTTTTCCCCCCCATATCTGTCTCCAGTCGATCACTGCACTCCCCGGCCGGCGGCACTGAGAAATCTTTGTCCTGGCCAAGGCACCCATTGATAAATACAAAATGGGTACAATGCGCTCCCCCTATTAGTCAGTTGGATATTAGGCGCTGATCTGCCTTAAGGGCGTCCCAGACCCTTTTGGTTCATAGATAATGTTTGGTCAATGGGCATGAGCGCTGCCTGTATTTGTTTGAGTATAAACAGTTTAATAATAAAACTGAGATGAAGATTTGTCACGTTAAAGTGTACAATTTACTCAATAAATTGTGAAAAAAATATAGGTGTACATAGAAATACAATACAATCGAGAAATTAACCCCACAATATCCACACACCCCCACCTATAGATTTGTTTCGCAACCCACCCCCATCCAAACAATTATCAATTTGAATCAGAACTTATATTTTAATCCTACTTTCATTTCTTGATTGTATTTCTATATATATTTCTTTCACGATTTATTGAGTAAATTGTACACTTTAATGTGACAAATCTACATCTCGGTCTTATTCTTCAACTTCTTACTCTCATAACATTCAAACATATACAGGCAGCGCTCATGCCCATCAACCAAACATTATCAATGCACCCATTGATGCTTGCAATGGCTGGATTGGTGGATTGGCCCGGCAAGTGTAGGGAAGAATTTGGCCCATTGCACCCATTCGCAGTGGTGCATTGCAGTCTGGGTAGCGTGTGTTGCATCATGAAGTCATGTGGCCGGCCCTGCAGACCTGCTCCAGCACTCAGGGGCTGCCCCACTGTTTGGTAGAGATGCTCGGTCCATGCACTTTACAAATCTCCAGACGTCAGAGACTGCTGCAGCAACTCTGTGGTGGGAGCAGTGATGGGAGCGGCAGTGACAGTGAGCGGTTAATTTTTAATTAATTATGGTGTGGTAAGTAAGGCCCACCCCGGTCTCCTCGAATTTAGTGCCTGTAATTACATACCCTAGAAACTGTACCATTGAAAGTATAGAAATGGAGGTGTGACCACGCCATTTTCTGATTTTGTACCGATTTCTGACCCTCGGATGTTGGAGGGTTTGTCATAGGTGCTAAATCACAGGAGTGAATGGGAATTCATCCACATACACAAACTATGAAGTCAGGAGCGGTGTGTTTCACACAATACCACACCTGATTTCATTGCTGTCATTGAGTAGCAATGCAAATACATTCTAACATTATGGTTGAGGCTTTAACAAATTATAATCTTAGGTAAACCCCATTGTTTTTCCAGGCAATGCTGGGTGGGTCAGCTAGTAATTAATATTTAACAGTACATACGGTATATAGTATAGGTTGTTTTAAACATTTAAATAAGTTAAGTGGACATGAAAAGGTTAAACATAATAAATAAATACACAAACATACAGTTATAGAACCGGTACGGCACTTTCTAAGCTCACAATCTCCCACTTTATGGTAAGGCTCCTGTCTCTTCCTCCTGGCATCTACTCTCTGGTCCATTGTAATGTTTGAGGGTTCAGATTCACACATACAGTAAATGTGGTAGAAGAATCTGGTACACTAGGCATGTGCAGCGGCTCTGCTCTGTCCCTTACACTGTAGCTCTATTGATCATATAACTGTATATACCAGTGCTATTGTTTTCAGAATTTAAGGCACTTGCCAAGAGGAGGGGGGTTCCCAGGCAACCAGAACCCACACCAACACCCCTGCGTTTGCATATGGCTATACCCCTCAGAGATGTGTGAGCCCTCTTTTAAGGGATTATCTATATAATAAGTTGAAGAGTCTGTGTGCGTGTGTGTGTGTGCGTGTCCGTCGCATTGCGGACACACCGTGGCACTCAGAGACACCAAATTTGGCAACAAGATACCTTTGGACCCGGTGGTGTGCACCTCGAAGCTGTTTTTGGGAAATTTCACTTAGAATTTTAAAAAACACCAAGTTTTAATTTTCCTTCATTGATGATCTGGGGAAAAGATCGACGATCTGGGAAACCGTGGACGAAGGAACAACTCCACACCTGATTTCATTGCTGTCATTGAGTATGACAGACACATTCTAACATTATGGTGAAGGCTTTAAACAATTAGGAAATAATTGAGGATATACATAGACCACACATAACACACACACACGTACACATTGTACACGCACACACACACACAGTACACCACATACGCACACATAGCACACAACACACACATTTATACGTAGAGCACCTCACACACTTAAGCTGTGTACACATGGGGGGAGATAGGGGCTGAAATCGCTGGAAACACACTGCATGCAGTACAATACAAATCCATACACACTACAACACACCCAAAAACAGTACAACAAACACACAACTCCTGGCTTCAATCAATTCTATGGAGACGGACAATGATAAAATGGCCGCCCCATAAAGCAGACAGTTCTCTGAAACTGTTTGCGGTATGGGGGCGGCCATTTTATCGTGGTCCGTCTGCATAGAATTATTAATTGAAGCCAGGAGGGGAGCCGGGACGCGCAGACAGGTAAGCCTGCGGCGATGGGGGGGGGGGGGGGGGGATGGCACCGGCGGCCGGGGTGGGGAGCAGTGTTCCCTCTAAGCTGTACACACAACTCGACGAGCGTGCGCACAGACATTACAACAGAGCGCACAAAGCAGCAGTGGTCCTTTTTTGCAGTTGTGGACTCAATTAATGTGTGTTTCACCCATTAACTACATTGTGTGCTGTGTTTTGAATGTTTAAATGTTTAATATCATTTTGAAGTAAAGTTAACACAAATGCTGAACGTCATTTTCCAGTTATTTATAAGTGACGCACAAAAATTAAAATTTCCCTCCAAAGTTGCACTGCCAAAATCTTTTGCCGCACACAGCCTTTGTAAAATTAGAGGGAACATTGGTGGGGAGGGGGGAGGCGCCCCCCCCCCATTAACGGTGGGGGTGGGGAAGCTGGTGGGGAGGGGGGGAGGCGCCCCCCCATTAACGGCGGGGGGGCGCCCCAAACCAAGCTACGCCACTGAGAACACACACACTTAAACATTGCCAGGATATGCACAGCACACTACATACACATATATACGTAGCGCACCTCACAAACTTACACATTCGGCAGATATACACACAACACACACACACATAACACACAACTCACAGTACAACACACACCAACATTCACTACAACACACACCCAAAAACAGTACAATACACAGAACACACACTTAAACATTGCACAGATACACACACATAACATACCTCTAACAGCACAACCCACACCCACATTCACCACACACACCCAAAAAACAGTAAAACACACACAAAACACACATTTAAACTTTGCACAGATACACAAAGACACAACACACACATACTGTATATACATAGCACACCTCACACACTTAGGCATTGGACAGATACATACAATATAACACACAAAACCACATACATTACAACACACACAAACACACAGAACACATAAAAAATAATTTTCACTACAGTGTCACCGTAGGGGGATTTCTAATTGGGGTTCAGGTGGTCTTTTAGGGACCCCTTTACAATTCGGTTGGTCTCTTCTCCTGGAGCCTCAGTGATTGACTATCATTAAGGGAGATCGTAAGCTCAAGGAGAAGAGACCTACAGGATTGTAAAGGGTCCCTAAAAGACCACCTGGACCCGAATTGGGAATCCCCCTATGGTGACAATGTGACCGTGACACTGTAGTGAAAATCCCATCAATTGAGGGCCCCATGTAGGTGTAACAAACACCAATTATGCCCACAATATCCATACCCCCACCTATAGATTTGTTTCACAACCCACCCCATCCAAACAATTATCAGTTTGAATCAGAACTTATTTTTTAATCCTACTTTCATTTCTTGATTGTACTTCTATGTACACTTAGATTTTTTTCACGATTTATTGAGTAAATTGTACACTTTGTAACATGGCAATTCTTTTTCTCAGTATTATTATTCAACTTCTTACACTCAAACCTTATCAATGCACCCATTGATGATTGTGATGGCTGGATCAGTGGATTGGCTCGGCGGGTGTAGGGAAGAATTTGGCCCATTGCACCCATTCCCAGTGGGGCATTACAGTGGTGCGGGTAGCGTGCGTTGCGTCATGACATCATGTGGCCAGGCCCGTGGACCTGCTCCCACACTCAGGGGCTGCCCCACTGTTTGGTAGAGATGCCCGGTGCATGTGCTTTACAGATCCCCAGACTGCAGAGACTGCTGCAGGTTCGGTGAGGGGAGTGGCAGTGGCAGGGAGCAGTGAATTTTTAATTAATTATGGCGGGGTAAGTAACGCCCACCCCGGTCCCTTCGCACTCAGCGCCTGTAATTACACACCCTAGAAACTGTACAATTTGAAAGTATAGAAATGGAGGTGTGGCCACGTCCGTTTCTGATTTTGTACCGACTTCTGACCCTCAGATGTTGGAGGATATGTCATACAGTAGGTGCTAAATCTCAGGAGTGGATGTGGAATTCATCAACACATACAAGTTATCAACTCAGGAGCGTTGTGTTTCAAACAACAACACCACACCTGATTTCATTGCCGTCATTGAGTATCAATGCAAACACATTCTAACATTATGGTGGAATCTATAACAAATTACAATCTTAGGTCTTTGGCACAGCATACTGTAAGATGACATTTTTTAGCAATTTTGGAAATAAAGAAACCCCAAGGGTTTCCCGGGCAACGCCGGGCGGGTCAGCTAGTGGTTAATATTTGTATGAGTTCCAATTATTATGCTGCGTATTTGTGCAGTTAAAGCTGCGGTACTTGTGTAGTTTCACGGCGGCAGGCTACGCTTGGTTTTTAGCATAGGCTAAACTACGTTGTCAGCGTAGCCCAACGGCTGCCTAGCGTAGTCAGCGTAGTTACTCCGCGGCAGCCATGCGTAGTCAGCATAGTGTCCCCGTCAGGCAGCTAGTCACCGTTCTGTCTCCGGTAGCTGCAGCTCTGTCCCCAGTGTTCCTGGCAAGCCTAGTGAGCGCCTCTCACACAGCACCGGTAACCACCAGATCCCCTGTGCTAGTGGATGCCGGCGGAGAGGGGATCATGCGGGCGCCGTTGGAGAGGTGCTCCATCTGTCTGAGATGCAGGAGTGTCTCAGACACTTGTGCATCTCAGTAATTATTGCGGCAGGGTATGGCAACCCTGCCTGTGTCTGCTTCAGGGAGACAGACAGGGTTAGGAGTTCGGTAGCGCATGCGTCTCCTGCACAAATGGGGGGGGGGTGCAGTGCGTAAGTGCGTCTCATGCACAATAAAGGATGCCTCCATTTCAAACCTCCACTATCCATGCTAGCCCAAAGCATGGCGAGCGTAGTGAGCCCCATGAGGGGACGTGGTACACGTCCTCCCGACGTGTTCATACCCTATCCATGTGTGCTCACCACACTTTATAAAATAAACTCCACACCAACGTGGATAGTGGGGGTATGAAGAAGTCGGGAGGACGCGTACCACGTCCCCGTGCGGGGCGCATATCATCTGCAAATAGAGATAACTTCAGTTGTACGGGACCTATAGATATGCCTTTGAAAGCGAAGCAAGCTCTTAGAGCAATAGTAAGTGACTCCAGGGCAATGGCAAAGAGTAGGGGAGATAAGGGACAACCTTGCAGAGTTCCTCTATGTACACAGAAAGAGGAGGCAATATAACCGTTGCTGGACACCTGGGTATAAGGAGAAGTATATAAAGTTGACAATAGGGATATAAAATGAGCGGGGAAACCAAATTTAGATAGTGTATGATAAAGGTGATCCCAAGTGACAAGGTGAAACACCTTTTAGTGTATGTGGTTATGTTTGTTGTGTTGTGCGTATCTGTCTAATGCATAAGTGTGTGAGCTGTGCTACGTACAGATGCTCGCGCGCCCCTCAACAAATGGAGCATGCCGATGGTCCCTGCCGCCTCCCCCAACCTGGTCCCCCTCGCCGCCCCGACCCCCCCAACCTGGTTAGCGTCTCCCTGTAGAGGAGATGGCCATGCGTCCCAGTCTCTATCGCCGGCGCTCGCCAGTGAAAGGCATCTGGTGAGCGCCGGGCAAAGATAAGGTCCGCTCCATCTGTATATACAGTATGTGTGTGTAGTGTGTTGTGTGTATCTGTGCAATGTTTAAGTGTGTGTGTGTTTTGTGTGTTTGTGTATCTCTGCAATGCTTAGGTGTGTGTGTTGTACTGTTTTTGGATGTGTGTGGTGAATGTGGGTGGGTGTGTGTGTTGTACTGTTAGAGGTGTGTTATGTGTGTGCCTGTGTTGTGTATATCTGTCCTTTGTGTAAGTGCATAAGGTGTGCTACGCAGTGGCATAACTATAAATCCCCCCCCCGCCAAAATGTTTTTAAATCCCCCCCCCCCCCCCCGGGCTCCTCTCCAGCGTATTTCCCCAGCGTGTGATGTGATGACATCACAAGCATAACGGAGAAGCTGAAGCAGGAGAGAGGCAGAGAAACCAGCAAACCAGCAGACACTTCTGCTTCCCCTGGCTGCTCCAATGTGTCCCAGGTTGCCACAGCACGCCCATCCGCTCACCCATCTGCCTGCCCAGCTGGGGCTGCCTTACAGTAGTTAGGCCACTGGTGCTACGTATATGTGTGTGAGTAGTGTGCTGTGTGTTTCTGTGCAATGTTTAAGTGTGTGTGTGTTCTGTGTGTTGTACTGTTTTTGGATGTGTGTTGTAGTGAATGTGGGTGTCTGTTGTACTGTGAGTGGTGTGTTGTGTGTGTTGTGTTGTGTGTATCTGTTCATCGTGTAAGTGTGTGAGGTGCGCTACGTATATAAATATATATATATATATATATATGTATGTGTGTGTGTGTGTGTGTGTGTGTGTGGTGTGTGTAGTGTGCTGTGCATATCCTGGCAATGTTTAAGTATGTGTGTTCAGTTTAATATCACGTGCAATATTAAAGTGTGTCTGTTCTGTGAGTTTGTGATTGTTGTACTGTTTTGGGTGTGTGTTTTAGTGTATGTGGGTTGGTGTTGTACCGCATGTGGTGTGTTGTGTGTGTGTGTTATGTTGTGTGTATCTGTCCAATGTGTAAGTGTGTGTGGTGCACTACGTATATACGTGTGTGTGTTGTGTGCGTGTGTGGTGAACTGTGTGTGTGTGTGTGTGTGTACAGTGTGTGTGTGTGTGTGTGATGTGTAATATATGTATATCCTCAATTATTCCTAATTGTTTAAAGCCTTCACCATAATGTTAGAATGTGTTTGCATTCATACACAATGACAGCAATGAAATCAGGGGCCAAATGTAATAAGGTGATAGTTTCAGAATGTGAGAGATTTTCGGAGAGTTTTTTTTCCATTTTTTTTAAAGCAGCAATCAATTACACTGCAAAACCAGGTTGATTTTGCCATGTAATTGATTGCTGCTTTAAAAAAATGGGAAAACTTTCCCAGAATCTTTGACTTTCTGAAACTCTCACCCTGTTAAATTTGGCCCTAGGTGTTGAGTTGTTCCTTCATCATCGGTTTCCCAGATCGTTCAAATTATTGAACACTTGAGTAGATACAGTATATATAATTTGATTCACAATAATATCAGCGAGTTTACAGTGCAGAACCTAGGGGCCTTCAGCCGCAAATACATATAAGCAATTGCACAAGGACGTAGCAGAAGAACTGGACCTAATGAACACTGCCAATCTATGCTAACCTAAATTGGGTTTAAGGACACTTTATTATCTTAGCAATAAAGCCTTCAGATACCTTTCAACAGATATAGGACAATATTTATACTATTTGTTTCTAAATGGGTAATCAACCTGACTATCAGGAAACACCAAATGATCAATAGGAAGCAGAGCTAACAGGCTGTATACTGTATGCATATACAAGCCGGAATAGATTACATTATAACTTACATTCCCCTAAAGCAACAGAATATGGCAATATATTAACACAGCGATGCAAGCATCATTTTACATTTATTGCACATTGTTTGTAAAATTGTGTATGTAGTGCATATTAAACTTAAAATGCTTTTAATTAAGATACAAATAAAAGGTATATTTGATCTTGAATTCTTTCTTACTCTTATTCTATCAGTGCGCCAGCAAAAGAGACAAACCTTTTGTTTTTCTTTTTTCTTTGTACCAGTTTATTGTCTATGGCAGCAACCCCCACTTTGATAGAATTGTATTGATACAGAAATTGCAATTGGGGCTCATAATAAATAAATAAATACATAAACTAGTGCAGAAGTTTCCCAAATTCCCCTTCTAATTATAGTGGTGCTTATAATAGAGATAAGTACTGGAACATGGAGGGCACAGGTGAACAGGTACTAGGCAAATATTATGACAGAGGTACAGAGTCTAAACCTACCGGTGGTCTCACCAGGAAGTCCCGCTGCAATTTGCTCCACCCGACAAGCAGGTCGTTGTCCTCTGCCAGAGTTTCCCTTATTCAGGCAGTGAGTTCAGAGGTTGTGTATGAGAAACAGACTTTAAAATAATATGTACAGATAATGGTGGATTTCTGGAAACCGATGATCATACAGGTATTTATCAGACTGGTTGCCGATGATACTGGGTGCAGAGCCGAATTTCCCATTAGGCACGTGAGGCACCGGCCTAGGGGCGGCACATGTTTGGGGGCGGCACTTGGATGCCTGTGATAGTACTGTCAGCCCAAAATGTACCAATAACTGCAAAATATCCACTGTACTGTACTATATTCCATCTTAAATAGAGTGTAAATGGATAGGACATGCAGATACTGCCCCTATAAACTGTCCTACTTAGTAAACATTATTGTTGTGCCTAGGGGCGCCCTCATCCCTAAATCCGCCCCTGACTGGGTGGTGTAGGGATGAGTACCGATGGCCAGAGGCGTAACTAGAACTTTGTGGGCCCCAGAGCAACATTTTTGAAGGGCCCCCCAAATCAGGCTTACACTAGAGAGTGTATTTAGCAGTGACGTTTGGTGAGTTCAAAGACAGATTTACACACACACATATGATATATGAACTCAAAGATTTATGTGGACATTATACACAGGTGCTGCTGGAAATCTGGTGAGTTTTGTTCAGAAATGTACAGGAAAGGGCAGCATCTCATCTGTCAATCTTTTTGCTCCAGAGTTTTGACTCTAAAAATAATTTTAATAAATGTAATAAAATATATTTATCATAACTTTTTTGTATTTTTCTTATAATTTTTAGAGACAAAACTCAGAAGTCTGACAGGAGAGGTTCTGCCTTAGTTGACTGCACCTCACTGGTAAAGCTTATGTCCCACATGAGGTGTGCATAGTGTAGTGTGATTAGACAGAGAGTGGCAGCAGGGATACAGAGTCAGAGGAAGTAGAGACAGAGAGAAAGGCAACAGGGATGCAGAGAAAGAGACAGCAGGGACCTAGACAAAGAGAGGCAGTGGAGATGTAGAGACAGAGGCAGCTGGAATGTAGAAACAGAGAGGGACAGCTGGAACGTAGAGACAGAGAGGGACAGCTGGAATGTAGAGACAGAGAGAGAGAGGCAGCTGGAACGTAGAGACAGAGAGGGACAGCTGGAACGTAGAGACAGAGAGGGACAGCTGGAACGTAGAGACAGAGAGGGACAGCTAAGACGTAGAGACAGAGAGGGACAGCTGGAACATAGAAACAGAGAGGGACAGCTGGAACATAGAGGGGACATATAGAAAAAGTTAGAGGGGTTATGCAGACATAGACAGGGGGCACGGAGACAGAGGGGGCATGAAGGCAGATTGGAGCATGGACACAGGTAGAGGGGGCATGGAAACAGGCAGAGAGGATACAGAGACAGGGGCAGAAGGGGCATGGAGGCAAGGGAAGAGTGGGCATAGAGACAGAAGGGGCTTGAAGAAAAAGGCACAGAGGGGGTATGGAGACAGGCAGGGGGCACAGAGACAGAGGAGGCATGAAGACAGAGGTAGGAGAGCATGGAGACAGGTAAAGGGGGCATGGAGGCAGAGGGGGCATGGAAACAGGCAGAAGGGTTACAGAGACAAGTGCAGAAGGGGCACAGTGGCAGAGGAGGTACAGAGACAGGGGCAGAAGGGGCAAGGTTTCAGAGGGGGTACAGAGACAGGGGCAGAAGGGGCATGGTGAAAGAGAAAGAAAGGGTCATAGAGACTGAGGTGGCAATGAGACAGGCAGAGGGGGCATGATGACAGAGGCAGAGGGGTTACAGAGACAGGAGCAGAAGGGGCTTGGTAAAAGAGACAGAAGGGTCACAGACAGAGGAGACAGAGGGAGCATGGAGAAAGAGGGGGCATGGCGATGGAGACAGGGGGGCATGGAGACAGAGGGGAGCATGGAGGAAGAGGGTGCACAGAGGTAGAGGGCATGGAGATGGGACAAAGTGGCCACGGAAGTAGGGGCAGAGTGGGGACAGATTGTGCACGGAGAAATGTCAAAGAGGCAGAAACAGCAGGTGCTTGGCTGCAGCCCCTCCCCTTCCCCCGGACCCGCACTGGTGTGTAATAGTGCTGTCCAGGGACTGTGTGACTAACCTGGACAGCCGGTTTCCTGCCCTCAATCAGATTGTGCGGTAGGGTGTGATGCAAGCCGTGCCGTTGCGGAGCTACCCCATGACTCGTGAGATGATGATGTCATCATCTCGCGAGTCATGGGGTAGCTCCGCAGCGGCACGGCTGACAAGTGCATCACACCCTACCGCACAATCTGAGTGTAACCTGATGACAATATCGATCTGATATTGAAACATTGTTGTTTCTTATAAAGCTGTTTTGATACTCAGAAGACTTTTACACCTGCAATACACAGAATTCTCTGCTAGATGGATAGTAAATAACCAAATATAATATGAAGCATCAATAATATGACAAGCTTATATAACAACAACAATTTATATTTATATTTTTTTACTAGGGCATAAGGAAATATTAGTTATTTAAATAAAAAAAACAAGCAGAGCAGACTTACGGTAGGTCACAGACGTCTGTCTTCTCCTAAGTACTGCTTAATGTGTACACTGTCTAAACAAAGGGTCTGTGTGTCTTATTTCACAATGTACTGTACAAAGGAAATTATCAACATCTCAAATTAATGCTCATCACTTTCTATTCCAGAACTAGTCAGACAATAAATAATATCTTGGGTGAGATTTAGGGGGTTATTCTGGTTGAATTGGTCTGCTATATGCATGGACTGATCGCGTTTTTCCCCCACTGCGCATGCGTACCTTACGCAATGCGCATGTGCGACGACAGCACCCCGCTATTGAAACTAGGCGGGTATCCCTGGGCGTACACAGGGGAGTGTACCCAAACTGCACGGAGGTGCATCCGATTGGCTCGGCGAGCGCTTGGGACACTTTTGCCTATAAACCATCGGTCCAGCAAAAACTGCTCCCTAGCACTCTTAAACCAGCTTCACATTGCAGCTTTAACATGGTATATTGCCGTTTTTTTACCGTTTTAAAACTGAGACAGCTGCAATGTGAAAGCTCCATTGTCAATTTACCGGTAACAGAATTCAGGTATTTTGAAACGTGTTAAAAGCAGGATCCTACACGTTTAAAAAAGTGATGGTAAAAAACGGCATTGAAATGGTAATACCCCTTTCAGACCGCACTTAAATGGGTAATATACCGTTTAAGCTATGCGATGTGAAAGGGGTTAAAAACGTTTCACATTACCGGCTCAATGCCGTTTATGCGATGTGAAACCATCTTTAGACCATCCGGCTGACTACGGCAGCAATCAGTCGGCTAATTAACGGGTACCACACCTAAAATACTGACACCTGAATGCAATAATAAGCAATGATGCAGGCAATTTAGTATAATAGCTTATTTGAGTACCTGCAAGCCATACACAGCCCTGAAACACATTGAAAGGTTCACTTTCTACACTTGCCACCGTTCCAAGGTAGGATTGTTTGTATTGTTTGCAAGGCCAAATACACATGTTGGAATATGTGAAATTAGGTCTCTTTTAAACATCCGGGATGTTACATCCCAGCATCTCATGTGTACCTTTAGCATGTCATACTTATATAATCTTAGCTTATATAAATTAAACCTGAAATAAAGACTCTGAGGCATAGGTTTGGCAGAAATTGTTAACTGATTTATTTATAGCAGAATTTTAAACTAGATTGATTATTTTTATTTAAATTAATTAATGGTGGCCAAGAAAGAACGTCTAACTATAACTCAACCCCAACTCAAACGTGATTGGCCTAACTCAAAAACCAACGGTATCCAACTACACCTACCACATTGACTACCCACCAAGCCGGGTGGGGTCGCTGTCCCCAAACGGGTGATCCAGCGAAGGCCTAAGCCAATGAGAGGTGAGTGCACCGGAAAACAGGCCAATAAAACGTGAACATTAACACGTAGTGTGAGCTAATTGACTTAAACTGCCGTTCTTTCCCACCCATCAGCTAACGCGATTAAACCCACCACCCCTATTAACCAGAGGGAAGGGAGGGCAGAGAATTCAGCAGAAAGAAGCGGAAGTCCCCTCCTCTTCCTGCATATTAACTCAGTCAACCTGACCAAATCTATGCACCTATTGGGTCCCCGAGTCACATGCACCCAGTGTGACATCCAGATGGAGGATGTTTAATTCACTCCACGTCTAGTGCTGGCATTACGTTGGGTGGGGTCGCTGTCCCCGAACAGGTGATCCAGCGAAGGCCTAAGCCAATGAGAGGTGAGAGCACAGGCCAATAAAACATGAACATTAAAACGTAGTGTGAGCTAATTGACTAAAACTGCCATTCTTTACCGCCAAAGCGGGGGATCCAGGTTCAAATCCCCCTGCCCCGCCACCAGCTAGACAACTGAATCTACAACACTGAGCAGACCCTCCAGGAATATAAACAAACCCTCACTCACTAAATGAACCCTGTCAGGCCGGAATAGATGCTGATTACTAAATCTAATTCTATCATGGGAGACAACTGCCCCCCCATTAGTCAGTACCCAATGAGCAACAGCTGCATTGAGCTTTTTCCTAGCCTCGTCAATCGCCCTGGGATCTCTAGCCCCTCTCCAACTAAGCCAAGGGATCACGTAGGACCAAACAATGGTGCAAAACATAGTTACATAGTTACATAGTAGGTAAGGCTGAAGAAAGACTTGCGTCCATCTAGTTCAACCTGGTATAGATATCCATTGCTGATTTGGTAGGTTCTGATATTTTACAGACAGATTATATTTCTTATTTGTACCCATGGATGTTTTTATCCAGTAAATGTTTGTCCAACTTTGCCTTGAACGCATTTAATGAGCCAGCCTTTACCACCTCTCTGAGAAGAGAGTTCCAGAGTTTGACTGTTCTGACCATAAAGAAATTCTTTCTACTAGCTGGCCACGGCCACGCTGTTTTAATGGCAGCAAGATCCTCTAAGATCAAGCTCCGCAGCTCTAATTGGGACATCTTCCCGAGGTCGTTGCCACCCAAATGAATTGCCAAGACTAACGGCAGCCCGTATCTACGGACATTCACCAAGAGGAAAGCCCTCAGGTCTCTCCAACACATACCCCGGACACCTAACCACCTAACCACCCGGGAGCAAGCAAAGGATGGACCCTCGCCTGCGGAGACTGACCTAGCTGCCAAATAAACAAAGGAATGGCCAACTACATGCATATACAGTATCCATACGTCATATTTAGATAAGCAATACATGAGAGAGACTGATTCTTTGTTTCAGGGTCCTGCTCACCTCCCACTCCCTCTTTTTTTGGTGTCTGTTGGTACCAAGACATTCCTATGCTCTGAGACTTTCTTCATGTTATCTTGATAGTAAAGCGGGGGGTGGGGGTCTATAACTTTACTGGTTCAGGACTAGAATACAGAGTGCCAGCATCTATTATAACTCCTAAAAGAAGAGACAAAATGGCTTCCCTCATGTTTATTATATTGTTGTCTCTTTCACTGGCGTAAGCGTCTTAGCGAGCGCTCGCGTTCCCAGCAGGTTTGGGGGCAGATTCGGCACCCGCCCCTCTAGAGGGACGGGCTCTGTGAAAGCAGGTGGCCACCGGGTGATTCCCCGAGCAGTTGATGCAGATGTGCTTGCAACAGGCCCCCAATTGACAAGCAGAGTTATTAAAGGCAAAGCATTTGCCCTTCGCGGCCCCAAGTTGGGCCGACTTCCCCGCCCCAGGAAAACGGCGAAAGACGGAAACGTCCGCCGTCTGCCGTTGTTGCGGAAAGGAAGTTGCCGGAGCAGCCGGTACAGCTGCAGCCGCCTCAACGGTATCTAAATGCACGCGAGCCACCTCCATCCAAACCTCCACGTCTTTACAGCCCAGGTCTAATATGTGCAAACAGTCTTGCTTGCACCTAAACTGCTCATCATATGTTCGCCAAGCTGTCATCCCGTACTTGCGCTGCATTTCGTGGATCATGTGTATGTAACGGATAACATTGATGTGCTCTCCCGGACTGTCCTCTAAGTAACAGGCCGCAAAAACTCAAAAACCAGCCAACCAGTTGTCATAGGACCGATATGACTCGGACCCCATGCCACTCTTGTCCTTAGCGGCCTTAAAAGCCTTCTTGGTGTCTTCAGTCAGACTGAACACATCAACGTAATCACCCTTCTCAATCTTCCGCCGGCAACTCTCGCGTAGCCCCCTCAGAACTGCAGTGTAATCGCAGTGCACAACTCTGGGCAGATTACGCCTCTTCCTTTCCCTGCGCGACATGGCAGACACCTTCCTTCGATTTGCATGACTAGCGCGCCTACCCGCCTCCTTCTTAGCATATTTTGCTGTGTGTTTGCGGGCTTTCGCAGCGCTACCCACGTCAGAGCCCCCTGCAGAGGAGGAAGAGAAAGTGGAAGAGTGGCTACTCCGAGACCCCCCCTGACGAGGAACCCCCATCAGACCCATCATCGCACTCCAAAGAGTCCTCACCTGATGCCTCTGGCTGGGCCGCCCAAGTGTCGTCGTCATCCACATCATCTCCAGGGTCATCCGCGTCGACATCTGCATCATCATCGTCCCCAAAGGGGGCTCCCATCGCATCATAGTCGGTCCTAGCGTGACCAGGGGACCGCCACTGTGGGACCTCCTCTGCCTCCTGGGCACCACAGGTGGATTGGTCCCACCCTCCATTTCGGCTACCGCCGAGCCCATGTCCCGGAATGCCCGCAGTAATCTGGAACAACCCGGGACGGGCGCTCCATGCGCACCAGATGACCTATTCCCCCTTGACTGGGAATCACTACCCTCCTGGGGAAGGCTGTCAGCTAAGGGCGCCAGAGCGCTGGCCACGGAGGAGAGGGCAGCAGAAAGGAAGGAAGGATCAAAGGCCGGGGAGGAAACCGGCTCTGCCATGCCACCCTCACTCCGGCTCAAACTCCCCCTACGTGCCCAGCTAGGGGTATATGGCTGTATGAGGGCCGGTTGTGGAGCCCGCTGCCGCTGTGCCCCCCGCCTGACCTCCCTGTCTGCCACCACAGATTCATCCTCATCCAGCTCCTGAGGCCCTATGTGAGCCCCCCTGCCAGCACTCATCCGTCCGCGGGAGCTGGGAGCAGCGCCAGTCACGGGGCGCAGGCTCGACTGGCGCCTTGAAGACCCCTGGCGTGCGGCCCTCCCGTCCCGGCCAGCACCATGCCCGCGCCCTGCCGTCTGGCGAGTCACCGGCTATGGTGCCCCACCGGGCGCCCCTCGATGATACGGCCCGGCCGCGTGACCTCACCACATTCCGCCTGGCTGCTGCCCGCGTTACAGGCCGTGCCATCACAGGCGCGAGGCCCGGATCGGCGGGTGCTACAGCACGGGCCGGCGCCGTCCAGCGGGCTGTGTGACAGCCCCAACAGTAGGAGCCGCATCAGGGTACCCGGCGGTGCCGCCATCGCCGCCCTCATCAAAGCGGGCCGGCCGGCGAGATGAACTCCTCGGATGAGGTGAGGGGGCCATCAGATGTCTCAATAGCAAGAGGGAGGCTGCAACTGTATAACTAACGGGGTAAGTGGGTGACACAAGGCAAATGGGGAGCCCAGGGAGAGCACGACCACTCACCCTGAATTCAGCATAAAGAAGAGGAAGTCTCCTCCTCTTCCTGCATATTAACTCAGTCAACCTGACCAAATCTATGCACCTATTGGGTCCCCGAGTCACATGCACCCAGTGTGACACCCAGATGGAGGACGTTTAATTCACTCCATGTCTAATGCTGGCATTACATTACTCTAAACATCTACACTCTTAATGCAAGTGTGCCTGTCATGTTAGGACAACAGGACACACAATTCACAGGAGTCGACATGTGTCAACACTCACACTTGCACAAAAACATACACACACCTCTATCAGGTCAAACAACACCACTAATGTGTTTCTAACCCTCTTTTCCTTTCAATGTTTTAGAAATAGATACCTTTACTCTGTCCTGCTCATGCACACATTATGGGACACAAGTACCAAGCTTACAATTTGTTAATTCGGACACTGATATTCAACCAGGCAATCTGCTCCTAACTGTCTTTTTCAGACTCTGTATGTATCATGGCAGTTAGGACCTGATTGCCACCACCTATCTCTGGTTAAGGCTTCCTACATCTGCCCACCACTCTGTAACATTGAATTTGGTAGTTTTTTAGCTGTCTGTTTACCACTCTCCATTTTTACACTTTTGGAGGAAACACACATCTGGCCCTCTAACACTCACTCTTACCATCCATCACTGCTGTTTGGGAACTGTGCACACATCTTTATTCCTCCCTTACAAATGTCACATAAATCCATCACTTCATCCACTTCAACACCCTACACAATATGTGTGTGTGACACATACACACAAATAATTAATATATGTTTAACACTGCACACAAAACATTTCACAACAAACTTGTTGAGTTAATTTTTTTTAGTTAGGTTTTATTGCCCTTAAGCTTCACAGCAAAAACAAACAAAAAAAATTATTTGTAATAATATGAAAAATAAAAAACAAAAACCAGACAGAACAAAATGTGCCATTAACTAAAACATCTGAGACACAACAGTTGCGTGCTGAAATGAAAGTCCACCCCAGCATAGTATCTGCATCATCCAGGAATTATGCTAGGCAGGATACACAACACAAAAACAAGACCGTACATTTCCAGAGTGTGAATTTGGGATTTTGGTACCCTTTGCACGGGAATAGAAAGAGTTTGCCCACAGGAAGTGGCCCTCCACTGCAAGGACAATATTTGGGCCAAAACCACACACAAAGTCAATTTTTTGCCCTTGGGTGGTGGTGACTTGGGAGCGGCTGGTCTGCATCCTCATCGGGCCGTGTCCTGAGGAGGCTCAGCTGCTGAGGAATGGGGTGGTGGTGGTGGGTCCCGTCTGGCAGCACGGGGTGGGGCAGCAGGTGGATTGGCTGCCTGGCCTGCTACAAGTGCCCTGGTGGTGCTGGCAATGTCCGCCAGAATGTCACAAGATGGCTGCTGCCATTAACAATCTGGCACAGCAGACCAGCTGCCAGAGTGACATTCTGGCAGCTGCCATTAACAATCTGGTGCAGTAGACCAGCCGCCAGAATGTCACTCTGGCAGCTGGTCTGCTGCACCAGATTGTTAATGGCAGAAGCCATCTTGTCCAGCACCACCATTTGGCTCTAATTGTGCTCGCCACTTTCCACCCCAAGCTGCCTAATGTCCCTCAGCAGCTGGGCTCGGACGTCATCATCGATCTCTGTGGCGCGCTGCTTTTCGTGTGGCCCTGAAGTGGAAGCTGCTGGTGACAGTGGAGGCTCCTCCTCAGCTGTAAAAAGTAAAAAACATTGTCACCACCACATCAATATAGAATGTATGTTAACACCAACAAGGCATTTGCCACATTTACCTGCTAACTCTGCAGCAAATACCTCCACCGGGAAGGTCACTATCCATGTTAGCTACCCCCTGATCTCTGCCTCATCAATGACATCTACTGCAATACGATCCAGGGGGGTTAGCTCCAGGTCTGATGGTATAGGTCTACTCCCGGTGGTCATGCTGTGCCTCCACCGGTCAGTCAGCTTCCTCTTCAGGGCACACTTGAAGTCCAGCCACCTAAATTTGCCAAAGTAGATAAATCTACTACATATGTCATGGTCTCTGCTACCACACATCATTAATATAGAAAAGTTAGCATTGTGGCTGGTATGGTATGATTCAATATAAGTTAGCAGCTTCCAGATTGTGGACTCCATAAAACAGCATGAAACTATGACATATTACCACCCATTGAAGTGAAACGACATCCAAATGTTTAATGGCCACAGTTTTGGACATGTTACAGTAAGGTGAGTTAGGCCACACAGTTTTTTTTTTTCAACTTTTTGGGATACACAATTATGGCTGTATCATCACATACAGCACATAAAACCAAACACTGTCCTCAAGGCACCCCACCGGTCCTGTTTATAGGTATATTCATGGCTCAGCACAGATGGTTAAATCAGACTGGCTGAGATACTATTTAAGTGACCTGTGGCCAAGCATGGATATACTTAATACCTGGAATGTTGGGATGCCTTGAGGAGCGCGTTTGGGAACGAATGACATCTGAAATAATAGTCCATGGTGCAAGGTGTCATAATCACACCACCTGGACAGCACTCCCCTATATAAATGTGCACACATGTGTAAAGGGAAGGCATATCTTTATCATAAAAGGTCTATTTTATTTTTCAATTTTTACACAAACAACTACATATCAGTTCAAACAACACACTTACCTTTTGCGCACAGACTTCTCATGCAGAGATGCCACCTTATTGACTTCATCTGTAATTTTGGCCCAAATCTTGGCCTTCGCAGAGGGGGTCAGCTTCCTGGGGGTTAACTCAATCCATTCCCATGCTCGGGGTACCAAAATCTGTAGTTCACGCTCCAGAAATGCAGGGTTCTTGTGTTTTTTGTTGGGATCCTGCCTACAACGCTTCCTAGATAATGCAGACCTATTGCTGGGGTGGGCAGTCACGTCAGCACGCAACTGCTGGGTCTCAGATGTTTCAAGTAATGGCACATCTTGTTTTGCCTGATTGCTTGGCCCTGGTTGAGCCACAGAACTTGGGGCTGCCTCTGGCTGTGAGGCTGACCCTTGGTCTGACTGGGTCATTTGGCCGCTCCTCTCTCTCCTCCTCCTCCGCTCCTCTGCCTTCCTGCTGACATTCTCTGTCATAGAGTTGAGTTTTGCTAAGATCATCTCAGGGTCTGAGGTCCCCCCACCTGAACCTGAGTCAGACATATTGGCAGCAAGTTTTCCTTCTAGGCGGTCACCTAAATATATGCTAAATCCTTTTTTTGTGGGCAAAACTCCTGCCGAAAACAGAGTAAATTACGCCGACTGAACGCATGTGAGCATGCTACAGATCACACACAGACTGAGTTGGATGTGTGGTCCATGGCCCAGTCTGTTGTGTCATTGCTCACTTAATATGTACAGTATGTACAGTAGAGTATCATTGTATGTGTGTGTTTGTTGTATTGCAGTCTGGATAGTAAGGCCATGCCACACTTTAGCAAAAAGGACATCATAACAGGTGTCATTAGTTGATATATACATATTTGTTAATATGATTTTATGCAGATGCAAACTATTCGCTGATCCGTTTTTTTGAAGTATGTATTCTTATGTACGAATCGCTCAGTACAGTGACGAAATGGGCAAGCATGTGTACGCCCGTGTAGATATTAAAGTCTGGCATACATTTAAACGCACACATACTGTTAATATTGAAAGTAATAATAAAGTTTATACCAAATAAGAATGTTTGCAACCAATCAGTGAACAGCATAACATATATATGTACCTGAAATTATTTGCTGTGCCATTGCCAATATGACTTTGACCAGGGCTGCACCCTTTGCTCCAAGGGAGTTACTGGCGCTGGTTGAAGTGATGGACCAGTGCCTGGGGCAAATAGGCCCTTATATTTTGAACGCTGGTAAGCTCCAGGCTTACAATGCTGCCCGGCGCAGAATTCGTGCCCGCACGGGTGTACAGCGAACAGTCGCCCATCTGGAAAGGAGGTGGTCGGACCTCAGATGGAGGCAGCCAGATTTGCTGGTGAGGATCCCCCGCTATGTCCGCCACTGTTAGTAATGTTTACAGTTCAAACAGTATATACAGTACATGTTAATGTTTGCAAATGTATGCTAAATGTGTTTGTATGTGTATGTGTGTGTATTTGTGTGTGTATGTGTGTATGTATGTGTATGGTATGGTATGTGTGTGTATATGTGTGTGTGTATGTGTATGTATATGTGTGTGTATGTATGTGTGTATGTTTTAATTTATAAACATGCAATAATTAAATATAAATTATGTTTGTTGTTTGAATTAATAACTGTTTTTTGTTTTTATTTTTCATTTCATATACCACCACCTTCAATAACCCTTCAATCAACATTCACATCGCAGCACGTGCCAGGGCACACATCCGGGCACGAGAAGCTTGGGAGCAAGAGGAGGAGGCTCCGGAGCAAGAGGAGGAGGCTCTGGAGCAAGAGGAGGAGTAGGAAGAAGATCTGGCAGCTGCATCTGCTGGTATCCACACCATCTCCCACTCCCCTACCCCCACCCACTCCTCTGCCCACATCCACATCCACTCCACTGCCCCCACCCACTCTTCTGCCCACATCCCTGATTGGCTGTAGGCATCTCCATCGAGACACCTACAGCCAATCATGGCTGAGTGCTTCTGTAGCACTATGACAGCGAGATTCTGACAGTGGAGGAAGCGGAAGCAGAGTCCTGCCATTTTCACCCCCCTCCGCCAGCTACTGCATTCTTACTAATCACATACAGTATGCAGTGCACTAACATATGTGATTAGTAACGTAAGGGGCAGCTCTTGCAATAAGAGATGTCCCTTGCGATGCAGCACTGCAGAGCCTGCCCTAAGCAATTTGATGCCCTAGGCAAGATTATTTTTGGTGCCCCTAGCAGATAATTCAAACCAGCTATAGATTAAAAACACACACACACACAAGGGGTACCGACTGTCGGTACCCCTTCCGGCACCCGTGCTGCATACCTTTGACTGCCCATGCTGCATTTGGAGGTAGGAGCATGATTGGCTCTATTTAGTACCCCTCCAACTGTCCACCCTGCACAGCTCTCTGATCAGTGTCCTCCTATCACAGCTCAACCTTCACTGTCCACCCAAAAGTACTCTCCCTCCCTGGCTCCTTCAATAATAACCTCGCAGCAGAGCAAGCAAACTTACCTGTATCACTTTAGTCTGGACTGGCTCCTCTTGCTTGAGGACAGCTTGCTCAGGTCCCTTACAGTGATGCGCAGGTACAGTTCCGGAGTCAGTCTGACTCTGCAAAAGAGCCATCGGAGGAGGGGCTGCTGCAGCTGGGCATGTGCAGCAGCCCTCCTCAGATGACGGTGGCCATACTTGTTAGGGGAATACATGACATTCTCTCTCCCGCAGTCTACACCTCCTTCATGTTTACTATGACCATCACAGAGGAGCCGCAGCGTGCACCCCGCCCGGCGCTACCACTGCCGGCTTAGCTGTGCAAAGTCAGAGGCGGGCGGCGGCGGTTTATGGCCACCAATGTTGAAACTGAGCCAGCCCTAGGCATTCAATGGATGCCCCTAGGCATTACAAATCACCCAAGGCAATTGCCTAGTTTGCCTATGCCTAGGGCCGGATCTGCAGCACCGTCTCTGGACTTTCGAGTCAGAGACCCGAGAGTCCCTCTGCACAGGTGCAGAGTGACTGCCCGACACAGGGCATGATGGGAGGGGTCCCTGATGGATCCCTTTAAACAGCGCTGTGTAGAGAAGCCCACAGGCTTCTACTGGGAATCGCCAGCTTTTTTACAATAACAATTATTATTGAATAGCCAGGAAAACTATATTTTTCTATCTTTAAACACAGGGTACTGTTACTGTAATTACCAACAGGATTTTCTTAACTCCCTGTTTGTCAAATTTCACTGAATTAGTGCCAGTCCTATTGAATTAGACCAGTGTTTTTCAACCACTGTGCCGTGGCACAATAGTGTGCCTTGAGCTGTTCTCAAGTGTGCCCCCAGATCTAGAGATGCCCAAACCAGTTTGCAGCCACCACCATTTCAACTGTTATTTACTGGTCTCTTTTTTTCATGTAAAGGGCCAATCTATTTTATTTGTGTTACCTTTGGGGACCAGTGTGATTGTTTTTTATATGGAGGGCAATAGGTTTGATTTTTTTCCTGTGGGGGCCAATGTGTTTTGCCCTGTGGGGATCTCATGGTGTGCCTTAGCAATTTTAAAATCTTATTTAGTGTGCCGTAAGGTAAAAAGGTTGAAAATCACTGTATTAGACTATAAAGCTTCAAGGATTATGCAGTGTTACTCAGAAATCGATACTTTTAGTAGCACTGATGTACAATGTTGCTACAATTTAGGTACATTCTAATATAAACTTTCTAGTCCACTGCTGTGAGAGCTGTTATGTTGGTGCAGCAAATATTATTGCTGATTAATTGTAAGTGCCTTGCTCAAAAATTGTGCATGTTGCTTTCAATTACATTCAGTAATGTGCACTGCCTCGATGTTTGATTACCACTAACACCATACAGTATCAAGAATAAATTGAAAGTTCATATACAAAATAACTGGTAATCACTATCCAATGATAAACTAGCAATATAAACCAAATGTCCTAAATGTCATTAAATTAGCCCTCTTATTTAGATGGTTACTGGGCACTAAAATTCTAATAATCAACAATGCGCACAGCAGTAAACTGCGCTATTAAGCCTGTTTCAGTTTATTGTATATTGGCTATGATGCTCTTCCCTAACAGATAGGGCAAGAGCTAGTGAAGACACTTTTAATTTGTGTATTCTATACTTTAATAGATTTTGTGCGCTATGAATGTGCCGCCTGAACACAAGGATTAGATCAGTTATATATTAATTAATAGTGTTTGTAGTTTAGGTCAAAGGCTTCTAAAGGTGCATTATCAATTAGTATAATTAGCGCTTACAGCCAGTTACTGCAACGTGAGTGAGCCGATATCAGTTATGTGTATTGCAGCCTTATGACAAATGGATGTTATACCCTGGCTGCACCTTAAATTAAGTAATATAAGGACACAATGTAATGTATTATTGGTCATATACACCGTGGAGCATTTCTGACATTAGATTTATTTGAGAGGCTTGCACTCAGCTGTTTAAAAGATTGTTCAGGAAAGCACCCCTTATAGTATACTGCCACATGGGTGAGCTAATATCAATTTTATGTATTAAGGCAGAATTATAGCAGATAAACAATACACTTTGACTGCACCATCAATTAAGTAATAGGTAGATGCAGTGTGTCATAATGTTAATCACATATACCATGGAGCATGTCTAACAGAACGGTTGAATTCAGGCTATCACGTTATGAGGCAGAATAAACTGACATACTGTTAATATTAACGGAGTGATCTAACACAAATCACAGTACATGTTAAATTTAAAATAAGAAGAAAGACAGCATACAGTAACTCCTTAGATCATGGAGTTAGCTGTATGCCTATGCGCATTTCGTGTCAGCTTCGTCTAGGGCAAATATATATGTGGATAAACAACAAACAAACCAAATGATATAACAGTAAAAAAAGGTGTTATGTTCTGATGCACTTAAGTGGCCTAGCCAAAGCAACTCAGGGGACCCCCAACACCCCAAAGTTCAACCCAAAAACATTATATAAAAATATAAAGGACTTAAGCTGGAGCTGGCCATACATTTCTCCGATTTGGCCACTTTTTACCCGATTCTTACTGATTAGGCTGAGAAATTGGGTGAAAAGTTAGCAAAATCAGATGGGTTTGACATGTGATCCAATCTGATGCTTGCTCCAGTGTGCATCGGATTGCAGTCGGAGATCGGGCTTGCTTGAACGTATGACCTCCAACTCAGACAGCCTGGCATCAGGCAATAGGATCGCTTGCGATATATTACAATCAAAAAGACTGCATGCTGTTGGAGAAGTCTCAGTAATATATGAGGACCTTAATGTCAGGACTCGCGGGTTTTGTGAGTCTGTCTGCTGATCAGGAGATAACAGGCTGACTGGGGGACAAAAGGTGGAAGGCCTAATGTAAGTCTTTCTCATAGACAAAGTCAATGCATCCACATGTACCTGGAAGTCACTGGAACACAGGTGCCTGGGAGCACATAGTGCAGATGCGGGAGCGCAGGTGCCTGGAAGCACGGAGCAGAAGACACTGGAGCACAGGTGCCTGGAAGCACAGAGTAGAAGACACCGGAGCCCAGGTGCCTGGAAGCATGGAGTAGAAGACACTGGAGCACAGGTGCCTGGAAGCATTAAGTAGAAGACACTGAAGCACAGGTTCCTGGAAGCACGGAGTAGAAGACACTGGAACACAGGTGCCGGAAGCACGGAGTAGGACCACGGGAGCACAGGTGCCGGAAGCATGGAGTAGGACCACTGGAGCACAGGTGCCCGGAAGCACGGAGCAGATACAGCTTGTGCACTGGTGCCTGGAAGCACGGGACCCGCGGCACAGGTGCAGATAGCTGGGATCTGTGGCGGTGAAGGTAGTCACAGGTGCTGATAACAAGGCACCCAGGTGTAGGAACTGGAGCACACAAGTGCAGGTGGTTGTAGGTGCAGAAACTGGAGCACAGGTGCAGATGGTAACAGGTGCAGGAAATTGGAAGCACACAGGAACAGGTGAACACTGGTGCAGGTACTTGGAATCACACAGAAACAGGTGAACGCTGGTGCAGGTACAGTACTTGGAAGCATACAGGTGTAGGTGAATGCTGGTGCAAGTACTTGGAAGCATACAGGTGTAGGTAAACGCTGGTGCAGGTACTTGGAATCACACAGGAACAGGTGAACGCTGGTGCAGGTACTTGAAAGCACACAGGTGTAGGTGAACACTGGTGCAGGTACTTGGAAGCACACAGGTGTAGGTGAACACTGGTGCAGGTACTTGGAAGCACACAGGTGTAGGTGAATGCTGGTGCATGTACTTGGAATCACACAGGAACAGGTCAACGCTGGTGCATGTACTTGGAAGCACACAGGTGTAGGTGAATGCTAGTGTAGGTACTTGAAATCACACAGGAACAGGTGAACACTGGTGCAGGTACTTGGAAGCACACAGGTGTAGGTGAATGCCGGTGCAGGTACTTGCAAGCACACAGGTGTAGGTGAACGCTGGTGCAGGTACTTGGAAGCTCAGGAACAACAGGAGCACAGGTCGCAGGATACCTCCTAGGGAAGATATAGCGAAGCACTGGCGCCGGCTGGGTCTCAGGTGAAGGATTAAATCCCCCCGGCATTTTCCTGATTGGAGGAGCCGAGAGGTCCGGTGAAAGCGATTGGATGGCTACAGGAAGATGGCGGCATCCCATAGGACAACATGGCACCCGGGAATGGACGCCAGGAAACAGCTAGGTAGGAGGAGACAGATGTTGCTGGCTGGACGGACCAGCAGAACTCCCCCGGCCAGTACCAACGCAGAGGGAGTGGAGACCCCGCCGCCGAGACCGGACCAGTAAGTGCTGCTGACGTCCTGCGGTCGTGACAGCACTCCTCAATTTAGAAGTGGACTCCGGACACTTCCCTGGTTTACTTGAAAATTCACAGGGAAACCTCTTGATGAGTGTTGGGGCATCAATGCTAGAGGTGTCGACCCATGTCTGTTCTCCTGGACCGTATCCTTTCCAATCCACTAAATATTGTAACTTGCCAAAGCAATTTCTAGAATCTAAAATCTTCTTGATCTCAAAGTCAACATCTCCCTGAGACTGAATAAGAGATGTTTTGGGTACTTTCTTCTGAAATCGATTCAACACCAAGGCTTTTAGCAATGAGATGTGGAAGGAGTTAGGAATCCTTAAGGATCGAGGCAATTGAAATTTGTAAGCCATGGGAGAGAGTACAGACACAATAGAATACGGTCCAATATAACGAGGAGCGAATTTCATGGAAGGAACTCGCAATCTAATATTCTTTGTGGCCAAACAAACTTTATCTCCAATCTTTAAAACTGGAACGGCTCGTCTGCGCTGATTAGCAAATCTTTTGTACCATTGAGAAGCTTTTTGCAGCGAGGAATGCACGTTCCTCCAAATGTTTGCGAAGGAGTGAAGAGTGGAATTCACTGCCCGTAAACTCGAGAGCTGGAAGACTCTGGAACTAGAGGATTTTGACCGTAGACAACTAGAAATGGAGTTTGGTTCAAGGAAGAATGGTAAGCGTTATTATGAGCAAACTCAGCCCTGGGTAACAACTCACTCCAGTTATCCTGTGAAGAAGACAAGTATAAACGGAAAAATGCATCTAAATCTTGGTTGACCCTTTCCGTTTGGCCATTGGTCTGTGGATGGTAGGCCGTAAAGAAATTAAGTTTGACTTGAAGAGCACGGCACAGAGATCTCCAAAATCTAGCCACAAACTGTACCCCTCTGTCAGAGATAAGTTCTCTAAGCTGTCTGTGTAAACAAAATATTTCAGAGATGAAGAGTTGAGCCAATTTAGGAGCAGAAGGCAAACCCTTTAATGGAATGAAATGAGCCATCTTGGAGAAGCGATCAACAATCACCCAGATGGTGTTGTATCCCTAAAGCCCCGTACACACGGGGGAGATATATTGCTCAGCCATATATTGCTAGCAATATATGGCTGAGCAATATATTGCTCAGTTTCTCCTTTTCATCAGCGACCAGAGATGGTCGCTGATGAAAGGGAACCTCTGCCGGGGAAGCAGCAGAGGTAATCAGCAAGCTCCTGCGACCAGCGATCATAAGGGGGCTAAAAACGGGAGTGCGCACCCGGCGATTTATCGCTGGTGCGTACTCCAATCACTGGCAATATGGTCGCCTGCGACCAGATTTCCAGCGATTTCAGCCCCTATCGCCCCCATGTGTACACAGCATAAGAGGCTGGCTAATCGTTAATAAAGTCCATTGATAAATGGGACCAAGGGCATTTCCGGGATGGACAGAGGCTGAAGAAGGCCTGCTGGAGACTGGCGAGGAACTTTATGCTGGGAGCATTGAGTACATATACACTGTCGAACTAATGACCTGTCAAACTAATGACTTTTCGACCTAGTTGACCTTTTCCCATGTCGACCTAATGGTGTCGACCTAATGACTGTCGACCATCATTCTGTACACCAAATTACTACATCCCAATGGAATCATCCATGCCATTTCTCAGCATCTCTTATATATTTGGCTACATCTGTCACTCAAAGTGTGTGAGTGTGTCTCTAACGCTGGGTGGAGCCTCTGACTCACATGACACACTCACATGACAGAGAACCAGCCCAGTGAGCCCACAGTGCCAGACACCCTCTGCCTCCCCATGTTTCCCAGCAAGCTATTCCACAGCCACCAGGTGAGAGCCACCTCCACTATTCCCGCCCCCCCGCGACCCCCCCCTCCCGCGGCACCCACCCCCCGCCCCCAATCCCGTGATTCGCGGCAAAACACCCCCCCCGCGACCCCCCCTCCCACGATTCGCAGCACACACCCCCGCGCGACCCCCCCCTCCCGCAATTTGCGGCACCCCCCCCCCCAACCCCCCCTCCCGCCATTCACGGCAAACCCCCCGATTCGCAGCACCACCCCCACCTCCCGCGATTCGCGGCAACCCCCCCCCTCCAGTGATTCACGGCAACCCCCGTGACCCCCCTCCCGCGATTTGTGGCACACACACACACACACCCCCCGCGACCCCCCCTCCCGAGATTCGAGGCACACACACCCCGGGGCCCCCCCTCCCGCGGTTCGTGGCACCCCCCTGCGATACCCCCCTCCCGCGATTCACGCCAAACCCCCCCCCCCGATTTGCGGCACCACCCCCACCTCCCGCGATTCGCGGCAAACCCCCCTCCAGCGATTCACGGCACCCCCCGTGACCCCCCTCCCGCGATTCGCGGCACACACACACACCCCCCGCGACCCCCCCTCCCGAGATTCGCGGCACACACACCCCGGGGGCCCCCCCTCCCGCGGTTCGTGGCACCCCCCCTGCGATACCTCCCCTCCTGCGATTCGCGGCAAAACCCACCCCCCGCGCCCCCCCCTTCCGTGATTCGCTGCCCCCGCCTCCAGCAAATCGCGGCACCCACCCGCGACCCTCTCTGCCGACATGGCTATGGTCGACAATGAATAAGGTTGACATGAGTTTTTGAAGATTTATTTTTCATTTTTTTGATTGTTTTCATAAAACATGCCCCCCTCCCGCATTTCGCGGCACCCACCCCACCAACCCCCATGACCCCCCCGTGACACCCCCTCCTACGATTCGCGGACACCCCCCCACCCCCGCGATTCACGGCAAATCCAGGATTAATCTGCACATGCAAAACACTGACATGGCTATGGTCGACAATGAAAAAGGTTGACATGAGTTTTTGAAGATTTATTTTTCATTTTTTGAATGTTTTCATATTCACTCTCATGTGTCGACATGGACACCAATGAAGTGCCACACTTATGTCAACATTTACATGTGTTGACCTTTCTGTGTTGATTTTTTCTTGTGGCAATTTTTTTCCAGTGGCAACTTTGTGCACGTCAACCTTGTCATCATCAACCAAGACCTGTTCTGTTTCACTGTAGGTGTTTTAAGGGGAAACGGTCATCTATTAGACCACACTTAGTGAAAAACTCATGTCGACCTAATGACTGTCGACCTAGAACCATGTCGACCTTGACCCACGTCGACCTTTACCCATGTCGACCTTAACCCATGTCGACCTTTAACCCTGTTGACATTGGTCCATATCGACCTTCCGTGGTCGACCTAATGACTGTCGACCTAAGTTTGGTCTAACAGTTGTACCATAACCGTTTTAAGTCATATCTTTTACTGCCACTATTACTGTTTATGTAAATGCATTCTGAATGACAGCAACATCCTACCATCCTGCTACAAGAATATATAACCAACTAGGTGATTCATCGCACCCCGTGCCCCCCCCCCCTCCCGCAATTCGCGGACCCCCCGCGCCCCCCTCCCGCGATTCATGCCCCCCCTCCCACGTTTCACGGCACCCCCCCCGCAAATCACAACCCACCCTCGTGAAATTCACGCCCCCCTCCCGTACTTTACGGACCCCCGCCCCCTCCCGCGGTTCACGGACACCTGCGAGCCCCCCCCTCCCGCAATTCTGCCCCCCTCCCTCCCTTGATTCACGGCACCCCTGTGCCCCTCCCGCAATTCACGGCACCCCTGCGCCCCTCTTTAGTATGCCCACACACCCCTATCACTACCCAGCCTCCTGCTCTCATGCACCCTAACTCCCACCCAGTAGGAGGAGACGCTGACTCAGGGCCACCATCCTGTACTCCTGTACTGCCACGCTGGACCCTCCCCCACTGGCAGAAGCTGCACAGTATCTCCCACCCTCCTCTTTAGTCCCCCTTATGCCCAAACACCCCTATCACTACCCAGCCTCCTGTTTTCCTGTGTCGTGACCTCTGCCAGTGGGGAGCCGCTGACTGAAAAACACCCTACAATACTATTGCACACACACATACACCTAAACAACACGCAAACACACACACACAACCCCCCCCACACACACACACCCACAAATGTCACTGTACCATCCACACTATCCATCTACATCTTACTCTGTAACCGCTTTTTAATTAACCCCTTCCCGACAATTGACGTACATTTACGTCATGGTTGGGAAGTACTTCCCGACACATGGCGTAAATGTACGTCATGGCTTGTAACTGTCACCGCGTCTATAGACGCGGTGACAGTTTCAACATGTCTGCTGTCCCTGACAGCAGACATGTCCGTGCATGCCCAGGGGGGGCTGCGATGCCGCCCCCCCGTCGGCGATCGCTGTGATTGGCTGTTCAGTGTGAACAGCCATTCACAGCGTTTTACGTGTCACCGGCGAATAACGTTCGCCGGTGACACGGGATCGGAGGTGATTGGTGCTGTAAAGTACAGCACCAATCACCGCGGGGTGTAAGGGTGACACTGGTGTCACCCCACCTCACCCCGCCCGCCCCCAAAGGCCGTGATTGGTTCGTCGGACCGACGGACCAATCACAGCCATGGAGGGGGGTTTAAACTAACGGTGACTGCACTGCAGACGCCATTCCGGTCTGGAATAGCGTGCAGTGCGGTCACCGTGCCCACCTGCCGCCATATACTGACCTGAACTGAGCAAAATACTTACCTGATCACTGCTTCATCACTGCTTCATCACTGCTTGTAGTGTGCTTGTAGTGTGCTGGATGCTTCCTGGATCCTGTTGCTACTTGTGACTTCCTGTGCTGAGAACTTGTGCTGCTGCAGTGTAATAGCGTTAGATAGAGAGAGAGAGATAGAGAGAGATAGTGTCAGAGTGCTATATTTTTGTGCTGCTGCAGTGTGATATAGTTATAGATAGAGAGATAGAGAGAGAGAGATAGAGAGAGAGAGAGATAGAGAGAGATAGAGAGAGATAGAGAGAGAGAGATAGATAGAGAGGCCTAGTGACAGAGTGCTATATTTTGTGCTGCTGCAGTGTGATAGTTATAGATAGAGAGATAGAGAGAGATAGAGAGAGAGAGATAGAGAAATAGTGACAGATTATATATTTTTTATATAACTGACTGCTGCCCCCCCCTTTTGTGCTGATCAGTATAAATTAACTGATCAGCAACTTTTTGGGGGCGCAGGTTTTTTTTTATATATATATATATACACCTGTCAGTGCTGCTGCTGCAGTGTCATAGAGTGATAGATAGAGAGATAGAGAGAGATAGTGACAGAGAGTGATAGAGAGTGCTAAATTTTGTGTCTGCTGCCCCCGCCTTTTGTGCTGATCACTATATCTGAGGTGATCAGCAATTTTTTGGGGGTACAGAGTTTTTTTTTTTTATATATACCTGTCAGTTGCTGCCAGTTGCACTGTCAGTTGCACCAAAGGTTGTGCACCTGCTGCCCCTCACTGGTAATCAGTGTCGCATCACTGATCACCTTTTTTTATTTTTTGTGAGTGCTGTGGGGTCTTTTTTTAATTTTTTTTTTACACACACTGTGATTTTGTGGGTGTCCTGTGGCCACTGTGCGCTGATCAGTGACGTACATCACTGATCAGCTTTTTCGGCACAGGGTTGATCTATTTTTTTTTTTTTTTTGATCAAATTCCTGTTGCCTTTGAGCGCTGTTCAGTGACGGACGTTACTGACCAACATCTGTGCTCAATTTTTGGCGCAGGACCTTTTTTTTTTTTTTGTTTAACCCCTTCCATTTTTTTTTTTTAAACCCCTTCAATTTTTTTTTTTAACCCCTTCAATTTTTTTTTTTAACCCCTTCAATTTTTTTTTTTTTTTTGTATAAAGTATTTTTTTTTTCTGCACTACATACACACTACACACTACATACCCCCCGGGTTGAAATAAAGTTTGTACCCCCCCCCTACACTATACACGTGTTGAAACATTTCACTACCAGTAACACAAAAATAAAAATGGCATCCCAAATGTCATCCCAGTCATCCAGAAGAATTTATTCAGCGGAGGAGGCATATGCCATGCTTGCTTCTGACTCTGACACAGCCAGTGATGCAAGCGGGGAATTTGAAGGATTCGCCTTAAGCTCCTCTTCCTCCTCTGGTGATGAGGGACCCCCTCAAAGACGCCCCCGTAGAGCAGCTGAGACCCCCCCCCCCAATAATTGATCTCGTATGGACCCCACCACCAGACAATTTTGAGCCCCAGGTTCCTGAGTTTTTGGCCATGCCAGGAATCCAATTTGATTCCACAGGTCTCAGAGAAATTGACTTTTTCAAATTATTTTTCTCTGATGATTTTATAAATTTAATGGTGGACCAAACTAATTTATATGCCCAGCAGTTTAGTGCTCAAAACTCCACGTCATCATTTGCTAGGTGGACCCCTGTTGATGCAGTAGAGATGATGACGTTTTGGGGTCTGGTGTTTCATATGGGCATAGTAAAAAAGCCAGAAATTAGGCAATATTGGAGTACAGATGTTCTGTACAGCACCCCATTTTACCGTATGGCCATGCCCCGGGCTCGATTTGAGACGATCCTTAAATTTTTGCATTACACCGATAATGCACAGTGCCCACCTAGAGATGATCCCACCTTTGACCGGCTATTCAAAGTCAGGCCGGTCATTGATCATTTCAGTGCCAAATTTGAAGACATGTACATCCCAGATAAATTCATTTGCATAGACGAGTCCCTTATACATTTTAAAGGAAGGGTTAAATTCCGCCAGTACCTTCCCAGTAAGAGGGCAAGGTATGGCATAAAAATGTATAAGCTGTGTGAAAGCACCTCAGGGTACACCCACAGGTTTAGGGTATATGAAGGGAAGGATTCAAGAATTGAACCACAAGAATGTCCCCCCTCCCTCGTAGGTGTTAGTGGGAAAATTGTCTGGGATTTAGTGCACCCCTTCCTGGATAAAGGTTATCACCTCTATGTGGATAACTTTTACACCAGCATCCCCCTGTTTAAGGCCCTTGGTTCAAGAGGTACAGCAGCTTGCGGTACTGTGCGCAAGAACCAAAGAGGCCTCCCAAAAACGCACATTGCCCAAGTAATGAGAAGGGGTGAAAGCAGGGGAATATGCACCGAAAATATGTTGTTGGTCAAATATAAGGACAAGAGGGATGTCCTTATACTGACAACAATTCACGGAGACAGTACCACCTCCGTCCCTGTACGAGGTACCAGTACCCACACCTCCAAACCTAATTGTATCCTGGATTACAATAGGTACATGGGCGGAGTGGATCTTTCAGATCAGGTACTGAAGCCGTACAGTGCCCTGCGGAAAACAAAAATCTGGTACAAGAAGGTGGCCGTGTATATCATCCAGATGGCACTGTATAACGCTTACGTGCTATTCCGTTCTACCGGCCAGAGGGGGACATTTATGCACTTTCAAGAGGAAGTCATAAAGGGCCTAATATTTGGGAACCAGCAGGCAGAGGGCCCCAGTACTTCTACTACTGGCCCCCGTATTGTACCAGGGCAGCATTTTCCTGATGAAATCCCCTCCACTGGAAAAAAGGGCAGGACACAAAAAAGGTGCAAAGTTTGCTATAAAAAGGGAATAAGAAAGCAAACTATTTTCCAGTGTGACACTTGCCCCGACAAACCCGGCCTATGTATAAAGGAGTGTTTTAAAATATACCACACATCTATGGATTATTAGGTTCATAATTTCACCGTGCTTCGGGGGTCTTGCTAATGCCACATAGCACCCACCATTCATTCCACCAGAATCTGAGCCGCAAAATCCAAAAATCACTCCTTCCCTTCTGAGTCCTGCCATGCACCCAACTGGTATTTTTTGGTCACATGTGAGGCATTGCCGTACTCGGGAGAAATTGGGGCACAGATTTTGGGGTGCTTTTTCTCCTTCATTCCTTGTGAAAATGAAAAATTTTGAGCCAGAACTGCATTTTTGTGTAAAAAAATGTAATTTTTCATTTTCACTGCCCACTTGTATCAAAATTGGTGAAACCCCTGGGGGTTTAAAATGTACACTATACCCCTAGATGAATTCCCTGAGGGGTGTAGTTTGCAAAATGGGGTCACTTGTGGGGGAGTTCCACTGTATTGGTGCTTTGGGGGTCTTGCTAATGCGACATAGCACCCACCATCATTCCACCAGAATTTGTGCTGCAAAATCCAAATATCACTCCTTCCCTTCTGAGTCCTGCCACTTTTTGGTCACACATGAGGCATTGCCGTACTCGGGAGAAATTGGGGCACAGATTTTGGGGTGCTTTGTCTCCTTCATTCCTTGTGAAAATGAAAAATTTTGAGCCAGAACTGCATTTTTGTGTAAAAAAATGTAATTTTTCATTTTCACTGCCCACTTGTATAAAAATTGGTGAAACCCCTGGGGGTTTGAAATGTACACTATACCCCTAGATGAATTCCCTGAGGGGTGTAGTTTGCAAAATGGGGTCACTTGTGGGGGGGTTCCACTGTATTGGTGCTTTGGGGGTCTTGCTAATGCGACATAGCACCCACCATCATTCCACCAGAATTTGTGCTGCAAAATCCAAATATCACTCCTTCCCTTCTGAGTCCTGCCACTTTTTGGTCACACATGAGGCATTGCCGTACTCGGGAGAAATTGGGGCACAGATTTTGGGGTGCTTTGTCTCCTTCATTCCTTGTGAAAATGAAAAATTTTGAGCCAGAACTGCATTTTTGTGTAAAAAAATGTAATTTTTCATTTTCCCTGCCCACTTGTATCAAAATTGGTGAAACCCCTGGGGGTTTGAAATGTACACTATACCCCTAGATGGATTCCCTGAGGGGTGTAGTTTGCAAAATGGGGTCACTTGTGGGGGGGTTCCACTGTCTTGGTGCTTGGGGGGTCTTGCTAATGCGACATAGCACCCACCAAAATTCCACCAGAATCTGAGCTGCAAAATCCAAAAATCACTCCTTCCCTTCTGAGTCCTGCCATGCACCCAACTGGTATTTTTTGGTCACATGTGAGGCATTGCCGTACTCGGGAGAAATTGGGGCACAGATTTTGGGGTGCTTTTTCTCCTTCATACCTTCTGAAAATGAAAAATTTTGAGCCAGAACTGCATTTTTGTGTAAAAAAATGTAATTTTTCATGTTCACTGCCCACTTGTATCAAAATTGGTGAAACCCCTGGGGGTTTGAAATGTACACTATACCCCTAGATGAATTCCCTGAGGGGTGTAGTTTGCAAAATGGGGTCACTTGTGGGGGGGTTCCACTGTCTTGGTGCTTGGGGGGTCTTGCTAATGCGACATAGCACCCACCAAAATTCCACCAGAATCTGAGCTGCAAAATCCAAAAATCACTCCTTCCCTTCTGAGTCCTGCCATGCACCCAACTGGTATTTTTTGGTCACATGTGAGGCATTGCCGTACTCGGGAGAAATTGGGGCACAGATTTTGGGGTGCTTTTTCTCCTTCATACCTTCTGAAAATGAAAAATTTTGAGCCAGAACTGCATTTTTGTGTAAAAAAATGTAATTTTTCATTTTCACTGCCCACTTGTATCAAAATTGGTGAAACCCCTGGGGGTTTAAAATGTACACTATACCCCTAGATGAATTCCCTGAGGGGTGTAGTTTGCAAAATGGGGTCACTTGTGGGGGAGTTCCACTGTATTGGTGCTTTGGGGGTCTTGCTAATGCGACATAGCACCCACCATCATTCCACCAGAATTTGTGCTGCAAAATCCAAATATCACTCCTTCCCTTCTGAGTCCTGCCACTTTTTGGTCACACATGAGGCATTGCCGTACTCGGGAGAAATTGGGGCACAGATTTTGGGGTGCTTTGTCTCCTTCATTCCTTGTGAAAATGAAAAATTTTGAGCCAGAACTGCATTTTTGTGTAAAAAAATGTAATTTTTCATTTTCACTGCCCACTTGTATAAAAATTGGTGAAACCCCTGGGGGTTTGAAATGTACACTATACCCCTAGATGAATTCCCTGAGGGGTGTAGTTTGCAAAATGGGGTCACTTGTGGGGGGGTTCCACTGTATTGGTGCTTTGGGGGTCTTGCTAATGCGACATAGCACCCACCATCATTCCACCAGAATTTGTGCTGCAAAATCCAAATATCACTCCTTCCCTTCTGAGTCCTGCCACTTTTTGGTCACACATGAGGCATTGCCGTACTCGGGAGAAATTGGGGCACAGATTTTGGGGTGCTTTGTCTCCTTCATTCCTTGTGAAAATGAAAAATTTTGAGCCAGAACTGCATTTTTGTGTAAAAAAATGTAATTTTTCATTTTCCCTGCCCACTTGTATCAAAATTGGTGAAACCCCTGGGGGTTTGAAATGTACACTATACCCCTAGATGGATTCCCTGAGGGGTGTAGTTTGCAAAATGGGGTCACTTGTGGGGGGGTTCCACTGTCTTGGTGCTTGGGGGGTCTTGCTAATGCGACATAGCACCCACCAAAATTCCACCAGAATCTGAGCTGCAAAATCCAAAAATCACTCCTTCCCTTCTGAGTCCTGCCATGCACCCAACTGGTATTTTTTGGTCACATGTGAGGCATTGCCGTACTCGGGAGAAATTGGGGCACAGATTTTGGGGTGCTTTTTCTCCTTCATACCTTCTGAAAATGAAAAATTTTGAGCCAGAACTGCATTTTTGTGTAAAAAAATGTAATTTTTCATGTTCACTGCCCACTTGTATCAAAATTGGTGAAACCCCTGGGGGTTTGAAATGTACACTATACCCCTAGATGAATTCCCTGAGGGGTGTAGTTTGCAAAATGGGGTCACTTGTGGGGGGGTTCCACTGTCTTGGTGCTTGGGGGGTCTTGCTAATGCGACATAGCACCCACCAAAATTCCACCAGAATCTGAGCTGCAAAATCCAAAAATCACTCCTTCCCTTCTGAGTCCTGCCATGCACCCAACTGGTATTTTTTGGTCACATGTGAGGCATTGCCGTACTCGGGAGAAATTGGGGCACAGATTTTGGGGTGCTTTTTCTCCTTCATACCTTCTGAAAATGAAAAATGTTGAGCCAGAACTGCATTTTTGTGTAAAAAATGTAATTTTTCATGTTCACTGCCCACTTGTATCAAAATTGGTGAAACCCCTGGGGGTTTGAAATGTACACTATACCCCTAGATGAATTCCCTGAGGGGTGTAGTTTGCAAAATGGGGTCACTTGTGGGGGGGTTCCACTGTATTGGTGCTTGGGGGGTCTTGCTAATGCGACATAGCACCCACCAAAATTCCACCAGAATCTGAGCTGCAAAATCCAAAAATCACTCCTTCCCTTCTGAGTCCTGCCATGCACCCAAATGGTATTTTTTGGTCACATGTGAGGCATTGCCGTACTCGGGAGAAATTGGGGCACATATTTTGGGGTGCTTTTTCTCCTTCATACCTTCTGAAAATGAAAAATTTTGAGCCAGAACTGCATTTTTGTGTAAAAAAATGTAATTTTTCATTTTCACTGCCCACTTGTATCAAAATTGGTGAAACCCCTAGGGGTTTGAAATGTACACTATACCCCTAGATGAATTCCCTGAGGGGTGTACTTTGCAAAATGGGGTGACTTGTGGGGGGGTTCCACTGTATTGGTGCAACATAGCACCCACCATTCATTCCACCAAAATCTGTGCTGCAAAATCCAAAAATCACTCCTTCCCTTCTGAGTCCTGCCATGCACCCAACTGGTATTTTTTGGTCACATGTGAGGCATTGCCGTACTCGGGAGAAATTGGGGCACAGATTTTTGGGTGCTTTTTCTCCTTCATACCTTCTGAAAATGAAAAATTTTGAGCCAGAACTGCATTTTTGTGTAAAAAAATGTAATTTTTCATTTTCACTGCCCACTTGTATCAAAATTGGTGAAACCCCTGGGGGTTTGAAATGTACACTATACCCCTAGATGAATTCCCTGAGGGGTGTAGTTTGCAAAATGGGGTCACTTGTGGGGGGGTTCCACTGTATTGGTGCTTGGGGGGTCTTGCTAATGCGACATAGCACCCACCAAAATTCCACCAGAATCTGAGCTGCAAAATCCAAAAATCACTCCTTCCCTTCTGAGTCCTGCCATGCACCCAAATGGTATTTTTTGGTCACATGTGAGGCATTGCCGTACTCGGGAGAAATTGGGGCACAGATTTTGGGGTGCTTTGTCTCCTTCATATCTTCTGAAAATGAAAAATTTTGAGCCAGAACTGCATTTTTGTGTAAAAAAATTTAATTTTTCATTTTCACTGCCCACTTGTATCAAAATTGGTGAAACCCCTGGGGGTTTGAAATGTACACTATACCCCTAGATGAATTCCCTGAGGGGTGTACTTTGCAAAATGGGGTGACTTGTGGGGGGGTTCCACTGTATTGGTGCAACATAGCACCCACCATCCATTCCACCAAAATCTGTGCTGCAAAATCCAAAAATCACTCCTTCCCTTCTGAGTCCTGCCATGCACCCAACTGGTATTTTTTGGTCACATGTGAGGCATTGCCGTACTCGAGAGAAATTGGGGCACAGATTTTGGGGTGCTTTTTCTCCTTCATACCTTCTGAAAATGAAAAATTTTGAGCCAGAACTGCATTTTTGTGTAAAAAAATGTAATTTTTCATTTTCACTGCCCACTTGTATCAAAATTGGTGAAACCCCTGGGGGTTTGAAATGTACACTATACCCCTAGATGAATTCCCTGAGGGGTGTAGTTTGCAAAATGGGGTCACTTGTGGGGGGGTTCCACTGTATTGGTGCTTGGGGGGTCTTGCTAATGCGACATAGCACCCACCAAAATTCCACCAGAATCTGAGCTGCAAAATCCAAAAATCACTCCTTCCCTTCTGAGTCCTGCCATGCACCCAAATGGTATTTTTTGGTCACATGTGAGGCATTGCCGTACTCGGGAGAAATTGGGGCACAGATTTTGGGGTGCTTTTTCTCCTTCATACCTTCTGAAAATGAAAAATTTTGAGCCAGAACTGCATTTTTGTGTAAAAAATTTAATTTTTCATTTTCACTGCCCAGTTGTACCACAATTGGTGAAACCCCTGGGGGTTTGAAATGTACACTATACCCCTAGATGAATTCCCTGAGGGGTGTAGTTTGCAGAATGGGGTCACTTGTGGGGGGGTTCCTAAATTTTAGCATCTTATGGTGCCTAGAAACCTACATGGTGCCTAAAAAATAATCTCATAAAAAGGAGGCTCCAAAATCAAGTAGGTGCTCCTTCTATTATGAAGCCTGTGGTTTGGTCAACGTGCACACTAGGGCCACATATAGGATATTTATGAAAACAAAAGAATTGGGGGAATCAATTTTTAGTCACATTTCTCTAGTAAAATGTACTGTGTTCCTTAGAAAAATGTATTAAAATTGCAAATCTGCAAAAAAAATGAAATTTTGAAATTTCACCTACACTTTGTTTTAATTCCTGTGAAACACCTAAAGGGTTAACAAACTTCCAAAATGCTGTTTTGAATACTGTGAGGGGTGCAGTTTTTGAAATGGTATCATTTATGGGGGTGTCTCACATACAAGTCCCTCAAAGTCACATCAGAACTGAACTGGTCCCTAAAAAAATCAGTGTTTGAAATTTTCTTGAAAATTTGAGAATTTGCTATTCATATTGTAAGCCTCCTAGTGTCCAAAAAAATTAAAAGGAAGTTTAAATAATGATGGAAACATAAAGTAGACATATGGTCTATGTTAGTTATTAACTATTTTGAGTGGTATTATTATTTGTCTCACAAGCAGAAAATTTAACATTTTGCAAATTGCTAAATTTTCCATTTTTTTACGACATTTTGGTATTTTTCACAAAAAAACACAGACTGTATCGACCCAAATTTACCACTAATTTGAAGTACAATGTGTCACGAAAAAACAATCTCAAAATCACTGGGATAAGTAAAAGCAAAAAAAAGTTATCCCCACTTAAGTGAGACATGTCAGATTTGAAAAAAAGGGCTCTGTCAGGAACGCAAAAACTGTCTCTGTCAGGAAGGGGTTAAACAAAACAATACACACCCCTTCCACATCATATGCTCTCTATTTAACACATTTCACCCATATCTCAAGTTGCAATACAGGCCATCTTTCATACAATTCTAACCATATTTCTCATATACAAATGTTCACAAATTAAGGGGGCGCAGCCCCTTACGACGGTGTGAAGAGCCCCCGTAGGGCGGGATGAATCACCTAGTTGGTTATAAAAGCACGATGATCCATATGGCTACATGCATTTTATATAAGGTTTTTCATGGCCACTTATACTGAATCTCATGTAATAAACAAATAATGTATTCAACAATCACACTAGATCTTACTATGTGCTTTGGGGATCATCTACTGTACATTTGAATATAAGCCATTTTATGGCAAGCCTCACAAATGTAGCAGTACAAGTCCACATGCATTCTGTAGTTACCACTTTCACAATCTCCCTGACATACTTTTATAAAGAAATATTCTTAGTGGATTCTGATACTTTGCATACAGTAGGCTAATTAATAAATATAGTATGTGTGCCAGAATATGAGGTTATTATTTATTAAGGGTGTGTCCCTGACAGTTTGGTTAAAGCACACAAGAACTTGGTGGTGCTCCCACAGAAAGGAATAAAATAAACCTTTGTTCTAGGACACTACTGTATTTTCACAAATTGGAGAGTGACGGGACCAATCACTTTCTCTCTGTAACTGGTAGCATTGAGTGGGGGGACAGTGTGCTGTTAGGGGTGCTGTTATAGGTGCTGTTGCTGTCATGTGCTGTGCAGGGGTGCTGCTGCTGTCCTGTGCTTTACAGGGCTTCTGCTTCTGTCATGTGCTGTACAGGGGTGCTGTCCTGTGCTATATAAGGGTGCTGTTCAGTGCTTTCAGGTGCTGTACAGGGGTGAGGCTGTCCTTTGCTGTCCTGTTCTGTACAGAGGTGCAAGCTGTACAAGGGTGCTGTAGAGGGTTTCCGCTGTCCTGTGCTGTGCAGGGGTGCTGTCCTGTGATGTATAGAGGTTTTGCACAGGGGTGATCTCTGGCACTGTAAAGAGGTGCTGTAAAGGTAGAGAATTTTTTGCTGTATCTGCGCACTGTGATTGATGTTACAACTAGCTGCGAACACTTATGGATCTGACTGGGATCCAATCTTTTTGAACGTATATAATTTCTGTGGGTAAGTGTCGCGCTCTGCCTTAATTGTTAATCAATATGCAGTGAATATACATATATATGGGCTGTATACAGTAGAAATTGGTAATAGACTCAGTATGTTTGCAATTGTAATTTACTTTAAACAAGGATTCAATTAAAATGTACATAATTGGCCACAAAAAAGTGTCAATTGGTCATAAGCATAAATTGGATAGTCTGTATGCTCAGTCCCAACTGTGCGCATCAAAGGTTGGTGATTCCTCCCTAGGATTGCGTAAACTTTAGGAACATTTCATAACACACATAAATGACAATAAAAATAATCTAATATTCACAACCTCATACAGCAAAAAAGAGGTGGCCAATTGTGTACATTTTAATTGGGTGCTGTAAAGGGTCGCTGCCCTGTGCTGTATAGGGGTCCTGTATGGGGTTCCTGTTTGGTGCTGTATTGTATGCTATAAAAATAAAGGGGTGCTGCCCTTTGCTGCCATATATAAGTCCAGTGGTGCTGTCCTGTGCAGGGCCGCCAAGAGGTATGCCGGGCACCGGTAACATTTTGGGGGTGACCGTCTCATGAGATTAGGCCACCCCCCAAAATGTTTAAGGGGGGTGATAAAACACTCCAAGGTCGAGGGGGGAGTGTTATTGCCCACACCCCAACCTCAGCAGCAGCACACACCTGCAGCATATGCTGTGCTAACAGCAGGCTCAGGCATGAGCTCTCACACTGTCAGTAAGACGCTCAATATTTTGAAAGAACATTACTACAGTATCTCAAAATGGACTTATACCTCATCTATAATCTATGTGCATAAAGAGGAAAAAACTCTGGAACGCAAACAAACGTTTTTTGGAAAGCAAACAACAGAACACTATTTCCTGGAAAACCAGATGAACTACATTACATCTTCTCCTGCCAGTACAAGCCGCGAAATGTCACTTCCTGCTACGAAGAACCGGAGAATCAGCTGTCCTGCATTTTTTATGTGATTGCGGGCGGGGTACATATGAAGGTCCCGTTTGATGGTGATCCATCTGCTTCTGAGGAAGGGCTCAAAGGGCCCGAAAGCGCGCTCAAGCAATATCGATCACCACCGAACGGACCTGGGGATGCTGGGAGTTGTAGAATCTGACTGTGATTCCAGATCTGGCCAGTATTTGAGGGATCCGTTACCCATTTGGGTTTTATGCAAGAAAAAGATCTCAAATAGAGATCGAAACGCGTTCGAAAGTGACTGGGACATATAACAGCTGAACTCGTTTGAACGACCTGACTCACACCAGAGGGACTACACACGGGGCCCCGTGAATTACACCTTTTGACCTCTGTGGTGTCAGCTAGCCTTAGATGAGCAACACAGCCTCTTTTTTAACATTTTTTTAACATATTTTGAATAAAGGATCCAATATTTTTACTAGCTTGGAGTTTGTCTTGGCTTCACGACACAGGAGAAAGAGCACCAGATACATCTTTGAGAAATCAACTTAGTGTGAGTACATAGAAAGGGGGGATCCCCGCCTTTATTTCTATATCCACACAGAATACAGAGATCGTGATTTGGTTATCCTGTGATATGTTCTAATATTTCCGTTCAGTGTGAGTGATTTGAAAGGGGACAACCCCCGACCATTGCGTTCATCATTTAGATTGTTGTGGTTAACCCTGCATTATAATAGCATGCCTGTAAATCCACAGAATTACACGAGGGCGGAGCTCTCTCTCTGTTTTTGTCTTTCATATTCGACCATCCAATACATATGAGACAGAATCCAGACACGGGCCTGGTAACAGGGAAGTTTTATTTTCATATTTAGCGCATATCTACGGTGGAGGGCATACACCTTTTTTTAGGATAAGGCCTTGGCCTATGTTCATGATGCTGTACAGGGGTGCTGCTGTCCTGTGCTGTACAAAGGTGCTGCTGTCCTGTGCTGTATAGGAGTGCTTCTGCCCTGTGCTGTACAGTGGAGCGTGTTCTATAGGGGTGCTGTACAGGGGTGTTGCTGTCCTGTGCTACAAAGGGTTGCTGTAATGGGGTGCTGTTCTGTGCTGTATAGGGGTGCTGTTTGAAACTGTAAAGGGGTGTTGTCCTGTGCAGTATAGGGGTGCTGTACAGGGGGTGCTTTCAGGTGCTGTGCATGGGTGCTGATGTCCTGTGCTGTCCTGTTATGTACATATGTGCATGCTGTACAAGGGTGCTGTTGTCTTGTGCTGCACAGGGGTGCTGCTGTACTGAGCTGTATAGGGATTATGTACAGGAGGGTCTCTCTGGAACTGTAAAGGGGTGCTGTAAAAGAGTGCTGCCCTGTGCTGTAAAGGGGTGCTGTACAAGGGTGTTATCTGGTGCTGTAAAGGGGTGCTTTCTGGTGTGCTCTAAAAATAAAGGGGTGCTGCCATATATAAGTCCAGTGGTGCTGTCCTGTGCTGCCATATATATGTCCAGTGGTGTTGACCTGTGCTGCCATATATAAGTCCAGTGATGCTGCCTTGTATTGCCATATATAAGTCCAGTGGTGCTACTCTGTGCTGCCACATATAAGTCTGGTGGTGCTGTGATTATATGTCCAGTGGTGCTGTTCTGTGCTGCCATATATGTCTAGTGGTGCTGTCCTGTGTAGCCATATATAAGTCCAGTGCTGGGGCATGTTCATACAGAAATAGAGGTGGAGGACACAAAATGTAAAGACCAGAAACCACTTCCTGCTACTATTGCTGATGCTGCTGCCTACCAGTAATGACATTGACAATGCAAGTCCTTCAACGTCATCTGCTAAGGCCAATGCCAAATGTCGTAGAGGGCATGAAAACCAAATAGAAAAAAATATTACTAATAAAAAAGCAGAGTCACATAATGAAAAACTTAAAATTTGCAATATGCCATTCACTACACTGTGAATCAAGTGGCAAGGAAAGGCTAAGGCCTTGGCCTAAGTTTATGACTCGTAGTGCAGCTTCTGATAAAGTTGGAAGCCCTCACTCCCTCTCAAAAAAAAAGAAAAAAAAAAAAAGCACAGATATCACAAATCCCCAAGGAGAGTCCAAGTGCATCCGCGGTTGCAGTGTCTATGCCTGACCTTCCTAACACTTTACCGGAAGAGGAAGATACATTTCTCATTTGCATACCCTCTGCAAGTGCTGGGAGGAGCACCACCAGTCCAGTTGCTGAGATTGAAGATGTCACTGTAGAAGTACACCAGGATGAGAAAGATATCGGTGTACCGGCGCTGAAGGGGAAGTTGACAATAAGGGTTCTGATGGTGGTATGGTTTGTTTGAATAAGTCACCAGTGGAAACAGTTGTTGGCTGTGGGATGAAAAAAAACAGTGTTAAGCCTAGGCAATAGAACAAAAAATCCACCTCTTCGTTCTGGAATTATTTCTATCCAAATCCGGACAACTGTCTTGACACTGTAGTCTTTGTAAGACTGTAATAAATAGGGGTAATTACACTAATCATCTAGGAACATCCTCCCTTATTTGTCACCTTCAGCACATTCATAATAAGTAATAATCTGTACTTAGTTTCACGGCGGCAGCGTCTCAGTTACAGCAACATCTGTGTTCCCTTGCGGGGCTCGCTACGCTCGCCCATGCTATCGACTCGGTGGCTCGCTACGCTTGCCACACTATCTAAAATCAACTCCATGCCAATGTGGATAGTGGGGGTATGAACTATTCACATTGGCATGGACTTTATTTTAGAAAGTTCACCGAGCGCCGAACCCGGAAGTGGCGGGTGGCCATGCTACCGCCGTGAAACTAAACAAGTGCCTAATAATCAAATTCAGAAAGTAGTCCAATGACACCTAAATCTGATTCTAATGTTGCATAAAGCATTTACAATCCACACTACCAACTCCCTCATTGTCAATTTCCTGGATCAGCAACGGAAGTACTGTAGTCTTGTCGGTCATTTTACTGCTTCAGAGGAGGGACAAGGGGAGGAGGAGATGATAATACGCACACTGGTTGATTTTAACCCTTCTAATTTTGAGGGTTTAGGGGGACCGCCTGTTTGTAAATTTATCGTGGCGGGGGTGCTATCTGGGCAAACTGGGTACAGTATATGAAGAAGAAGAAAATAAATTGCGCTGTGGATGTACACCTAAGAAGATTATTTTTTTAAAGGATTTGGTACTTTATTGTTTAATTCATTTTTAAAAATAAGGGGGAATTCGGTCTGTATTCGTTTAATCTATAGGTTCTCGGATAATATCCCACCTTATTTGTTGTAAAATTTTTTAAGAATTAAAAATTTAGGACACACATGTCACGCTAGCAGTAGCACCAGCTGGAGTGTAACGGAGGCTAGGTGCCTTGATGTAAGGTTTTTGCAAAGACGACAGAAGGGAGGGATGCAATTGGATAAAAGAAAACCAGTTTTAATAAAGATACTGCGATACAGAAGATGAACTGTGGCACAAAAGGTAATACTGAAGATATGAAATAACCAGAGTCAATGATATATAGAACTTATTGTAAAGTTCGTAGTGGATGGATAACGAGGTTGAAAACTGACGATGATGAAGTGTAGATTTGAAGAATAAACGTAAACTTGAATAGTTGATTTGAAGGATTTACTTGAAGAGATGATTGAATTGAAGATTGAATGAAAGTTTGGATGATTGAATGGTTGAACGATTGGATGATTGGACGATTGGAAGATTGGATGGTTGATAGGATGAATCCGGGAAGTATTGCAGCAGGCCTGAGTAGCTGTGACCAGGGAGAGTTGCAGTGGAAGTAACCATCAGGTGAGGAAAGGGTGATCCCCTTTGGGGGGGCTAACCTTGTCCGGATCGTAGAGGTGGCAGCAGGGTTCTGCAGGTGGATGGTCTTCACAGCAGGCGAGCAGGAGTGGATTCAGTCTGGAGATAGCTGACAGGCAGCAGCGCTTTCAGCAGGAGTGGGAGTCAGATGCCTAGGGAAAGGACATCATTGTACTGACTGCCTGTTTGGCCCAGGTGGTCAGTATTTAAAAGGAGAGCTGCACTGTAATTGGCTGAAGGTAATTGGCAGTGCAGCCTGGTTGGAGAAACCAACAAGATGGCCGCCTCCAGGGAAGGCGACAGGTTTCAGAACCAGGAAGTGTGTGCAGTACACTCCAGGCAGCGTGTCCAACATAGGCGTGCGCACGGGGGGTGCCAGGGGTGCACAGGCACCTCCTAATGCACCCACCCGCACAATTGCAGCACCTTTTCCCTCATTTAAAAAAAACGCTGCTACTGTAGCCCCGGAGGAAGAAGTGGGGCGGGTCAGGGGTCAAGCAGCATGATCCGCCCCTCCCTCCCGTCAGCAGCAGTGTGGACTGTGGAGCTGGCTGTCATCTAACGGCTGTCACTGGAGGAACTGAAGCAGGTTCCTCATCCTCCGCCGCCGGATCCTGCGTCTATCCGCCCCACCGCCATCGGCTTCATAAGCATGGAGACGGTATCCCCTCCAGAAGCGCTCCTCACTCCGTCTCCTCCTCCCCCACCTACTTGCCAGGAGCACCGTGCATCAGCAGCAGCGTCACCCTGGACCACCAAGGGTAATAAGATACATATTAATTGTCAGAGTGGCGGTGTTGTATGTAAGAGGGCAGTTTATGTACTGTATGTATGTATGTATGTATGTATGTATGTATGTATGAATGAATGAGAGCAGTGTATGTGAGCAGCTATGTATGTATGTATGAATGAGAGCGGTGTATGTATGTATGTATGTATGTATGTATGTATGTATGTGAGTGGTGTATGTATGTATCAGAGTGGCTATGTATGTTTGTATGTATGTATGTATGTATGTATGTATGTATGAGAGAGGGTGTATGTATGAGAGCGGCTATGTATGTATGAGACAGGTGTATGTATGAGGGTGGCGGAGTATGTATAAGAGCAGTGTATCTATGTATGAGAGTGGAGGTGTATGTATGTATGTATGTATGTTTGTATGTATGTATGTGAGTGGTGTATATATGTATCAGAGTGGCTATGTATGTTTGTATGTATGAGAGAGGGTGTATGTATGAGAGCGGCTATGTATGTATGAGACAGGTGTATGTATGAGGGTGGCGGAGTATGTATAAGAGCAGTGTATCTATGTATGAGAGTGGAGGTGTATGTATGTATGTATGTATGTGAGTGGTGTATGTATGTATCAGAGTGGCTATGTATGTTTGTATGTATGTATGTATAAGAGAGGGTGTATGTATGAGAGCGGCTATATATGTATGAGACAGGTGTATGTATGAGGGTGGCGGAGTATGTATAAGAGCAGTGTATCTATGTATGAGAGTGGAGGTGTATGTATGTATGTATGAGAGCGATGTATGTTTTTGCACCTTTATCTTCTCTTCAACTGACCAATTACTTTAGATAAAAGTTTGACTTCTACTTTTTGAGAATTTATCAAATTCCTTGAGCAATTATCTCCTCAATATCCTGGAGGTCAGCAAACATTACTGGAAGTGTGCGTGGCCGGAATAGGATGTTACTGACGTAAACTGTGTTTTGAAAAATTGGGAAACTGATGAGCAGACCATGGCTAGGACCACATTTTGGGAAATGCTTCTGACCTCTAGTGTTGGGAGGTACAGGCAGGACAACCTACTGTTATTTGCTGTAAATGGAACATGGACATTAGATCAAATAGTGGGGCAAGAAAGTCTTGTGTTGGTGTTATGTACTAAGTTCATATAAACCCCCTCATGACCAGATCAGAATTACGCCTGAGTACCGCACAGTTGTAGTGTATGGAATGAACTGTCTAGGCAAATTAATCGGCTCTTGTAAATTGATCTTACCAGCTATATTTATTTTGCTTGGAGCAAATTCATTTGTGCCCCTTATGACTCCTCACTGCCCCTCTCCCAGGTGCTCACTGTCTTATTATACACCCTCATGGCCACATGAACAAAATTCATGGTGCTTTCTATATATGACCAAAGTCATAATTCTATTACAAACCTGGTTGAGCCCTAACTGCCAGGGCATCTATACACACAGAGGTGAAGTACCAGACAATAAAACTGCCATGTTACATTGTGTGTTTGACAAAGGACAGTAAGGAGCAGGTTGGTATTTTGGGTGCGGGGAAAGTATTCATTCTGAAGTGCATATACATAAATAAGTCACCTTCTATTTATTTGCATTGATGCCCAGTAGGCGGTGATGGACATGCCCAGTAGGCGGTTATAGACACACATCTCCAATGGTGCACCCCCTAAGAAAATGGGCTGCGCACGCCTATGGTGTCCAACCAGTTTCCCATTATACATTGGCAGACAGTATTAAAATCAAAGACTGAATCTCCAAAAGGGTGTTTAGCAGCCAAATAACTGGCAGCACCATTGCACATACTGTGAGAGAACATGCCAATGACATACTAACAGTATATACACACTAGAAGATACAGTAGCATAGAAAATCATATGTGGAATCTTTAAATGTGCAAATAAATCATATACTGTGAAATAGCATACCAATTATGTGCAGGTCCCTAATTGATTGAGTACTAGGCAACTGTAGAATGGTCTTCTACCCTTAAGCAGGGGATACTCTCATACAACCACTAACCCTATCTAGAGGACAATAACCTACCACCAGTTAAGATAGGCTGTATTAGATACAAACACATGCGGATGTAATCCAGCTCACCTATTATTAAAAGATCAGCAGATCACCAATAATACATATTGGGAGGATAGCATAGAAATTATATGCCAAACCTCCGAGAGTGGAAAAAGGGTGATCAGCAGTAAAACAGCTAGCAGCATTATAATTGCATATGCTGTGAGAGAGCATGCAAATTACATGCTGCCCTCTCTAAATAACAAAATCACTGAAATAACTGTGATCGCTAAACAACACAGTGTATACACACACCAAAAGGCAGCATCAAAGTTTATATGCTGAACTCCTTTAAATGTGTAAAGAGTGATCAATAGTGAGATAATCAACAGCACTAATTGCAAACTGTGGAATAGCAGGCAAATTATAAGGCTCATATAACTATAAACCCCATTGTGAGGAAAATAATTTACCATCAGTAGAAACAGATTATATGAGATAAAACATGTGCAATTGCAATTGCGCCGAATGACCACAAGAGGTCAGCAGATCACTAAAAAATACTCTGCATGATAGTTGTATAGTTATAAGAACCGAATACCCTTCTGCATAAACTGTTACCAAACAAATAGTAACAGTAATTTAAATGGAGAAGTATCCCAATGTATGAATAATACAACAGACACAGTTCTGGACATTATGTCATTTATTTGAAACAATGTATTACTCAAATACCATATGAAAAAGAGCAGAGCTATATGATCAGTGTGTAAGCTAACATTAAGACATATAATTCAAGGCCTATTTTTACTCTTTATACACACCTTTCATTCTTTATAAAGTGCCGCTACGGCAAGTCACATTATATGTATGTTCGTTTATGTGTGTCCTAAATTTTTAATTCTTTAAAAATTTCACAACAAATAAGGTGGGATGTTATCCGTGAACCTATAGATTAAACGAACACGGACCGAATTCCCCCTTATTTTTAAAAACAAATTAAACAATAAAGTACCAAATCCTTTTTAAAAATAATCTTCTTAGGTGTGCATTCACAGCGCAATTTCTTTTCTTCTTCTTCAGGTCATGTTACTGGCAAGACTGACTCCTCTCCTATCTGAGATTTCTCAGGAGGATTCTTGAGTACTGTACAGGGATACTAACAAAAGTGTGCTTAGTATTCTCAAAAATGCCATTGTACTTACTGTCTACTTATCATGGACATGTGTAAAAGTGGAACAGGGCAAACTAAGGACTACATGACTGGCTGTCACAGTCATGTGCACTGGGTAGATATATTGCCTTTACGCAGCAACAACAGCAGCGTCACCAGCAGGGCAGGCGACAGGGGGGTCAAAGGGGACAAGTGTGACGGGCCCCAGCGATCTGAAGGGCCCCAGAGCTTCCATGCCCCATCACGACCACCGTCTGTTCTAGCTGGCCTGTCAGTGACCCTCGCGGCCAGGCCGTCTACTGTGTACCATCTGTGTGTGGCTGAGACTGACTGACTCACTGTGTGCCACTGCTGTCTACTGTGTGTGCGCCCTGCCGTTCAGCGCTCAGAACCATCTACTCTTTGTGTGCACACTGCCTGGGGCTGCAGCCACACAGCCGTACCCGCCACTGGCACTGTGGCCTCAGTCTCCTGTACTTTATAGCGCATGTGCAGGTTGTCTGTTCCGTTCCTGCTCGTGATGCTCGGCATTCTTTTGTGAAAGTGACAGGCCAGCAGAAGGCAGCAGCCAGGAGCCAGGCCAGCAGGACTGAGAACAAGAAAAGTCTGCACTTGGAAGCAGGATCTGGAGCAGCAAAAGGTTAAGTGAGGCTCATGCAGAAGAGGGTTGTGTGGATTTGGGATTAGGTTGGGGCCCCAAAAATATCATTGTACAGGGCCCCAAGATTTCTATTGCCAGCCCTGGTCACCAGTAGTAGCATCTTGGAAATGCCAACTCGTTCCTTGGAAGGCTTTGCTGTTTAATACCAGTTTAAGTAAGAGGCAAATGCAAAGACCTTTTTAACCCCTTCCTGACACAGCATGTTTTTGCCTTCCTGACAGAGCCCTTTTTTTCAAATCTGACATGTATCACTTAAGTGGGGATAACTTTTTTTTGCTTTTACTTATCCCAGTGATTTTGAGATTGTTTTCTCGTGACACATTGTACTTCAAATTAGTGGTAAATTTGGGTCGATACAGTCTGTGTTTTTTTGTGAAAAATACCAAAATGTCGTAAAAAAATGGAAAATTTAGCAATTTGCAAAATGTTAAATTTTCTGCTTGTGAGACAAATAACCACTCAAAATAGTTAATAACTAACATAGACCATATGTCTACTTTATGTTGCCATCATTATTTCAACTTCCTTTTAATTTTTTTGGACACTAGGAGGCTTACAATATGAATAGCAAATTTTCAAATTTTCAAGAAAATTTCAAACACTGATTTTTTTAGGGACCAGTTCAGTTCTGATGTGACTTTGAGGGACTTGTATGTGAGACACCCCCATAAATGATGCCATTTCAAAAACTGCACCCCTCACAGTATTCAAAACAGCATTTTGGAAGTTTGTTAATCCTTTAGGTGTTTCACAGGAATTAAAACAAGGTGTAGGTGAAATTTCAAAATTTCATTTTTTTTGCAGATTTGCAATTTGAATACATTTTTCTAAGGAACACAGTAGATTTTACTAGAGAAATGTGACTAAAAATTGATTCCCCCAATTCTTTTGTTTTCATAAATATCCTATATGTGGCCCTAGTGTGCACGTTGACCAAACCACAGGCTTCATAATAGAAGGAGCACCTACTTGATTTTGGAGCCTCCTTTTTATGAGATTATTTTTTAGGCACCATGTAGGTTTCTAGGCACCATAAGATGCTAAAAGTTAGGAACCCCCCCACAAGTGACCCCATTTTGCAAACTACACCCCTCAGGGAATTCATCTAGGGGTATAGTGTACATTTCAAACCCCCAGGGGTTTCACCAATTGTGGTACAACTGGGCAGTGAAAATGAAAAATTAATTTTTTTACACAAAAATGCAGTTCTGGCTCCAAATTTTTCATTTTCACAAGGAATGAAGGAGACAACGCACCCCAAAATCTGTGCCCCAATTTCTCCCGAGTACGGCAATGCCTCACATGTGACCAAAAAATACCATTTGGGTGCATGGCAGGACTCAGAAGGGAAGGAGTGATTTTTGGATTTTGCAGCTCAGATTCTGGTGGAATGTTGGTGGGTGCTATGTTGCATTAGCAAGACGCCCGAAGCACCAATACAGTGGAACCCCCCCACAAGTGACCCCATTTTGCAAACTACACCCCTCAGGGAATTCATCTAGGGGTATAGTGTACATTTCAAACCCCCAGGGGTTTCACCAATTTTGATACAACTGGGCTGTGCAAATGAAAAATTACATTTTTTACACAAAAATGCAGTTCTGGCTCAAAATTTTTCATTTTCACAAGGAATGAAGGAGACAAAGCACCCCAAAATCTGTGCCCCAATTTCTCCCGAGTATGGCAATGCCTCACATGTGACCAAAAAATACCAGTTGGGTGCATGGCAGGACTCAGAAGGGAAGGAGTGATTTTGGGATTTTGCAGCTCAGATTCTGGTGGAATTTTGGTGGGTGCTATGTCGCATTAGCAAGACCCCCGAAGCACCAATACAGTGGAAGCCCCCCACAAGTGACCCCATTTTGCAAACTACACCCCTCTGGGAATTCATCTAGGGGTATAATGTACATTTCAAACCCCCAGGGGTTTCACCAATTGTGGTACAACTGGGCAGTGAAAATGAAAAATTAAATTTTTTACACAAAAATGCAGTTCTGGCTCCAAATTTTTCATTTTCATAAGGTATGAAGGAGAAAAAGCACCCCAAAATCTGTGCCCCAATTTCTCCCGAGTATGGCAATGCCTCACATGTGACCAAAAAATACCATTTGGGTGCATGGCAGGACTCAGAAGGGAAGGAGTGATATTTGGATTTTGCAGCACAGATTCTGGTGGAATTTTGGTGGGTGCTATGTCGCATTAGCAAGACCCCCAAAGCACCAATACAGTGGAACCCCCCCACAAGTGACCCCATTTTGCAAACTACACCCCTCAGGGAATTCATCTAGGGGTATAGTGTACATTTCAAACCCCCAGGGGTTTCACCAATTTTGATACAACTGGGCTGTGCAAATGAAAAATTACATTTTTTTACACAAAAATGCAGTTCTGGCTCAAAATTTTTCATTTTCATAAGGTATGAAGGAGAAAAAGCACCCCAAAATCGGTGCCCCAATTTCTCCCGAGTACGGCAATGCCTCACATGTGACCAAAAAATACCAGTTGGGTGCATGGCAGGACTCAGAAGGGAAGGAGTTATTTTTGGATTTTGCAGCTCAGATTCTGGTGGAATTTTGGTGGGTGCTATGTCGCATTAGCAAGACCCCCGAAGCACCAATACAGTGGAACCCCCCCACAAGTGACCCCATTTTGCAAACTACACCCCTCAGGGAATTAAACTAGGGGTATAGTGTACATTTCAAACCCCCAGGGGTTTCACCAATTGTGGTACAACTGGGCAGTGAAAATGAAAAATTACATTTTTTTACACAAAAATGCAGTTCTGGCTTAAAATTTTTCATTTTCACAAGGAATGAAGGAGACAAAGCACCCCAAAATCTGTGCCCCAATTTCTCCCGAGTATGGCAATGCCTCACATGTGACCAAAAAATACCAGTTGGGTGCATGGCAGGACTCAGAAGGGAAGGAGTGATATTTGGATTTTGCAGCACAGATTCTGGTGGAATTTTGGTGGGTGCTATGTCGCATTAGCAAGACCCCCAAAGCACCAATACAGTGGAACCCCCCCACAAGTGACCACATTTTGCAAACTACACCCCTCAGGGAATTCATCTAGGGGTATAGTGTACATTTCAAACCCCCAGGGGTTTCACCAATTTTGATACAACTGGGCAGTGAAAATGAAAAATTACATTTTTTTACACAAAAATGCAGTTCTGGCTCAAAATTTTTCATTTTCATAAGATATGAAGGAGAAAAAGCACCCCAAAATTTGTGCCCCAATTTCTCCCGAGTATGGCAATCCCTCACATGTGACCAAAAAATACCAGTTGGGTGCATGGCAGGACTCAGAAGGGAAGGAGTGATTTTTGGATTTTGCAGCTCAGATTCTGGTGGAATTTTGGTGGGTGCTATGTCGCATTAGCAAGACCCCCGAAGCACCAATACAGTGGAAGCCCCCCACAAGTGACCCCATTTTGCAAACAACACCCCTCTGGGAATTCATCTAGGGGTATAATGTACATTTCAAACCCCCAGGGGTTTCACCAATTGTGGTACAACTGGGCAGTGAAAATGAAAAATTAAATTTTTTACACAAAAATGCAGTTCTGGCTCAAAATTTTTCATTTTCACAAGGAATGAAGGAGACAAAGCACCCCAAAATCTGTGCCCCAATTTCTCCCGAGTACGGCAATGCTTCATGTGTGACCAAAAAATGGCAGGACTCAGAAGGGAAGGAGTGATATTTGGATTTTGCAGCACAGATTCTGGTGGAATGTTGGTGGGTGCTATGTCGCATTAGCAAGACCCCCAAAGCACCAATACAGTGAAACCCCCCCCCACAAGTGACCCCATTTTGCAAACTACACCCCTCAGGGAATTCATCTAGGGGTATAGTGTACATTTCAAACCCCCAGGGGTTTCACCAATTTTGATACAACTGGGCAGTGAAAATGAAAAATTACATTTTTTTACACAAAAATGCAGTTCTGGCTCAAAATTTTTCATTTTCAGAAGGTATGAAGGAGAAAAAGCACCCCAAAATCTGTGCCCCAATTTCTCCCGAGTACGGCAATGCCTCACATGTGACCAAAAAATACCAGTTGGGTGCATGGCAGGACTCAGAAGGGAAGGAGTGATTTTTGGATTTTGCGGCTCAGATTCTGGTGGAATGAATGGTGGGTGCTATGTGGCATTAGCAAGACCCCCGAAGCACGGTGAAATTATGAACCTAATAATCCATAGATGTGTGGTATATTTTAAAACACTCCTTTATACATAGGCCGGGTTTGTCGGGGCAAGTGTCACACTGGAAAATAGTTTGCTTTCTTATTCCCTTTTTATAGCAAACTTTGCACCTTTTTTCTGTCCTGCCCTTTTTTCCAGTGGAGGGGATTTCATCAGGAAAATGCTGCCCTGGTAGAATACGGGGGCCAGTACTAGGGCCCTCTGCCTGCTGGTTCCCAAATATTAGGCTCTTTATGACTTCCTCTTGAAAGTGCATAAATGTCCCCCTCTGGCTGGTAGAACGGAATAGCACGTAAGCGTTATACAGTGCCATCTGGATGATATACACGGCCAGCTTCTTGTACCAGATTTTTGTTTTCCGCAGGGCACTGTACGGCTTCAGTACCTGATCTGAAAGATCCACTCCGCCCATGTACCTATTGTAATCCAGGATACAATTAGGTTTTGAGGTGTGGGTACTGGTACCTCGTACAGGGACGGAGGTGGTACTGTCTCCGTTAATTGTTGTCAGTATAAGGACATCCCTCTTGTCCTTATATTTGACCAACAACATATTTTCGGTGCATATTCCCCTGCTTTCACCCCTTCTCATTACTTGGGCAATGTGCGTTTTTGGGAGGCCTCTTTGGTTCTTGCGCACAGTACCGCAAGCTGCTGTACCTCTTGAACCAAGGGCCTTAAACAGGGGGATGCTGGTGTAAAAGTTATCCACATAGAGGTGATAACCTTTATCCAGGAAGGGGTGCACTAAATCCCAGACAATTTTTCCACTAACACCTACGAGGTAGGGGGGGCATTCTGGCGGTTCAATTCTTGAATCCTTCCCTTCATATACCCTAAACCTGTGAGTGTACCCTGAGGTGCTTTCACACAGCTTATACATTTTTATGCCATACCTTGCCCTCTTACTGGGAAGGTACTGGCGGAATTTAACCCTTCCTTTAAAATGTATAAGGGACTCGTCTATGCAAATGAATTTATCTGGGATGTACATCTCTTCAAATTTGGCACTGAAGTGATCAATGACCGGCCTGACTTTGAATAGCCGGTCAAAGGTGGGATCATCTCTGGGTGGGCACTGTGCATTATCGTTGTACTGCAAAAATTTAAGGATTAACTCAAAACGAGTCCGGGTCATGGCCATACGGTAAAGTGGGGTGCTGTACAGAACATCTGTACTCCAATATTGCCTAATTTCTGGCTTTTTTACTATGCCCATATGAAACACCAGACCCCAAAACGTCATCATCTCTACTGCATCTACAGGGGTCCACCTAGCAAATGATGACGTGGGGTTTTGAGCAATAAACTGCTGGGCATATAAATTAGTTTGGTCCACCATTAAATTTATAAAATCATCAGAGAAAAATAATTTGAAAAAGTCAATTTCTCTGAGACCTGTGGAATCAAATTGGATTCCTGGGATGGCCAAAAACTCAGGAACCTGGGGCTCAAAATTGTCTGGTGGTGGGGTCCATACGAGATCAATTATTGGGGGGGGGGTCTCAGCTGCTCTACGGGGGCGTCTTTGAGGGGGTCCCTCATCACTAGAGGAGGAAGAGGAGCTTAAGATGAATCCTTCAAATTCCCCGCTTGCCTCACTGGCTGTGTCAGAGTCAGAGGCAAGCATGGCATATGCCTCCTCCGCTGAATACATTCTTCTGGATGACTGGGATGACATTTGGGATGCCATTTGGGATGCCATTTGGGATGCCATTTTTATTTTTGTGTTTCTGGTAGTGAAATGTTTCAACACGTGTATAGTGTAGGGGGGTACAAACTTTATTTCAATGTAGTATGTAGTGTGTAGTGTGTATGTAGTGCAGAAAAAAAAAAAAAAAAGGTCCTGCGCCAAAAATTGAGCACAGATGTTGGTCAGTAACGTCCGTCACTGAACAGCGCTCAAAGGCAACAGGAATTTGATCAAAAAAATTTGATCAAAAAAAATTTAAAAAAGACCCCACAGCACCCTCAAAAAAAAAAAAAAAGGTGATCAGTGATGCGACACTGATTACCAGTGAGGGGCCGCAGGTGCACAACCTTTGGTGCAACTGACAGTGCAACTGGCAGGTATATATAAAAAAAAACCTCTGCACCCCCAAAAAGTTGCTGATCACCTCAGATATAGTGATCAGCACAAAAGGGGGGGCAGCAGACACAAAATATAGCACTCTCTATCACTCTCTGTCACTATCTCTCTCTATCTCTCTCTATCTCTCTCTATCTCTCTCTATCTCTCACTATCTATCACTATCTATCACTCTATGACACTGCAGCAGCAGCACTGACAGTTATATATATAAAAAATAACCCCTGCACCCCCAAAAAGTTGCTGGGGGTGCACAAAAGGGGGGCAGCAGACACAAAATATAGCACTCTCTATCACTCTCTGTCACTATCTCTCTCTATCTCTCTCTATCTATCACTCTATGACACTGCAGCAGCAGCACTGACAGTTTTATATATATATATATATAAAAAATAACCCCTGCACCCCCAAAAAGTTGCTGGGGGTGCACAAAAGGGGGGCAGCAGACACAAAATATAGCACTTTCTATCACTATCTCTCTCTATCTCTCTATCTCTCACTATCTATCACTCTATGACACTGCAGCAGCAGCACTGACAGGTATATATATAAAAAAAAACCCTGTGCCCCCAAAAAGTTGCTGATCAGTTAATTTATACTGATCAGCACAAAAGGGGGGGGCAGCAGTCAGTTGCACACGCAGTACAGCTGTATATATATAAAAAATATATAGCACAATCTGTCACTATCTCTCTATCTCTCTCTATCTCTCTCTATCTCTCTATCTATAACTCTATCACACTGCAGCAGCACAAAATATAGCACTCTCTGTCACTAGCCCTCTCTATCTCTCTCTATCTCTCTCTCTCTATCTCTCTATCTATAACTCGAACACACTGCAGCAGCACAACACAGCACAGCACAACACAGGAAGTCACAAGAAGTAACAAGATCCAGGAACGCTACAAGCAGTGATCAGGTAAGTGTTTGCAAGGATCAGGTCAGTATATCGCGGCAGATAGGCACGGTGACCGCACTGCACGCAATTCCAGACCGGAATGGCGTCTGCAGTGCAGTCACCGTTAGTTTAAATCACCCTCCATGGCTGTGATTGGTTCGTCGGTCCGACGAACCAATCACGGCCTTTGGGGGCAGGTGGGGTGAGGTGGGGTGACACCAGTGTCACCCTTACACCCCGTGGTGATTGGTACTGTACTTTACAGCACCAATCACCACCGATCCCTGTGTCACCGGCGAACGTTATTCGACGGTGACACAGAAAACGCTGTAATTGGCTGTTCACACTGAACAGCCAATCACAGCGATCGCCGACGGGGGGGCATGCAGGGACATGTCTGCTGTCAGGGACAGCAGACATGTTTAAACTGTCACCGCGTCTATAGACGCGGTGACAGTTTAAAGCCATGACGTACATTTACGCCATGTGTCGGGAAGTACATCCCGGCCATGATGTAAATGTACGTCAAATGTCGGGAAGGGGTTAAGGAAACTGAGGGACATCATTGCACATAATTGCACAATGCCTTACAACACAGTCTTTCCTGGGGATTTGTGATCTCTGACAATGCCACAATTATTTTGTGGCAATGCACATTGTCGGCAAATTCCAGCAAGTCCCATGTTTTGCTCACACAATTAATTTGATGGTGCAGAATTTTTTATAAAGTTGTATGCAGAAGAGTCTGTCGGTGGCCCGAAAAGTTTTCAAATTTCAGCGACTGAGTTACGAAGACTGGAGCACCAGCAAACACCTTTAAACCTGCCCTGCCATAACCTGAAGCAAGGTTTAGTAACGAGTTGGAATTCTACCCTCTATATATTTAGAGGATGGAGGAGCAGCAAAAGGCAATTCAATACTATACATCCGCCTATGACATAGGCAAAGGAGGGGAATACAAAGGAGGGGAATATATCTAACTCAAGTACAGTGGAAAAAGATTTCTATGTTGTGCAAGGTTCTCCAACCCTTCGAACTTGCCACACGTGAAGTACGTTCAGACACTGCCAGCTTTGGTCCAGTCATTCTACTCATTAGGCTTTTGCAGGATCAGCTGGAGAATGTGAAGGAGAAGCTAAAATGGAGCATTTCAGCTAAGTATGGGTGGATGGAGCCTATCATTCTCTTTGCCAGAATTCAAACAGGGTCAGTCTATGGAAATTAGATCTCTACATTTTCGCCACCAAACGTTTTAGCTCTCTTCAGCAAACACAAGTCTGCAGAGGTGCAAAGACCTGTTGGTGAGATAACAGCTCCTCCTTCATTTTCTCCCACAACTGGGGCTGCAAGGGATGCAGGGCAGTCAGTGGCAATTTTAGACATCTGGTCCAGATTGTAGGAGCTGTTTACAACTACTGAACTGCATATAATGCTACTAACATTGAAAAAATGGTGCAGGAATAAATTGGTGACAGCATCCAAGTATGTCAGGCAATCCATATCTATTCCTCCAGGAAGACCAGTGTTTGACTCCAGAAGGTACAAGGGACCTGTGATGGTGGTTTCCATTGGGAACAAATTACTGTAATACAGATGGGGCCGCTCTTATCTGAGCAGCTCTCATTGCGACTACCGCCTTCTGCTACCCTGCGCAATCCACCAGAATGGGTCACGTGCACGTCGAGATGCTTTTATGCCCCATTCTTGGCAATGGACCCGTGATGGACCCATGATTGTGTGAGACGCATCCACGTCATGTCTCTGCTGGATCACCATCCACCAGAAACCTGAGGGTGGCGATCTGGTGGCAACCACGATAGTGGCCCCATCTGTACTTTGTGAGGATGAGGATGTAAACACTGAAGGCATATGGAATAAGAGGATAAGGAGGGCATCTTGCCTCTGTAGAGCCAGTACTGTATGTGCAAGGAGATACAGATGGAGGCGGGCTACCTCTTGCTGGCGAATCGGCAGAATGTCACCGCTGGCGATCTGCCAGCAGCCCGGATCTCCATCTGACTGAGACACGCGTGCATCTCAGTTTCCGTGCGGCGGAGTGGCGGGAACCTGTCCATCTCCACTTCAGGAAGACGGACAGAGTTAGGGGGGTGCGGGGAGGCGGTGGGGACCCCGGGTGACTGCCGACAAGCCAGCGGGGACCCAGGGGAAGCCGCCTGAAGGGGACGCGCGCGCATCTCGTGCGTGTGCCTCCCCTTTCGCAGATACAGATTATAAACCTTTCCGCTTATTGCGAATAAAAGCCAAGACTCAGTATAAATTTCCAGGATAAAGTCCCAGTACCATATATTTCAGTCCCTAATGGACAACAGAGGGTTAAAGAGATATAGAAACAGATAACATGTTATACAGTCTGTTACACAATACAAAATATGTTCTAAACTAACAAGGGAAAAACAACCGATATTAAAGCAATCAGCCACAATACAGAATTCACATACAGGAATGCAAATGTTACCTTCTCATCAATAGAGCTGGCGCAACCTGGTCTGAGCTCACTATATTCTGTCCAGAATACAGTCCAGGGAAAAAGAGGAGGAGCAGTGAGAGTGAGTTTAGGTTGTGCTTGAACTGTTATAGTGTCCAGATAGAGGGGGGTAGTGAGGGTCATCATTGGTCAGAAGATCAGATTGGATTGGTGCAGGAGAATGCATGACCATTAATATGTAATTGTTCCATAACTTTTGGCTGTTACAAGTTGCTAACTTTAACCCAGAACCGGAGCGCTGCGCATAAGAGACAGAACACATAGATGCGAAATATGTACAAGAAAGATAGTGTTTTACCATTTAAATTATGTGCTGCGGATTAAAACCATTTATCTATATTTTATTTGTATGTAAGTGTGGAATATGAATTTATGTGTAATAGTATGGCTGCGCTCGGGGTTCACATTATTATTTCACCTAATTCCTATACTCCATTTACGTAACTCTGCAAACCAAGATGACAGCCAGACTATTCTATTGTGGTGTGTATGCAACTCGACTTTGACAGTCCACCCTTTGACAGTAAAATAAAACAGTCACATTTCAAACTTTCCTAAAAAAAAAAAACACAAAAGAAATTCAAAACCCTAAATAAAATTTTAGTTACATGAATTATACATAAAAGGGGAATAAACCTTATGCGCTATGTCCAATCCTAGATTATGGATAAATGGGGAACACATTTGCCTAGCAATTTATTAATTGGTGACAAGGGGCAATATTATACAGATTTTTTTGGGACCTAAATAAAAACAGGGGTGTTACATTTATTTACATTTTCCAGATATGATATTCTTCTATGGATTATGGTTTTGATCATAAGGTCATGTACCAAAACTGTTGATAGTAGTCCTTCCAACCTTTTTACCAGTGGGCTTTGTCACAGTCCTTTTTGTAGCTTGTACAGGTTATTGACCTTTGCTGTTCTTCAGTCCTCCCAGAATAATGCCTCTTGCGATATTTTCTTTCTTTCGTTCTTAATACATGGAATTTCCGGGTTTCTGGCCTTCTTGCAGTGGGACAAACATACTCAAGTCTCTCTTTCTGCGACTGTTATTGAGGTAGTCCTGGTCAACAAGACTTGGTATGGTCCTTCTCAATGGTCTATCAAGCAACCTGTGTGTGGCAAATTATGGGAAACAACAAAATCTCCTGGTTCATGGTGATGACAAATCTCAACAGGCATGTCGGGTGTCACCAAATTCTTCTTTGCAATAATTTCAGATGTTGGGTTATCTTTAATTTGAGTTGAAAAAATCAGTTCATGGTTACGTCTAAGATCTTACTGTGGAGCTATCATGACGTGTGGCTGCAAGCCAAGCAATGTTTCGATGGGGACAACTGAGGTGGAGCACTGAGAGGGATTCTACTACTATACAGCACAATGGGCAGTGCCCGTGGCCATAGCAACTCTGTTTCAGCCATGACTTTACCCAGTTTGTTCTTGATGGTACCCTTCACCTTCTCCACCTTAGTGGTTACTTGGGATCAGTAGGGAGTATGGAGTGTACTATCAATCCCTAAGAGTTTACACGTGACTTGATAACACATGACTTTAAAAAATAATAAAAATAAGTAAATAAATATAAATACTTCTGAGATACCATATTTATACCTAACTATATCAGTACATACCAATAATAGTAAACACATTTCTAAACACTTCTACTGGGTGGTAACTGTACAAAGTCAATTTGTATTACCTGGAAAGGGCCTTCTGTAGGAGGGATGTGGGATGGCCCTGTTGGAACGGTTTTCCAATATTCTTCCTCAAACAGGTGAGGCATGACATTGCAACTCTACCTGCTTGTGAAGCGACCCCTGGTGTACAACAGTAGGCTTTCACCAATTTGCACATACCTTCCTTGCCGAGATGTGTCAGCCCATGGGCCACCTCGGCCATGCTAGGAAGGTATGCCCTGGGGACCACTGGCTTTCCATGTCCATCTCTACAGAGTCCGGTGGACTCTTGACCACATCCCTTCGACTTCCATACTGCCCTCTCCTGTGATGAACACAAATTCTGCATGTCTATGAACCTTTGAATGGATACAGGTTAGAACACGTAAACATTTACAGGGGAACAAACATTATTTGCAGAGCGCGTGGCTCACCCAGCTGCCCCACCAGCACAGCTATTACCAAGTGACACTGGATCCTTATGAAGAGGTGTGGGCTTTACACTTGATAACAGCAACTCTGTCCAGCACCTGTGCGGCTGTCAGTAGTCTTTTAACATACAACGCTTGCACCACTGGAGTGCCAGCTACTGTCACAAAATCTCTGAGGCACCATAGGGCCCCAAATATCTTGCTTTACCCCAACAAGCGTACTTAGAGTCGGCATAAATATTGACTGCCGGTACTTGTGTATTTTGGCGGCGCCCGATTTCAGCATCGTACGATGAACGCATCGCATCAAATGCCATGTACCCGATGGCATGCGATGTGATGCGATTCGATTTTGACCCCCTATGCGATGAAAAATCGTATAAGCACCCTAAAGGGTGCTTTTGAGAACCCTAATGGGTGCTTACAATGTTAAATGCACCCCCACGCCACCCCCCCACTATAAACGTGAACCCGAAGCGTGGCGAGCGCAGCGAGCCCGCGAGGGGCGGCGGTAAGCGTCCTACGACCTTTTCATACCCCCACTATCCACATCGGCGTGGAGTTGAGAATAGAAAGTGTGGCGAGCGCAGCGAGCCACCGAGCCCGAAGCGTGGCGAGCGGACGCGGATATCTTCACAGGTATCCGCGTCCCCTGGCGGGCTTCACAGGTGTCCGCGTCCCCGGACACCTGTGAAGCCCGCCAGGGGACGCGGATACCTGTGAAGGTATCCGCGTCCGCTCGCCACGCTTCGGGCTCTGTGGCTCGCTGCGCTCGCCACACTCTCTATTCTCAACTCCACGCCGACGTGAATAGTGGGGGTATGAAAAGGTCGTAGGACGCGTACCGCCGCCCCTCGCGGGCTCGCTGCACTCGCCACGCTTCGGGTTCACGTTTAAAGTGGGGGGGTGGCGTGGGGGTGCATTTAACATTGTAAGCACCCATTGAGGTGCTTAACATTGTATAAGCACCCATTAGGGTGCTTATACAATTTTTAATCGCATTGCATCGCATAGTATTGCATTGTATGCCATGTACAATGGCATACAATTTGAAAATTGTATGCCATCGTACACTATGGCACGAAATCGCGTTGCATCGCATACCATCGCATGCGTTATGGTATACAATGCGATGGGCGCTGAGTTATATGGTCCAAGGGGTTCAGCCTCTACTATACCTTCTCCATCTATCACGGCATAGCCAGTGCACAGTTCTCCCATCTCGGTGTCTCTGTGGCAGCTGCCATCAGTGAGAAAAAAAATTATTATCTCTACCTCTTCCAATGGGTTGTTACCACCCTTTGGGGAAATGCTGTAAAGATCTGATTCAAACATGTCACACAATGATGTTCATCTAGGCTCTCACTAAATTCCACCATCCCAGAAACCTCAGTATCAACTCCCACCCTTTGTGCCTTGGCGGGCACACCTGGTAAGAGTGTTGCTGGGTTTACAATATTACACATTTTACTGGTAATATTTATCAAATTCATCAACGCAAGTTCCTATTTAGTGAACTTGGCTGATGAGACTTTGTCATGTTGGGCGGAATCCATCGACATCCTGCTGCGCGAATTGGTAACATTCTCCCAGTTCTCTCAGCAGCACCCCAGGAGGCGCAGATGGACCCCAGACACAAAGGGTGAGATTTAATAGGATGAGAGATTCAGAAAGTGAGAGATTTTGTGAGAAATCTCCAGTTTTTTTAAAGCGGCAATCATTTGCACTGCAAAATCAGTTTGACTTTGCAGTGTAAATGATTGCCGCTTTAAAAAAAACTAGAGATTTCTCACAAAATTTCTAATTTTCTGAATCTCTCATCCTATTAAATCTCACCCAAAATGCTGAATGATACTGGCTGAAGGCATTGCACTTATCGTCCCTTGCCTGGGTGAGCTGCGTGATCATCTCCCCACGAGTATGGTTGTGGCAGGAGATACCTTGCAGCTGGCATTCTTCCTTTAGTTCCTCTGTGCTCATTAGGGTGAACACAACATCATCCTCCACTGGGTCAATGTACCCACTGGACTCCTCCAGTTCCATAGAGGATTGGTACTCCACAGCCTCCGTGACTGCGATGCACCCCACAGTCTCCCTGGTACTAGCAGAAACACCAGATCCCTGAACATCGGTAGTAAAGTCCAGGTCCAGCTGGTTATCCACAACCAAGCTGGCATTTACTTTGCTCTCCCTGTGTGTTTCAAAGACAGGGAAATCGTTGTGACGCAGTCCATTGAAATTTGCATCCAGTGTCACAGGCTGCCAGCTAAGGTTAGCTATTTCCAGCTGGAGCTTGCAGTCGGCTGCTTCCTTGGCAGCAGCAGCCTTTCTTACATGAAACTGCATTATCAGCGTCAGCACCAATGCATTATCTGGCTCTTTCACATACTTCAGAGCCTCTTGCATATACAGATCCAAGGCCGAGCAGCAATTGGAGGCATCCAATCCACGGTGTGTGGGGCCTGCAATCTTCAGTGTCTGCTTCTCCCCTTTCTCTGATCTGGAACAAGAATGATTCACAACCTCAGACCTGGAATCCGCTTGATTTCCCCCAGCTACCTGCTGGTCCGCATTTCTGAGGACTTGGATCATCTGTTCCCTGGTCTTCCCCTTGGCAGGCTCCTATTGGTTAATACCCGAGACCACATCATGATTCAACTTCACACTATTAAATTCTGCAGAAAGTAAAAGCTCAATATGAAGTCCACATTCTGCTACCTCAGTAGCCCTGGCTGATGAACTCTCACGCACAAGGTCCACCATCGTGATGCTCTGTATCGTCCTCCATAGAGTCACAAGTCAATCTCCACTTAATCTGTGCCTCCTTATAAGTAGCTGCCATTCTGCTGCAGTTACTTCTCCAAAATAATAAAACAGGGATGGGGAAACAGAAAATGCTTTTACGGTGACTTACACTACTACATAAGCCTTGAGTTTTGGTATCTGGTGAATTTTATTCAATTAAGTTATCCAAATAAAAACCAAAAATTACTTTTTGAAATATCCCACTGCTGCCACCAGTTTGTCACGATCCTAGGTGGCGATTCCCCAGATACGCCAATCTGAGAATCTCGGCTACGGGACACGGTTACTGAGTACCTCAAGCCACCAATCAATGTATGCTTTTTGGACTTACAGTAGTCCACGACAGCTTTGATTCTGCCGACACACCAAATTATGAATTGCATGGTAGCGCTCTGGCGACCTCATCAGAGGCTTGGGTTGGATAAACAGCAAAAACCAAAAAACTAAATTATGACTTTTTAATTTAAGTGAAAACACTACAAGGCTTACAGTATATTACAGAAAACATAAGTTACAAGATATATGATTAATAGGTAAGGTCACACATAAAAGACGGTTTCAAATAAAATAAAACTGGGGATAAAGAATACAGAGCACCCCCCTGGGGTCAGAGTCAACAAACCTTGTTGAGACATACCAGGCGGACCAGATCTTGATCTGGGTCCTAGGAGAAATTGCTCCCCATTGTTCCTATGATAAGGAGATAGCACATCATATCAGAAACATTATTGTAAACAGAGCATGGACTTCAAAGGAAAGGGATCCCATCTGCCTTCCTGCTTCACCCCCCATTCCTCCCAACCATCCAGGGCAAAGGCAGGTCACTTTCTCAATTACATTTACAGAATGGTGTGGTACAATTACGCTCCTTCTGGCATAAAAATGGCGGTAGCTCATGACAGGATGGCGTCCAATCATGACATTGCAGGTCTCCAATTTTTCTCTAATTAAGAAGTCTCTAATGACCTGTAGGCCTGAATCATGCAGGATACTGGTGTAAAGGCTGGCTATATCCATCACGCACAGTATAGCTCCTTCAGGTATGGATTCCACTCCGTCCAATTTCAAGAGGAAATCAGTGGTGGTCCTGATGTAGGTGGACTGTCTTAATCAGCTTTCACCGCAAATTAACACCATTTCCAAAAAACACTGGCCTATTATTAAGTCCGATGCCAACCTTCTTTTAACTGAAGCTTTGTTGATGCCATGTTATTCTAAAGGAAAAAACTTAAAAGACTGGTTAGTTAAGACAGACGTTTCACGCTTAAAACCCGTTAAAGCTGACTCCCCAGCATCCTTTTTGCAATCTAATCCTATGGGTTGCTTTAGATGTGGGTGCGTGTCCTGCCAATATATGCTGGCGTCATTTCCAACATCCCCCCACTGGTATTCATATCAATATCCGCCATAATGTCAACTGTAACACCAGTTTTGTGGTTTATCAATTAATCTGTCCCTGCGGTCTTTCCTATGTAGGGAAGACAGAGGGAAGATTTAAGGATCGAATGTCGGCACACAGGTCGGCAATCCGCAAGGTTCTGGCCAGACATTTTTTATAAAAGAATCACCTATTAAACTCCATTAGATATAGGATCATTGATACCATTCCTGCTTCATTACGTGGTGGCAATCGTGCCCTTATATTATTGCAGTGTGAAATTAGATGTCATTGCCCCAAAAGGTCTTAATGAAAATGTTTCTTTCTCTTGTTTTAAATAAAATGTATAAAGCATTTATTTTCCTTCCGCATTTATTGCATGCTTCAGTAACCAGTTGATAAACTGTTCTGCTATAGTATTGACTTTTATACTTGATATTTTTCAGACATTTGCAGTGGCTAAGAATCCGCATTCCGCATAGTTGTCAGGCTACCATGGTGAAGGTTATACACAATGTCTCGGTCGGCTTGCGGTAGCCATCAGTGACGTCATCTAGGAGGGCGGTTTCCGGCTTACGCCGAGTATGGAGCCGCACGCCACTCTCTTACACAGGGGTGATGCAAGTATAAATGTATGTTATATATATATGCACATATACATATGCATGTGTATACTTGCGCATATATACATGCATACAGATGGAGCGCCTCTCCATCTGACTGGGACACGCGCGAGTCTCACACGTTTTCGTGTGGTGGGGGATGTGAACCCTGCCTGTCTCCACTTCAGGGAGATGGGCAGGGTTAGGGGGGGGTGTGGAGGTGGTGGGGACCAGCGAACAGTGACTGGGAGGTGGAGGACGATAGCGGGGAGCTCCATCAGAATGGGGCACATGAGTATCTTGTGCGCACGCGCCCCCTTCTGACTGATGGCGGGCCTGGCGGCTGTTGAGGGGCGTTGCAACAGTGAGAGGGGCTCCATCTATATATACTGCAAATTTGCATACATACTGTATGTCTATATGTGCATGTGTGTGTACAGCGGCCTATAGCTACCACATATGAATGATCAATTGCAGATTTGTAAATAAGTGAATACCAAAAAACAGAAAAACAATCGATCACAGTGTAGGATAGTAGAAAAATTGGTGTGAATTGGTTAGCTGCGCCATTGCCAATATGAGAGCCCTAGCATTCAGTACGCTGGAGCTGAGGCTCCTGGTCAAAGTGATGGATAAGAGGGTGGGCAGGGCAGGATCCTATGTTTCTAGTGCTGCCAAACTGGTGGCCTATGCAGAGGTTTTCTGACAGAACCGCCATCGAACTGGTATGCACAGGTTCATCCTGAAGTTGGAGCACAGGTGGTCCGACCTCCGCAGGCGGCAACCCACCCTCCTATGCCACTTGAGGCGAAGAATCCATAGCGGTAAGTAGCAACATATAACATTACACTGTACCCATGAAATGTAGCATGCAAATGTTAGCATACATGTGGTGAAAGAGTAAACGTGTGTGTGTGTATATATGTGTATATATGTGTATGTACTGTAGGTGTTTATGTATGTTTTTGTGTGTGTGTTTGTTGTCACACTGTGGGGTATTGGTGGGACTGGCAGGGATGAGGCAGCTGAGGAAGTGAGTGGTTAGATGTAGTGCTTTCTCATGTACTCAAAGTACAGGATAAACGTGAGTTGAGTGAGGTTTAGAAGGTTTAAGGTCACACTTCACACTTCAAAATGATCTTGACCATCTAGATGAGTGGTCAAAAAAGTGGAAGATGAGGTTTAATGTGGACAAATGCAAGGTCATGCACCTTGGGAGACATACTGTAACCAGTGTGCTAGTTATAACCTAAGCGGGGATGAATTGGGTAATTCAGTACTCGGAAAGGATCTAGGAGTCCAAATAGACAACAAACTGGGGTGTAGTGCTCAATGTAATATAGCAACAAAAAAGGCCAACAAAATTCTAGCATGTATTAAAAGGGGCAAGGAACTGAAAAGTAATTAGGCCTCTGTACAAATCATTGGTTAGACCGCACCTCGAATATGGAGTAAATTTCTGGGTTTCGCACTATAAAAAGGACATCATAGAATTAGAAAAAATCCAAAGAAGAGCAACAAAGCTTATTAGGGGAATGGAGAATTTAAGCTACGAGGAAAGATTAAACAATTTGGGACTATTTACACTAGAGAAGAGACGTTTAAGGGGGGATATGCTCCACATATATAAATATATCAAGGGCCAATATAAGGAACTGTCAAACACCCTTTTTTCTGCTATAAAGGAATCTAGGACGCAGTGGCGTAACTAGATCCATGTGGGCCCCATAGCAAAAGTTTATAAGGGCCCCTATTTATCACCAAATGCTGAAAAATGCATACAGCACATGATACTTTGACAGGCAAAGTGGGCCCCTCTCAGCTCTGGGCCCCATAGTAGCTGCACCCCCTGCACCTATGGTAGTTACGCCCTGGCTAGGACGCGAGGGCACAAGTTTAGATTAGAAGAAAAAATATTTTGTTCATCTAGAAGAAAAAAATTATTTACAGTGAGAGCAGTCAAATTTTGGAATTCTCTTCCTGGAGAAGTGGTGTCGGCAGACACTGTAAATACATTTAAAATAAGGTTGGATAAACATTTATTAGTTAAAAACATCCACGGGTACAAATAAGTAACATACTGTAATCTGTCTTAAAAATATCAGAACATACTATACAACAGGGGATAAGCTACTATAAACATAGGTTGAACTAGATGGACGCAAGCCTTTATTCAGCCTCACCTACTATGTAACTATGTAGGTCTTGCGGTAATAAGGTAATAAGATCTGGCTGGGGGGCCGCCGGGTGGGGGAGAGGGTGTGCGGCCGCAGAGGTGGGGGGGCTGCACCGTGCCACTGTTGCTGTGGGCAGCTGACTGGGCCCCTCCAGAGGCCGGGCCAGGGACAGCTGTACCCACAGAACCCCCCAGTCAGAGGCCCTGGGTAACATGCTAGCAGCTTAGAGCATTGGAAATGCCCCCTCTGCAGTAAAAAATGGGGCAGGATCATGGCCACACCCCTGAGTAGTTTGGCCATGCACACTTTTGGGGCATGCTTTAACAGCACACGTGTATCTGTCCTGGCCTCTGGCAGAAGTTGGGAGGTAAGGTAAAATGACAATTCATTATGTAGTCTAGAGCTTAGAAAGTAGAAGGGAAATCTGGTTACAGTGTAGAGATGCACTATAAATTCCACCCTTGAGGTCCTAAAAAATAGGGTCTTTCACAAACATAGGGGAACATTTTCTAAGATGGGAGTTCTATTTCAGATGGAAAGATACTATCTATTGTCTTCTAGAAGATACTGATTGGTTGCCCATAGCAACATCCCATGTGAAATAGAAATCCAAATTTAGTAAATTTCCCCTGTAGAAAATATGAAAAAGGAAGGTCAGGGGAATGCTGGTATAAAACACAGTATGTACTATACCATACCCTCCAACATCTGGAGGGCAGAAATCGGTGCACATTCGGAAATGAGGTGTGGCCAAATGGGTGTGGTCAGTTGAAAAGGGGGTGTGACCACATCATATACCCGGGGCCCTAGGATAGCCGCACTCACCCGCTTCCTGTGCCCCCCCGGGGCCTCCCCAACCACCCATCAGCTCAAATCCTGTACCGGCGGCACCTGTGCTCTGTGGTGTGCATTCACTTTGCCTTTCCCTGGGAATCAAGTCGAGGTGCAGGGGTTCCAGGGAGAAATCACTAAGCATGGGGAGGACGGCTGTCCCGCTGAGTCCCCCTGTAGTGCAACCCGGGAAATATAGTCTTGGCAGGCCACTCCCCAAAGAGCAGCCGGCAGTGTAACAGAAGAAAGCTACAATTCCCAGTTGGATGAGCCGCCTATTAAAAATCGGTACAATCGGTACAGTTAGATTTAGCCGGTACAGACTATTAAAAACCGGTACTGTACCGGCTAAATTGGTACAGTTGGAGGGTATGCTATAGATATTACAAGAATGAGGAAATACATTAAGAGCTTGTAGCATGGCTGAGATAACAGAGCTGGGCATTCCTATTGGAATATGCTATGTGTCAATGTGTGTATAGTGCCACCAAGATTTGTATTTTATTTATTTCCACAGAGGATTTGCATACAGATTCTTATCACACTCTGTTACTTGAGTGTTAATCTATCTGGAACCTTGACTACTGTATATTTGTATTACCAAATGCCATCTATTAGTTTTTCCACAAACTGTATTTGGTTGTGGTCCAAATAATCTGCTGTCGTCAGTCTCCATAATAGTACTCATACTATCGCTATCACTATTCCGTCAGTCAACTGGATAATAGTTGGGTACTTATGTAGTATCTGGGCTGCCGATTTTTTGATTGTATGCCTTAAGTTAAGGCATACAATCAGATGCGATGCGATATCGCATCGCATCGCATACGATGCGATGCGATGCGATGCGATGCGATGACCCGATTTTTCCATAGGATTCAATGTTAAAATGGACTGAGTCCATTTTAACATGGAATTCAATGGGAAAAAGGGGTTCTTTTCATACCCCTACTATCCAAGTGGGCATGGAGTTGGATATAAACCTGTGGCGAGCGTAGCGAGCCACCGAGCCCGAAGCGTGGCGAGCGAAGCGAGCCCCGCGAGGGGACGGTATTCTGTGTCCCCTCGCGGGGCTCGCTACGCTCGCCACGCTTCGGGCTCGGTGGCTCGCTACGCTCGCCACAGGTTTATATCCAACTCCATGCCCACTTGGATAGTAGGGGTATGAAAAGGACCCCTTTTTCCCATTGAATTCCATGTTAAAATGGACTCAGTCCATTTTAACATTGAATCCTATGGAAAAATCGGGTCCATCGCATCGCATCGCATGCGATTTGGTCGGGTGCGATGCGATGCGATGGACCCGATTTCAAAATCGGCAGCCCAGTTACTACATAAGTACCAATAGTTGTGATGATTGCACTGACTTGTAAGCTTACCTTCATGCCATCAGAATTATGCTTTGTGTTAATTTATTTTGATTTGGGCCCAAAATCTCTAAAAAGTACACTATATATAACATTCAAAATTTTGGCGGTTACCCAGACAATTTTGTGTTTTACATGAAAACTGACTTTTATTTATCAAACGAGTTGCAAAATGAATAGAACATACTGTAAAATCGAGACATTGGCAAAGCATTTGGATCATTCTAAATCAGAAAAAAATTCTTCTTTTCACTTATTGTTTTGATGTGCAGTTGAAGGGAGTAGTGCACACCGTTGTAGGAAATGTTCAGTTTCTTGGTAATTTGGAATAGCCTTCATTTAGAAGAACAGGAATAGAATGTTGAGTCTCTTTTTCTGGCCATTTTGAGAGTATAATCGAACCCACAAATGTGATGCTCCAGATACTCAACTAGCTCAAAGGAAGGCCAGTTTTATAGCTTCTCTAACAAGAAAACCCATTTTCAGCTCTGCTAACATAATTGCACAAGGGTTTTTTAATCATCCATTCGTCTTCTAACATGATTAGCAAGCACAATGGGGGAAATTGAATAGGATGAGAGATTGAGAAAGTGAGAGATTTGGTAAGAAATCTCCAGTTTTTTTAAAGCCTCAATCATGTAAACTGAAAAAAAAACAACTGTTTGAGTGTAAATGATTGCCATTTTAACAAAAAAAAACCTGGAGCTTTCTTACCAAATCTCTCACTTTCTCATTCTCTCATCCTATTCAATTTCACCCAATGTATCATTAGAACACAGGATTGATGGATGCTGGAAATGGGCCTCTATGCATCTCTGTAGATATTCCTTTAAAAACCAGATGTTGCAGGTACGAAAGTCATTTACCACAATGGGGGAAATTTACTAAAGGAAATTTGTGAAAAAATAGGTGTATTTGTATCCAGAAATACACTTATTTTTGACATTTACTATCCCGAAAATACGGCAATTCGTAGTCATATTGATGTGCTATCAATACGAATACGAATTTCCGTATTTTCGGGATAGTAAATAATTTTAACCACAGTTACACTTACTGCCGCCCCACAAGTGAAGAACACAGAAGAAGATGCCTAAGCCCTGTGGAGGCAGTGCCATGCAAAAGAGCTTAAGATGCCGCATGAGCCCTACAGGGGGGGGGGGGGGGGTCCTTCAGTGAAGAAAGACGATGGAGTTTAATAAAATATTTTAAAATCTGTGTTTGTGTTTTTATTTTAATGTTTCCTTTACAAGGGGGCTAAAGTTAAAGCGCAGCTCCACTGTTTCTTTTTTCTTGGCCAAAGTTAAAGCGCAGCTCCACTGTTTCTTTTTTCTTGGCTAAAGTTACCAGCAGGCCTTTATGCACCACATGCTGGTACCTGTGGTTCTCCCAAGTATCAGCATGTGGGGCAGGCTTGCCTACTGTAAAGGACAATATACTGTAACATTTTTAAACCAGCTATCAATCCTGCACCCACCACCCAGGTGTTTGGGGATTGCACTGGGCTTCAGCCCAGGCCAGGGGCACCCTGAAGAGGTAATCCCTTTATTTGGGGGGGGGTCCCCAAATAACTCCAGGCCGGGAGAGGGGGATCCCTTTATTTGGGGGGGCTCCAAAAAATCCCAGCCTGTGCTTACCAGTTAGGGTTGGTAATGTTTTGGCCATGAGACCCTGGCTATGGCATTACACCCCCTGCTAGTGGAGTCCGATGCTGATCCCTACAATCTGGGGGACCCCCACTCAATTTGTTCCCCATATTTTGGGAACCAGGGTCAGCTCATGAGCCAGTTGCTGGTTTTTATAACTCGGGGGACCCCTACTCATTTTATCCCCCATATTTTGGGAAACAGGGCCAGCTCAAGAGGCCAATGCTGGTCCGTAAAATACAGGAGACCCCCAATTACTTTATCCCCTGTATTTTGGGAACCAGGGCCGGCTCAAAAAGCCAGTGCTGGTCAATAAGATGCAGGGGACCCTCACTCACTTTGTCACCTGTTTTTTTTTGGAACCAGGACCTTCTGATGCCACGGAGCACAACTATAGCTGTCTTCCACTGCATGCACTCTCCTGTGTGGCATGTGGCATATGTCTGTGTGGAGTTATATGGTCTCTCTACTTATGTTTGTTTTATCCAGCTCCACAGGGGTAGTTTTGTATATTAGTAACACCTCCATGCATTGTTGCATTTATGAGGTCAGCTGGGACATATAATGTTTAACACCTTCCTGCATTTCTGCACTCATAAGTTTAGCTGGGAAGTACTATTTCTATGTATCTATCTTCTTGCATTGTTGCAGTCATGGTAGTTTGGTGGAAGATTGTAACCCTATTTTCCACCTCACTACCTTTTTTGTAATTGATCTACATAGGGGTCACTTGTGGTTAAATTGTATGTTAGTCTGCTGGAGGATCCCTTCCCGTGGAGGACAGCCATGCTTGCCATGCTTTGTTTCCAATTTCTAGGGGTTTTAGTTAGTTTCCCTCTTGTCCGCTCTGGAGGTGTTGAGCACCTTGTTTCCTTGCAAAGTCCTTGTGACACCGGAGTTGGGGTGAACCTAATTTACCCCTTCGAACGTGGCCATTATACTGTAGGTGAAGTCTTAGCTTTGCACATGCCGGAGTTCCAAACTGTGAGGTGCAAACCAAATGGGATGGTATGTAGAACTGGATGTTCCTATGATTCTTCCACGTCCTAGTATCCTTATCTCACCCTCGATATGTTCACAAGATTATATAGAGAGATTTGAAAAGACAAATATTTTGCTAATATTCAGTAAATTTATTTGTAATAAGCAAATAAAATGATAGATGGGCGTACCCAACTCATGGTAAGTATTATGCTGTGAGTGCCTGTAGCATGTTCTTTATGCTGTGTCCTTGTGTCCTATGGTATGATGATCATCTCTGTGGATGTGAATTTATATGTAAACAATAAATAAATATAGAATAGACTGAGAGTGTACCTAATTCACCAGAAAAAGAGAAAGAATAATTGTATAAAGGTTTCTTTATCAGTGACAAAAGTCAAACACAAACTCACAGTGTACAGTAGTATTTTCAAACATGGGGGAAATTTACTAAAGAAAATTTGTAAAAAATAGGTGTATTTGTATCCAGAAATACACTTATTTTTGACATTTACAATTCCGAAAATACGGCAATTCGTATTCGTATTGATAGCACATCAATACGAATACGAATTGCCGTATTTTCGGGATAGTAAATGTCAAAAATAAGTGTATTTCTGGATACAAATACACCTATTTTTTTTACAAATTTCCTTTAGTAAATTTCCCCCATAATGGTTTCTTTGTCTGGATCACTCATTCTCAATAGATAGATAAAAACCAATGTGTGTAAATTATTAGGCTGGACCAAGGGGACAATACAGGATAAAAAAAAATATAGACTTTTTTAAAATTGTGGGTGCATACCACATTCATCATATATGGTAAGCTGTATACACCAATAATGGTTTCTTTTTTAACGGAATAAGTGGTGGGCGTACCCAATTTACGATAAGGTAAGATCTTCAACCCATGTAGCGGTATCTTTTGGGGTCCCTGTATGTGTGTTATGGTGGAGGCTCTTTTTTGAAAAATTCTTTAGCAGAGGTTTTACACACGTAATGGTATCTTCATATCTTCCTATATTTATCCAGTGATTTCTTAAAAAAAATCTTTAAAAATTATTTATATCATAGGTTCCCAAACACGGTCCTCAAGGCATCCCAACCATTCAGGTATTAAGTATATCCATGCTTGGCCACAGGTGACTTAATTATTAACTGATTAAGTCAGTCTGATTTAACCATCTGTGCTGAGCCATGGATATACCTAAAACCTGGACCGTTGGGGTGCCTTGAAGACCGCGTTTGGGAACCTCTGCTTTATATAAAAGGAGTTTATTTTGACCAAAATGAAAAAAGGTAAATTATTCTCATCCCCAACGGAGGAGAGTTTTCACATATAGCCATAAAAACAGTCCATAACAAGAACTGGCGAGGAAGACAACTGAATATCAGCTACTTATCCATCTTTTCAAATCCCTCTATATACTCTTGTGAACATATTGAGGGAGAGAGAAGGATGGAGCAACTGAGATACTAGGACGTGGAAGAATCATAGGAACTTCCGGTTCTACATATCATCCCATTTGGGTTGCGCCTTACAGTTTGGAACTCCCATTATTGTGTTTTGCGCATGCGCACAGTGTCTATACCCAGAGACAGAGGGGCTGGGGGCATAGCCAGCAGCTCTCAGAGCACTGGTCATGCCCCCTCAGTGGTGAAAACAGGGTGTGTCTTGCCCCCTAGCTGCTAGGCAATGCCCCCCTATTCAGAAGTTGGAAAGTATGTATTCAAGCTATAGGATATTAAAAATGATGCCACATATTAAGTGAGACGTTTGTAATGCAAGGACTACTTGTTTATTTAATATAATGTACGGTAATTGTGTATTTTGGCGGCGCCCCCGATGTCCGTCGTACGATGAACGGATCGCATCGCATCGCATGCCATGCACCCGATGGCATACGATGCGATGCAACGCGATTTTGCCCCCCTATGCGAATAAAAATCGTATAAGCACTCTAAAGGGTGCTTTTTAGCACCCTAATGGGTGCTTACAATGTTAAATGCACCCCCACGCCACCCCCCACTATAAACGTGAACCCGTAGCGTGGCGAGCGCAGCGGTACGCATCCTAAGACCTTTTCATACCCCCACTATCCACGTCGGCGTGGAGTTGAGAATAGAATAGTGTGGCGAGCGCAGCGAGCCACCGAGCCCGAAGCATGGCGAGGGGACGCGGATACCTTCACAGGTAAACGCGTCCCTTCATGGGCTTCACAGGTATCCGCGTCCCCACGCTTCGGGCTCAGTGGCTCGCTGCGCTCGCCACACTATTCTATTCTCAACTCCACGCCGACGTGGATAGTGGGGGTATGAAAAGGTCGTAGGACGCGTACCGCCGCCCCTCGCGGGCTCGCTGCACTCGCCACGCTTCGGGTTCACGTTTATAGTGGGGGGGTGGCGTGGAGGTGCATTTAACATTGTAAGCACCCATTTGGGTGCTTTACATTGTATAAGCACCCATTAGGGTGCTTATACAATCTTTAATCGCATCGCATTGCATCGTATGGCATCGTATGCCATGTACAATGGCATACAATTTCAAAATTGTATGCCATCGTGCACTATCGTACGATATCGTGTCGCATCGCATACCGTCGTATGCGTTATGGTATGCGATGCGATGGGCGTCGCCAAAATACACAAGTACCTAATGTACCATGTAGACCTTACAGGTCATGTGTGGCAAATACCTGATTCAATGGTGCAATACAGGAAATAAGAATCACATTCACTTTTTATTGTCATGTAATGAATATATAAAGATCTTATCTTGAGTTAAACCAGAGTTTATAAATGTCATCATGCTAGCCAATTGTTATGCTGACACAATAGCACTAGAGAGGCCAAAACAGTCTCTTACATTCTCTGATGGCTGTTATGTATACAATACCATTTTTAATAATCAACACCCAGATATTAACTATAAATAAAAGTTATGTTTTGATACATATCAAAATAAACCCACAATTGATAAAGTGAACTCCTAAAATTGATATAGTTGTCTAGCTTTATTATATTATTTTTCTTCCATTACCTGTTCAAAACATAGTGGATCTCTCCACTATGTATACTGCTAAGTAGTGAGCTTTAACCATGGGCCTGATTCAGACCTGATTGTACGGCTGCGAATTTGCAGGCCAGGCGATTATCAAAAGACTGTACATGCGTGTAGCACATGCGCAAGGCCGTCCTGCGATAAAATTATGCTACTTTTTTTAATCGCTGACCGTTCACAAGGTGACAGGAAGCCAAAGTCTTGGGGTTGTAACAGGCCATTTTATTGGGGGAATGTCAGGGAAAATTCAGGCGTGCCTAGCGGTTTAGGGGAAGCTATGTGACGTCAGTTCCAGCGCTGAAAATCCTGTTTCTATCATAGCTACGACTAAGTCCTGGGCTATAAACACAGTTGGAAAATCATTTGGAGGTGAGCGTCTTTTATTTAGTCTTGCGAATGGATTTGTCTTCTATTTGCTGGTCTGCAATATTCTCGCAAGCCGTGCTTAGCTATTTGCAGGCTTGCACGGGGCAGAATATCACTCTGGCTGGGCGGCATATACCTCAAAACTGGGCTCTGAAAATGAGCAGCCCAGCGATCATGCCTGAATCAGACCTTATACCTGTACATAGAAATGAACCAGTTTAGGAAACCCTTCCTCCTTGTTTGCAAGTAATTGCATTTAGTGGTCAGTTATCTTCTTTTGACATTGTGGGCCAAATGTAATAGGGTGAGAGTTTCAGAAAGTGAGAGATTTTGGGAGAGTTTTCCCATGTTTTTTAAAGCAGCAATCAACTACATGGCAAAATCAACCTTGTTTTGCAGTGTAATTGATTGCTGCTTTAAAAAGAATGGGAAAACTCTCCCAAAATCTCTCACTTTCTGAAACTCTAACCCTATTACATTTGACCCTTTATTTCTTGCAAGGTTCCTAATTGGAAAGTTGTAGTCAAAAGACAAAAAATGGGGTTCTACTATGGAAAATGCTAGAAAACACAGCTCAATATTAAATGATTTCAAACATATGTTTGGACTATAATATAAAATCATATCCAAAACCCTTGAATTTTTTAGATGTGGTTATTGATTTGAGCTGTATCTAAGGACGCAGTATCAAATCATCTCTCGCCATTCAGCTTGGCACCAATGTGGCTTCTGCAAGACCTACCAAGGTGCCAGGAAATCTCCGTCCTCTTGCCTTTTCAATTCCTATTTATAGTTGCCCTTAATAACCGACATTGTCTAGTGCAGGCCTGGCCAACCTGTGGCTCTCCAGATGTTGTCAAACTACAAATCCCATCATGCCTTGCCACAGTTTTGCTATAAGGGAGTGTGTTAAAACTGTGGCAAGGCATGCTGGGATTTGGAGTTTCTGGAGAGCCACAGGTTGGCCTGTCCTGGTCTAGTGCTTATCTGTAAGTATTTTGAGATTACTCTTAATTGTTGAATTATAATGTACAGGTGCTGGAACCAGGCCAGCATTGGGGGCAAGCTGGCAGGGACTCAACAGCATTGACAGCTGCAGCCCGCTTCCTCCTCCCAGGTAGGAGCCAACGCTGTTAATCAGTATTAACGCTTACATCAGCAGTAGTGACCACCACTGGATCTCAATGGGGGATAAAAAAATGGCTCCTCCCCTAGGGGAGCAGGGTTTTAAAAACAGGGGACTTAAAGGAATTCCTGTAATGGTAAATTTGTCTGCTTAAGATACCTAACAAAATGTTTTCTCATACATCTAGCCTTAAAACACCATGCAGTGCAAGATGGTTAGTGAGCCACCAGTTCCTGGTATCGGGTGCCTGGATCGACCATTTCTAGGTCGACAATCACTAGGTCGACCACTACTGGTCAACAGAGTAGGTAGACACCTAAGAATGGTCGACATACCCTAGATCAACAATGACAGATGGTCAACCCAAGCTAAAGGTCAATATGATTTTTTAATTTTGTTTTTAAACACACTTCGATCATACTTTACCATCCAAGTGGGCATAGAGATAGAATATAATAGTGTGGCGAGTGCAGAGAGGCACCATGCCCAAAGCTAGTGGACACGGTACACTTATACGGTGAACATGTCAATACATGTTGACATAGACACCAAAATAACATGAAAAACCGGTGTCATACTTTTCAGCTGCGGCTGATACACTACATTGTAGAAATTTGTGTACAGATTCCGAGAACCAGTTGCAAACAGATTTACAAGTGTGCATCCTGCAAATGCTACGTTTTGGAATAAAAGAGGCAAAAATATATGACTAATGCTAGAAGATGCTCACGTGGCCATCCAATCCAAGAGCAGCTGTTTGGCATGACTGCATCAAAGATGAATGAGGACCCATCTGTATTTAGATCTTGGGATATATCGCAAACATGTATTGGAATGCATATAATGAAAGTACACAACATATAATTGACTATAAATACAGTACATAAGCTGTAGACGGAATATCCATTGCTAAGCATAAATACTTTCATTCCTTAGAATTGCTCCATAGGTGGAGGGGCATTGCTTCTGATAGAGATGTTCCACCAGTGTGTTACTTCCAGGTACCATGGTTTCACCTCTGTGGTTCATATAGTTCCAGAGATGTAAGGCATAAGACTTAGGAAAGGTTGGTAAATCCTTCCACACTTCAAAATACCTTTTCCAAGATGGATATGAAAGAGGATAAAAACGATCAGGATGAAGGTAAGACATATTTGCACACATGCCATCATCAGCAGATGTAAATGTTGTGATGCCACACAACCTCTTCACAACACGTGTGAAGACTCCTGGTCCTTGGTGTCCCCATAAATCACCTCTGTAATTCTGTACAAAGTTTTCCATGAACTCCCATGTTACATTATAATGTGGGGGAAGCCCGAAAACACTACTGCTGGTAGATCTGGAGTGCTCAGCAGCTACAAAGTGATCATTAGGAATGGGTCGAAGGGAAATAACATCAGTATCCATGTAAATGCCACCATATTTCCATATCAGAGCAAATCTGCAGGCATCTGAGCTAACATGTGTCCAGTAACGTTCTTTCTTAGGGTCTACCTAGAAATGCAGAGAAATACAGTTAGTAGCTTTAGAATAATAAAAACAAACTGCACATGCCGGTCTTCAAATCATGAAAATAATCCTAGATTGCTTGGAATACATGTGTGCTGTATTATATCACATGCAGATGAAGCAACTTTTTGAGGCAGATTTAGAGGCTGGCTTGAATGATGTATCTCAGTACTATAGATAACAAGGCTGGGATAGGAGGACTGAAATTATTCTGCAGGTAGGATATTTGTTCTATGAATCGATTTGAAAATATCATCTAATGCAGTAAATCACAGGGGCAGAGATGAGGTTCCCCTTCTGCTAATATTCTCCCTTTCCAGACATCACATCTGACGACAGGAAGAAGTATAGTGAGACACTCACTTCATGTGCTGTTCCTTAAAATTATTACACTACTAAAGTAGTTATTGTCAACTTAAACAGAGCAAGACCAGGTTGGAGGATATTTTTTTTTCTCCAACATTTGATCTAATTTAACTGTAGGGTCTGGTTTAGAAACTGTATGCAAAGACCATACATGTCCGATGTGTTCAGTACTGTGCATGCCAGTCTCTAAGGTGCAGTATGATTGAAAGAAACAGACCATCCTGAGTAACCTGACACACAAACTGGCAGGAGGGGTTCAGAATGATTTCCCGACAGCGAGATCCTGGATACCAGAATGCCAGCAGTGGGAGAGCATGAGTCATCTATTTAATGAAGATGCTGCCACCATGAGCGTTAGGGACTTTTTTTTATCAAAATCTATGAGTCTAGATTTGTACACAATCGACCAGAAATTGAAAACTTTCTGAGCCGTATAAGAGTTCGCTCTTTACCATCAGAAAGTACGGAAGACTTGGAAGCCCCTTTTAGGTTACAAGAAATAATAGATGCTATTAGCCTACTTCCAAACGTTAATTCACCTGGACTGGATGGAATACCAGGCAAACTTTATAAAAAAATATGCTGACGTATTAGCCCCTATGTTACTTGAGACATTAAATGCTAGCTTAAAATAAATAACATCCCTAGATCTATGTTGCAGTATGCCGTGTTCACACTACGAGTGTGAAGTACATGGCTTTTACATGGCATTTAAATGCTGGGAGCTGAAGTGAGGGACCCCCCTTCTCACTGCTAGGCAAATTCCTGGGTGAAGCAGTTCTACCTGGTAAGTTGCCTTTTAACACGGGTTTTTTGGCAATGAGAACAGGTCAACCCGTGTATGTATACCCGGATCTCAAACACGGGTAAAAAGAAGGGTTTTACCCGTGTATGAGATCCGGGTATGCAGACATGATTGACCCGGTCACACTTCTAAAAATCTGTGTTAAAAGGCAAATCACCGGGTCGACATGCTAGACCCGGGAATTTGCCTGCAGTGAGAAAGAGGTATTAGAGGCAAAAATAGTGGTTTTGTTAAAAGCGGGGAAAAAAACATGTTATTGGAGTCTTATATACCCATCTCTTTAATTTCCACCGGAGATAAGATTATGGCTAAAGTACTGGCAATAAATTGAATAGACATATCACATAATTTTATTTTTAATCTAAACCATACTTTTATCTTAGAACTTAGTATAGCAACAATGGTTCCAAATTCAACTTTATTTATTCATTTGGTACCCGAGATATCCATAGTTTCTACATATTTAAGCAGTGTATTTATTTGGGGAGCTGCCTGGATCCCTGGTCTAACTGGAAAGATGCTCGACTTCTTCCAGTTGACCCTGAAACCTGCATAGTCGCCAAACCTCATTTTTTTATCTCCTTTTGCCATATATATATATTCTTATTATGCACCTGTTTGATATCACATAGTAAGAGAGGAATAGATGTATAAAAGATAGCTAATATTCACTGTAAGAGGGAGAGGGGGAAGGGAAATAGTAAAACAGAGAAAATACATAAATAGAAGAAACTAAATGTAAAAATTTATGAGATATACAAATACACTAATGTTTTAAATAAATTCACAAGGATAGGAGGAGAAAGAGAGGGAAAAGGAGGAACAGAGACACCAGAAATATAATGAAAACAGAGTATGATGCAAACCGTTGAGGGTAGATGAATTCTTTTTATATAGTTTGAAGAGATGATTAAAGAACCATATAGAACCCGCTTTCCATGCTCTATTAGACATGCTCTGTTTGTTATATATGTGAAATAGATAACTGCTATATTATGTAAATGCACATGTCAATTGGATTGTCAATTTGACGCTTTCTTTTAAACTATTTTAAACTATTTAAACTACTATTAAATTGTCTGTTCTTTTTTATATTGAAATCAATAAAAATAATAACAAAAAACAATGCAAATTATATATAAGCTGTATTTAAAGTGCCTTTAAGAATATAGTGTTACAATTATACTAGTTTATTGTACGTTTGTTACAGACAGAGGCAGAACTCTGGGAGGCAATGGAGTCATCTGCCGCCGGGCTCCTGCTCCCAAGGGGGCACTTCTCCTTTAAAACAATTAATTGAAATCCATTGATATTGCTTCTGTGGCTGATTCCCCCTCCTAGCAGGACCATAGAGGTTACACTTTCTTTATTTTAAACATAATACACATAACATACAAAGACACATGCAAAAATATATTTATATATGGTGGTATGTGTGTGTTTGTGGGGAATGGGGGGGGGCAGCAATATTTATCTTGCCTCCAGGCAACTGGCATCAGGGCCCGGCGCTACCCACTCAGCAGCTCCTGCAAAGCAGGGAGGCGCCATGCTGAAAAGGCGCTTTCTCCCTCCCTGCTCTGCTAAAGCTGCCTCAGCCCTCACTGTCACTGCCTCCTGCACGCCACCCGCAGCACCTGTCTGACAGCGGGTGGCAGTATGGAGAGGCTGAGCAGCTCCCTGCACCGTGCACACACTGTCCTCCTCCTGCGACCTGCCCCCTCTTCCTCACAGACACTTGCGCTGAGGCATGTAGCGCTGTCTGTGAATGCCTGGATGACATGTTATGTCCGGATCCGCCCCCTACGCCTGTCAGATGTCAATCAAATGACGAACAGGCAGTAGCGCCGCCTCCCCTTCCTTCCCTCTTCTTAGTGTGCTGTGCCAGTGCCGCTGCCAGTCTCAACACTCCGCCCCCTCTATCTCCTCCCCTCTTCTTCCATCTCCTCCTTCTCTCCCCCCCTTCTCTCCCCCTCAGTCACGAGTGCTGCACATACTTTTTGTACTGCTTTCGGATCGCATCACACACACATTGCATGCATGCCGTACTATATGATGCGATCTAGCAAGTAACGTATGCGAATCTCGCAACGTGTATGGGCACCTTTAGTGCCTGCAGCATTTTGCGGACACAGCACTGAGATGGTGTATGCATACATCTACATGCACCCGAGATCCTCCATAGGATCGCATGTTGCATACACTCCCACAATCGGGCTACAGCTTGTTGCAATGGCAATGTGAAAGGGCGCAAAATGTATGATTTGCAGGAGGGCGCCAGACACCCTAGCACCGGCCCTGACTGGCATGAACTTATGCCACTGGTTACAGACATAACTTGCACTGAACAAATAATCAAGCACTTAGGATAATATTTGTATTATTATATAATGCTATCATGTTGTGTCATGATAGCTCTGACTGATTTCTCGATTATCTCAACCTTCTTCATGACATACATCAGCTGTGTTCTGTCAAATGTCAATTTAAAAACTCTTTTAAAAAGTTCCAAAGGGAAATGGTTCAAGTTCCAAAGGGAAATGGTTCAACACCCTATTATTTGTACAGTGAAAGTAGTATAACCAGAATATTACTAATGTGTGATATGCAAATAAAAATCTTTCCTCTAATATTAATGCATACCTTCTTATACCATGGCAGAAGAGGCGTGTCAGTAAATAATTCCTCCATTCTCAGAGGGAAGATGAAAATATTATCAAAAGTTGAAAGAGTGGGGAAATGATTCCGAATTTGGTTCTCGTCGTCCTCTGTGTTTATGTCACCCAGTCCTTTCATGAAGTAGACCACGGGTCTGTCAGGGTAGACCCGAGCCGCTGACTCAATCACGCACAGGACCAAGGATGGTGGATCCATTCTGTCAGTGGTCTCCATGAGTAAGATTCCATTTCCTTGGCGTAGAATATCAGTTGGGCTTACAGAATATGTGTTCCAGGATCCTGATATTAAGCCATTAGAAGTGAGGAAACGCATGATGTATGTGGTTTTTTTTTTAACAGTATTTCTACAAAGAAAGCCAACGGCTGCTATTAAAAGTAATATGATGAATATCTTTAGTTTCTTCAACATAATGGGCTAAAGATAAGCTGTGGAAGGAAACAAAGATAAGTCAGATTTTTTTAAAAATAATATTTTAATAGACTGTAAAAAAACTTTAATGTTTGTTCTTATTTTCTCCATACTTTGTTCAGTTTTTTATTTATTTATTATCCTTCCCATGACTCATATCATCAATGTATCACTTATATGATCACTCATTGTATCTCCTCAGGTCTGGGATTCCAAACCTCGGTACTCAAGTCACACTAACATTCCTGGTTTTAGGTAATCCATGCTTGAGCACAGGTGACTTAATTACTACCTTAGTTATTTTGATTTATCTATCTGTGCATAAGTCTGGATATCCCTAAACCTTTTTTTTTTATACCCCTTTCACCCCACAACTAAACCGTGTCCTTCCCAAAAAACCTGGGTCCAGTAACCTGGCAATCCAACCTGGGTTAACCCTTTGAGTGCCAACGCTGCTGTGAGAGATCCTCAAAATATCCACTAAAAATGCCAGCAGCGCTCACATCGACTGTTCTTTTTTTGGTCATTATCGCGGTATCCAATTGGCAGACATTTTTTCAGCCAAAAATATACTCGCGAGAACACATGGGGTTGGGGATAATTTAAGCTCCCATGAGGAGGACTCTTTTACCTCATGTACTTTTTCTTCCCATACTTAAGTCATCTTATACTCCATACTCCATACAGCACTAAATCCTGTGGTTTTCTGCCACCCTAATACTTAATTCAACATTGTCTGCTGATGCAGCTATGTTTATATACCTTGTACTTGTCCTATACATACTTGCCAACTTCTATTGTTGCCTTTCCATGAGAAGCCCCTGAGAGGACTCCCAGATGCTACATGTCGGGGAGGTTGAGGACAAGGCTTATGTCACCAAGCCCCGCCCCCATGCCACACAAATGGGAAATTACGCGATTTGAATCACATCAATCCCATCCCCTCTCGTGGACTCACAAATTTTGGAATTTTTTTAAACAGGGAAGGTGGCTGTGGGAGTTCCAGGGAGAATGCGCATTTTTCCCCAGGGGGCCAGAGGGGGACCCAATTTTTGGGAGCCTCCACCCATTCCAGGAGGATAGGCAAGTATGGTCCTATACTGTAACTGGGTGCTATGGATCCTTTGGGCACTATATAAATAAAGTATAAGGATCTTCTGTTACTTTTGGGCTGGTGCTCTGAACTTGCCTAAAAGTTGACAGATTGGGGGTCTCTATTTATTCAATACAGTGCAGCATTATTATTATTATTAACAGTTTCTTATGTAGCGCAACATTTTCCGTTATGCTTTACAATAGGAGACATTGATAAAACAAACTGGGTATTTACAGACAGTCAAAGGTATGAGGGCCCTGCTCGCAAACTTAAAATCTATAGGGAAACATCAGTACTTTATTTACTATTTAGCATTTGCTTTAGTTAATTCATGTTATGTATCACAGCCCATATACAGGTCATGTGTGTGTAGTGCAGGAAGATTCTATTGAATGGTTGCACTTTCACACAATTAAATGTGAAATCAAATCTTTTAAACAATATTTTATTGTTTAAAACATATCTGCCCATCATATGCCAGCATCTGCCCCCCTCCCCAGCATCTGTCCCCCCTCTCTGCCCAACATCTGTTCTCCCTCTCCCTGACCATCATCTGTCCTTCCTCCTCCCTCTGCCCATGCCTCTCCCCAGACTCTGTCCCCCTCTCTGCCCAGTATCTGCCCTCTCTACCTGCCCATCATCTCACCCCCTTCTACCTGCCTATCATTTGTCCCTCCTCTTTCTGCCCATCTAACCCTTCTTTCTGCCTCTCATATTCCCCCCCCCCTATCCCTCTCTACCCAGCATCTGTCCCCATCTCCTCACCATCTGCAACTCTCCCTGACCATCATCTCTCCCCGTCTCTCTGCCCAGCATCTCTCTTCCCTCTCTCTGCCCATCATTTCACCCCTATCCCTCTCTGCCCATCTCCTCAGCATCTGTCTATGTCTCCATAGCATCTGCCCACAACTGCCCCCTAACCCCACATCTGCCCTCCCTATCTCTAAGCAGCATCTGTACAACCACTCTCTCCCCAGCATCTATCTCCCTCTCCCCCCACATATATACCCTCTCTCTAACCAGCATTTGTCCAACCACTCTCTCCCCAGCATCTATCTCCCTCTCTCCCCACATCTGTACCCCCTCTCTCTAACCAGCATTTGTCCAACCACTCTCTCCCCAGCATCTATCTCCCTCTCTCCCCACATCTGTACCCCCTCTCTCTAACCAGCATCTGTCCAACCACTCTCTCCCCAGCATCTATCTCCCTCTCTCCCCACATCTGTACCCCCTCTCTCTAACCAGCATCTGTCCAACCACTCTCTCCACAGCATCTATCTCCCTCTCTCCCCACATCTGTACCCCCTCTCTCTAACCAGCATCTGTCCAACCACTCTCTCCACAGCATCTATCTCCCTCTCTCCCTATGGCATCCTACAATATGATTGTATATACGTGTAAAAAAAATGAAGAAACCTTTTATAAATGTACTAAAGATGTGTCTTCCTCGCAGAGGGGAAAATATTGCATTACTTATGTGATGTTTGGGAAGGACTTTATTGGATTGTCAGCAAGTGGCGATTATTGTGTTAAAGTGTCCCCATAGACTTGTCACAGTATACAGATGTCTCGCTGACGGTTGTCAAGTGGGAGATTATAAGAATAATAAAGTTGGCTGGAGTGTGGCTGACACCAGGACAGCCGTTATTACCTGGCAGTTCCCCTCAGAGACTGGTAGTCAGCAGAGCTACACAGCAGGCAGGGTGGATAGCGGTGCTGTGGAAGGCCGGGACACTGACAGCATCCAATATGGGGAGTGGTGAGTGTTGAACCCTGCCCCGGCAAGCCCACCACTGCCTTATATGTTTAGTGACGCTCAGGATTACCTACACCTTGAGAACAGCCAGTAGAAGGGGACTAAACCCGGCCGGCTTACCTGGCCTGGGGACGTCCCTACAGAATCGTCATTCTGCCATTAAATAAATAAAGAGCATACAGTAACAAGCTAAATCCGGTGAAAAAACCAGGGGACGCTCCAAACTAGTGCTAGTTATACTTCAGGAGACTTTCAGAGATAGAGAAAGGCTTGACACATTTAGCAAGAGGAGAGCTGCTATAGGTCCTATCTGAGTGGCAGGCAGTTAAAGGACAGTTGCAGCAGCCATTTTGGTGACACGGAGAGGAATAAATCTGCATCATCACACCTTTAGTGTTACCAGAAGCGTTATTAATAGATTGCTCTGGATGACCACAGTGAGTGCAGCATATCAGAGTATCTGACTAGCCTAATTTGCAGAGAGCCATGGATGCCTGTATAGACGTATAAAATATCTTCTGAAGCCGCGCTGCGTATGGTACTGTGCTAAATACTTATTAATTTCGAGGTCAGTAATCTCTACATCAACAGTATCTGCAGCATGGATATAATGTTATCTCTTCATTCCAAAGGAAAGTTTATTATTACAGGCTGTGCTGTATAAATCTTTAAGGAAGGAAAGAACTGAGATAAACTGTGACTCACCTGTAGTTGTATCCCGGATTGTTGAAAGGGGACTGTAGTCTTCAGGACAGTGGCCACAGGGAGGGACGCTGTGTATGGGAATAAAGCGCTTTAGGTTACATAGCAGGTATCAAGTTATTGCACAATAACATAGAAGTAACAATATAAGTATACTGTTTTATAACATTATTACCACTTAGAGCCATAGAAATAATTATAAAACTATACTAGTTAGTTTAGTACATAGTTGAAGAAAGGAAATATAGTAATTGAGGAAGTAAATAGGAGAAACCTGTGTTTTGATTTACATTGAAAATGATATCTATATTGTTGTGAATTGAGTGGATTTATATGTACAGAGAGCAGACGTCTGGAGGAGCAAGTTCATGTTCCGGTACAATAAAATTGTCATTCTGATGTCACGATTGTTATATTAAATGTAGACATTGATGTTCATAACAATACTGTTGTAATAAATTTGTTTGAATATATTGTGTGGTACAAAGTCTATGCAGTGACCTATAAGAAATAGAGCATTTATACTTACCTAAACAAAGAAAGGTCACACTCCCCACATCTGTTCCCCCTCTCTCTAACCAGCATCTGTCCAACCACTCTCTCCCCAGCATCTATCTCCCTCTCTCCCCATATCTGTTCCCCCTCTCTCTAACCAGCATCTGTCCAACCACTCTCTCCCCAGCATCTATCTCCCTCTCTCCCCACATCTGCTCCCCCTCTCTCTAACCAGCATCAGTCCAACCACTCTCTCCCCAGCATCTATCTCCCTCTCTCCCCACATCTGCCCCCCTCTCTCTAACCAGCATCTGTCCAACCACTCTCTCCCCAGCATCTATCTTCCTCTCTCCCCACATCTGTTCCCCCTCTCTCTAACCAGCACCTGTCCAACCACTCTCTCCCCAGCATCTATCTCCCACTCTCCCCACATCTGCCCCCCTCTCTCTAACTAGCATCTGTCCAACCACTCTCTCCCCAGCATCTATCTCCCTCTCTCCCCACATCTGCCCCCCTCTCTATGCCCAGCACATGGCAGGAATTCATTTCTTCGGAGGGACTTACGATTCTATGCACAAGATTTTAACGATTCATAGGTGTGCCAGAATGTGGACGTTAGAGTCATTCAGGGTACACATCTGAAGGCATATGAGCGATAATATCAATATCTGTCAGTGATCCCAGAGAGTTCGGAAAGTATAGCAAGAGAGGGAGAGAAAGAAACTCTTCTGTTCTCTTTCACAGTATAAATAAAGGGCCTGATTCATGTTATACATGTTTGCAGCCTACGAACAGGTATACGATGGCGTACAGGTAATCCCTGCGTGTGGGAATCATTTGACGGTCGCCAACCATCAAATGATTTTTTTCCCGTTCCCAAATGAAAATCAGTCTAAACTGACTTTTAATTCCGACGGAGATGGCCAAAAGGGGGCGATCACTGACATGATGTGACATTACCCACCCACCGCAGTGCGAACACCTTGGTGAGTATGATACTCATTGAAGGCGTTTGCACAGGGGGCTGTACATGCGCATTTTTGCCCGTGAGCATGCGCAAACCCACAACAATCGGAAACAGGGCCACATTCATCCCAGACCGATTAAAACAAAATCCTTTCAGAATTTGTAAAAATCACCTAAACCACACTTTGGGCGGGATGTACTAAAGGGAAAATGCGATTAAATGAGGGTTTTACCGCATTTTCCTATGTACCATTAGCCGTCCACCCCGTCACCGCCTGGCAGGGTATTCCCTATAGAAGCCTATGGGCTTCTATCGCCGTCCGCGCGACCCCCCCTCCCATCCTCCATCGATCTTCTCCTCCCGCAGGATCAAATATGGTTTGAGGTAACATGTTTAAAAAAAAAAAGGGCAGACTAGATGGGCCAAGTGGTTCTTATCTGCCGTCAAATTCTATGTTTATATGTTTCTATGAAACTGACAGCCGCCAGGATGTGACGGAGACCCCCGCACACCACATTACAGATATCGCGGGGGGTCTCCGTCACCGCAACCCGATGCTAGCCGCATATGTTAGTACATATGCGGTAGCACCACGGCGGCTGGCAGTTGAAGGGCGGGGATGTATATTAATACATCCCGCCCTTTAATTACTATTTAGCATTTGCTGTAGGTAATTAATGTTATGTATCACAGCCCCCATACAGGTCATTCGTGCATAGAGCAGGACGTTTCTGCCATCCATTTAATGATTGTACTTTCCTTCAATAAAAAGTACATTAAATGTTTTAAACAATATTTTATAGCAAACATGATATATGAGTGTGGTAGCGGTTTTCTTTTATTGTAATCCAATTTATTGCGTATTGCTGTAACTCCCAGCCAGATACAGTAGTCTGTATGTTAGAAAGGTGAATAACTTAAATAAGAAGCCTGTAATGTGCTAGTGTTTATTGTTTGTGGATATTGTTCTACTGTTATAAAACTAAATTGCTTTACACAGGAGTGAAAACATAATGCGGCTTGTTCAATACTTTGGCTACTATCTGAGCGAACTGCGTATGGCAGGAATTATTTTTGTTTTTGACAGATTTATGATTCTATACAAATTTACAGGTGTGCCATAATGTGGATGCATACCTCCCAATTGTCACAATTGCAGCGGGACAGTCCTGCTATTTGGAGACTGTCCAACTGCCTCCCCATGGGTGCAAGGGGAGGATGAGTCAGGGGAGCCAGAGGTCACGAAACTCTTGTGTTACTTTGAAAAAATAAGTTAAATGTTTTATTCAAATTCAGAAAAAAATCACCTAAACTACACTAGATAAACACATTCAGTATATACACAAAACATAATGGGTCAGATGCACTAAGCTTCAAAAGTGATAAAATGGAGAGAGATAAACAGCCAGCCAATCAGCTCCTACCTGTCACGTTACAGACTGTGGGGGAGATTCTCTAAGCTAAAAATGCAGTAAAAACCCCGTTATCTGGGTTTTCACCGCATTTTGAGACGCTGTAAGCATAACCCGGCGGGGGGCATCGCCAGAAAAATCTGGTAATGCCCCATAGAAGCCTATACCGCAACCCTCCGCCGTCCCGCACTGACCCACCGCCGCCCTGCATCGCCCCCCTCTCACCTGTGTCCGGGCAGCACAGAGCTGCGCTGCCCGGACCTGTGACCTCTTCCTCCCTGCACTGATCCTCTTCCGGGTGCAGGGAGGAGGAGAGCCCGGCGCAGCAGCAGCGCTGGATAAGGGAAGGAGGGGAGAGCCGCCGGGTCCCCATGGGACCCGCTGACTTTATCGCAAAGGACAGCTCTTAACGCAAGAGCTGTCCTTTGCCACAATTATCGCATATGTTAGTACATATCCCCCCCTGTGTTTGAAAAATGTCAGGCAGGAGCTGATTGGTTGGTTGTTTATCGCTCTCCATTTTATCACTTTTAAAGCTTAGTGCATCTGGCCCAATGTCTTTGATAGATCTATTTCATTGTTCCAGAGCAGTGTAAATTAATGTAATTGCATATTTCATAAGACACATTTGCTATTGCCAGGAAAATCAAAATGCTAAATTGACATACAGTATGGTTGATTGCAATGGGTATGGGTTATTACGTCACCAGCGTCTAAGTGGAGAGTCAAAAGGTCGCCCACTATTGGTTGACAGTTTTTCCCTTTTTTGGTGTCTTTGTCAAAATAGGTTGATATGGACAATGTATAAAATGTGACATTTTATGAATTATGCAATAATGGTCATTTATACTTTATACATGCTCCCTTATATGTTACCTTATTCACTATAAGTCATTGTCAAGTTCAGAAACTCTGACTAAGATCATAAGCAGTTCAGTGACACTTAAATCCCTTTTTAATGTTGTATTCAAGGGTAGCAAACCCACACCACCAACTGCCGCCTCATCAATTTCCTCCGCAGCCAGGATGGGTAGTATTCCTGCAGGCCATGTCATAAACATAACTGAAGGAGCCCATACACTCTCCGTTGTGGTCCGCCTCCGTTCTGTACTATGCGATGCGCGCTCCAGCGCATCAGATAGTACGGTACAAAAAGTATGTGCTGCACATACTTTTTGTACTAGCTACACATCGTATCGGATCGCAGTGCATGCACAATGCATGCACAAGGCATGCGATCTGATACGATGTGTACTTTACAAGTACATAACGGAGCCGCAAAATGGAGCGTGTATGGGCTCCTTGACTCCTCTCCCATTCTGGATTCCTGAGAGCTACACCTGCTGCTGTTGTTGCTGCTGCTGCAGGGAGTCAATCATCGTCCCAGATGGGGAGTTGGAAGACCATTTCTACTACATTAACTAAGCAATTGACTGTCCCACAGTCCTTTGCGAGGAAGATGACTTATGACAGCAGTCACCCTGTTGCAAAGGGCATTACCGAGGCCGTAACAGCAATGCTGGTGTTAGACGTGCGGCCGGTATCCGCCATCAGGGTAGTTTGATTTAGGCAGTTGATGGAAGTAATGTCTCCCAAATCCCATCTAGATTCCATATTGCTAGGCAAGAGACTTCCAGACTGTACATGGACATTAAGAAAAGTGTCCTTCATGTCTTGAAAACTTTCACATAGGGTTCTACTCCGTGAGGAGTTGGTGAGTATTCGCACAACCTAGTAAATTAGTTAGCCCCTGATTCAAACAGGGTGAGGAGGCCCCAAAAGAATTTTTGGTACTTGTGTATTATCACGGCGCCCATCGCATCGCAGACCATAAGGCATGCAATGGTATGCAATACGATGTTCCGCGATGTCCCCCGATTCCGGCTTACAATGTTAAATGGACCCCCACCCCCACTATGAACGTGAACCCGAAGCGTGGCGAGTGCAGCGAGCCCGTGAGGGGAGGCGGTACGCGTCCTACGACCTTTTCATACCCCCACTTTCCACGTCGGCGTGGAGTTGATTCTATATAGTGTGGCGAGCGTAGCGAGCCACCGAGCCTGAAGCGTGGCGAGTGTGGATTACTTCACAGGTATACACGTCCCCAAATGTTGCACGTGTGCAGGTGATCCCATATTGTGGCATCATATCCATCAATGAGGTAAGTATCAACATGGGTGCACACATCATTGGGTCCTGATACAGCATGTATGGATATCCTCCTTAATTTAGTATTGGCAGAGTTCATTATGGTCTGTATATGGGACTTAGAGGTGTTTACTGTATATTGGTCTATCAGGAATTAAACAGTAGCTGTTTTTTGTCTCTGATCTTATGGGTTCAGTATTTACAGTTTATGAGTCTTAAAAAGTGTTGATGACAGTGGTTGGGGGAATGGAGTAAGGGTGCATCTAAGATGATGGTAATGATTCTTGTATTCCTACTTATTCAATAGTTAGTACTATTGTTGGGTCATATTATTCTGCTAGAGCAATTGGGGGCCTTATCAGAGATTTAAATTTCACATCCATCGGTAATGATTATGTACTTCATCATTGTCATGACTTTAAATATCCCATGTGTCCTACTGTGTTTGACATTAGGTAAGGATGCTTACACTATTATGGTTTGGATATTATTTGAAAATTAAGTCCACAGATTAATTTAGATGTGAAGTATCGTGCAATAATGCTTCCCTATATTTTTAATCGTTAGTCATTGGATCAAAATGTCCTTTGGTGATTGATGTTAAATGGATTTTTGGCACAGATAGGGTTTAGTTTTTTCTATAGATATGGTGCCTAGCTGTTGGCTTCGTTCAAACCTCTTGGGAACATGCTATCCATCAGGAAAATCATTTTTGTTTTGAATTGCAGGAGCGACTTATCCAAGTCTCCTCCTCTTATCCCTAACTGTATGTGTCGCATGCCAAATACCTTTAGACCACTCGGGTCCCCTCCATTGTTTCTTAAAAAGTGCTTGGCCACAGACGTCAGGGTTTTGCATTTTTGGGAGTCTTTTAGGGCATTCCCAGTGTTTCTGGAGAATGTTATTGATGTCTCTCCAGTGTACATTAAAGGTACCTATGAAGCGTATTGGGTCTGCTTTGTTGTTCTTGATTTTAGGTTTAAGAAGATTATCTCGTGAAATGGTTTCAACTTGTTCTGTCACATGTTTTATCAGTCTATTACTGTATCCTCTTCGTTTGAAGCGCGACTGGAGTTCTTTTTCTCTTAAATGGAAGGTTTCGGGATCAGAGACGTTTCTTTTAGTTCTCAATAGCTCTCTTTTGGGAATAGCTTTAATGGTAGATGGTAAGTGAGAGCTTCCCGAGTGCAGTATACTGTTTGTAGCAGTCTTTTTCCTGAAAATGTCTGTGGAGATTGTTCCTTCATCATCAATCATGATTTTGAGGTCAAGGAAACTTATCTCCTTTTTTTCTGATGTTAATCTGAGATTAAGGTCGTTACAGTTGAGACTTGATATAAATTCTTTCAGGTCTACTTGACTGCCCTCCCATAAAAAGAGAACGTCATCCATGTATCTGAAATACATTAAGATATTCTGTGTGTATTTTTCCATTGACTCATGGAAAACCATTTCCTTCTCCCACCACCCCAGGTAGAGGTTAGCATATGTGGGGGCACACGCGGTCCCCATAGCTATACCCCTAACCTGGAGGTAGTGGGATTCTTGGCACACAAAGAAGTTTTTAGTCAGGATCAAATCAAGCAGAGCAATCAAAAATTCATTGAATTCCCATATTTAGAAAGTTAACACCCACCTCATTGATGGATATGATGCCACACTATGGGATCATCTGCATCAGGACCCCAATGATGTGTGCACCCATGTTAATACTTACCTCATTGACGGATATGATGCCACAATATGGGATCACCTGCACACGTGCAACATTAGGATCCATCATTACATGTACCCATATAAAGACTCACCTTATCCACGGACACTAGGTATGACGCCACAGTAAAATAACTTCAGTCAGGATACATATAATCACACAAGCCCATAATGATCATATGGGACCAATGCATTATAGTATATTTTAACTATTCTGCTCTCGAGTTGTTCAATGAGTACATCCACTCACGACATCACAACAGTATTGAAGGAAATATTATTATTTTTACTATTTTCATATAATTCTCATTCTTTCCATCTTTCTCATTCTCACAAAACCCTTCTTTGTATTTCTTGCTCCCCATCCCACGAGGACATTAACACTCACCTAAAACACGAATGGATACAAATTCACATACCGGTATATAATCTCATCACAATATTCATATTATCCATCCACCTTCCCAATAATATACTCCCAATATATGATATAAATAAATACGCCTGCACATTTTGTATTAACACATACTATATTTTATTCACGTCACCAGTTTTCACACTATCAGAGTTATTTATTTATTTATTTATTTATTTATTTATATCAATCTTATTTATTCATATTCCATATGTCACACCATGATCCCATTATTATCACTCCAACTCACAATCACCATTACAGATTACAAGACACTAATGCATGGAAACCAATGCTAGAGAGAGAGAAAAAAAAACTATTCTGCATACACCCTATTAAGAAACAGGATATTATCCAGCTATGCTGCACTGTCAGGATACAGGGCAATATCCAATTACTGGTGGATAATTGTGAACTAATGACAATTCACTCAAGTACAAAAATTCAAAATAATATCTCGAATTTGTATGTACAACATTATTAAATTAAAATGTCTTACATATGATATACAGGTGCCGGGGCGAGAGTATGAAACTGTATACTAATATAAACATCTCTAACTGGGAAGTACAAACGCCAGATATCAACACAAAATATGATATAAATATCAACAGTATGTACAAGATAGGAATCGGTAAATGAAACAGATAATCAGAGGTTTCTAATATGCAATTTTATTTGAGAAATACAAATGTTCTCATTACATATACAGATGCCGGTGTTGGGAGTATGGAGTAACCAGAGTACTCACTTCCGGGTCCAGTACATTAAATCCCGACTATTGGACACATAGATCACGTGATATTAAATGCCACTACCCATGTGACTATCAGAGCAAGTCACATGGGCACCAAGACAGGAAGCGCAATGACCTAGACTACAGTATAGGCAGTGAGCGCCGGTCACGTGATGCGGGACGCCGGTCACGTGTAGGTACTACATCATCCACACATAAGGATGCAATATAGTTAATTAACACAGCAATGCCCACGATAGGCTGGAAAAAACATGTGACTATTATGCCCCATTTTCATTGGTCCATGGATACTGGTAAATAAGGTCCGAGTAAGGCTATCTGGTTGGCCTTGACAAAGCTGGTAAACAGCGAAACGTTGCACTACGTTGGCACATTGTCTGTCCATGAGATGTCCATTAGCCTAGATTGTATGAAGTAGAAAAATGTTTGGTACTTGTGTAGTTTCTCGTAGCCAGCATGGTGCCATGCATCTGATTCCCCTGGTGGGGCACGCTTCGCTCGCCCACGCTAAGGGCTCGGTGGCTCGCTACGCTCGCCACGCTATCTAAAATCAACTCCATGCCAAAATGGATAGTGGGGGTATGAACTATCCATGTTGGCATGGAGTTAAGTTACTTTATTTTAGATAGTTTGTGCCGAGCGTAGAACCCGGAAGTATCAGGGCGCCATGCTGGCGCCGTGAAACTACACAAGTACCAAATGTTTTGCTAGAATTTAGGAATACTAGTAGAAGGGGTAGTATTACACTACTCCCAAATTAGACTCTGATAGTAAGTGGTGCATAATATATGTAATAGCACACTTCAGCATACAGTGTAATTTGATCAGGAGAGGGCTCTAACAGATATAATATATCTCTATTTAGAGAATCTAATTACGCCCTATATAAATCACTATACAGTAATTGTGGTCAGTTTGATATATTTAAACTGACCAGAAGAGGGCGCCAACAGATCACATATCTCTGCTAAATAGGATTTCAAAGCCCAAAACCAACTGTAAAACATTGTAACATCCTCCGATCACTGTGCCCTGTGTCAAGAGGCTAAACAGCATTATACTATAAACTGTAATATTGAGACAACAGGTTGCAACATCAGAGTCTTTATTGTAGAATATTACCAATAGCAAACCCATTTTCCTTCAGGGCCACATAGAATGGGCATTTCTCTGGGACAGACATCTGTGTAAATTTTAAAACACAATTATTTTCTTCCTTTAAACACACTATATGTATCTGTGTATGTATTGTATGTGATTTTAACCTCTTCAAATTTTCAGCTGTTTATGTAAAGTTCCCCTACCCTGACATAGGGAATATTAAAATAAAAACCATTAAAAGTTATATTTTAAAGTTTTCAGTGCGTTTCCCCAAACAGTCCTTTTCCTTCTTTGATTGTAAAATGTCTTGAAAACTGCCATTTTATCCACTGTACACATAACCATGGACATGTGGACAAGTGGGAGAGGGCAAACTAAGGAACACATGACTATTACAGTCCACTGGGTCAATGTCACTTCTGCCCGGTGGAAGCTGTACCCCAGTTACCACGAGCATGTGTTCCATTTGGCAATGAGCATGTAATTCCACATGGCAATGAGCATGGAACCCCTGGCAATGAGCATGCAGGTAAGTAGCACTTATGTAGCATCATTTTTAATAGGCATTATGGTGTTTGGCATAATACGTAATGGACATTATGGTGTGTGGCTTAACATGTAATTGACATTATGGTGCAAAATGTCCCTGTTTATGAAGCATATTGTGAATGTTGGCTCATTTCATGTGGCATTACGTGAATTTTGGCTCAAGCCGAGTGGCATTATGTGAATTTTGGCTCATTCTGTTTGGCATCATGTGTAAGGGGCAAGTATAATGGGGTCTAGTATTTTGTTGCATAATATGTAGAAGTGGTATATGGTGTGGTACACTACACTCAAGGACACTCCCACTTTGAGTGACCACACCCCCTTTTCCTTACATCCTTCACTTTTGACACCAAGGTGAGCCTGTGTACTTAAACGCCAGGGCATATTTTTAATCCCATTCCCCATGCTCTCCTCCAATCCCTCGCTGTTCTCTTAGCATGCACACTGGCGCCACTAACACCACCCTCCCCCTCCCAAACCCTCTCCTATCATGGTGCCCCCCTGTCATTTTCTCATGGATCCGCCCCTGGAGATAAACCCCCTAATTCTTTCTATTTATTTAAAGGATACTCTTTCCCTCTTCTGCCTGGAGAAAATAATTGACAAAGCCTAAACTACCAATAATTGCAAACTAGGCAGTGAAGTAATTCAATCTCGCATTGAATTTTATACATGACATACAAAAACTGAATTCAGTTACAACCAGTGTGTGATTCTAGCTGTCACAAATAGTAGAAACAGCAAAATAAAAAATCCATTTTGCTATCTATTGTCGTGTATTTGCTATTATCCTTTTATTTTTGATAAACATCATAGGCTCATATTTAATACCGCTGACAAACCCAAACAGCCTACAAGAATGTAAAGAGCTGTGAATCATCGTAATCCCAGAGTTTAAAGTAGATAAAAAACACACCCATAGGTGAAAGAGAGTGGGCGCCAATAAACTGGGTTGTTTTTGCCAGCTGCCCACACAGAGGTTATACAAGATTATAAGTGGAGTGCTCATATAAAGATTGGATCAAGTGGGTAAATATAAGAAAACTGATTTATTGTAAATTAAATATTCAATAGTACTTCTTTAAAATACACTTATATACGTAATGCCTAGGCAATGGTATAATAACATACAATCACATGAAACACTTATTTGAAGTATTTCAGAGAATTGGGATAAGAAGAAATATGAAATATACTTAATGCAGAACCGCTCGTTCCTATTGTGCTTCCTTGATGGTGTCTGACAGTCAACAAAAAGATGGTGTCCAGAATTATAGGTGCTGGATTTTTAGGGTGTCCATAAACCTGACTGGGTGAGGTGGCTTGTTTTGTAACATCCACAGTTGGGGAAAGACTCTCCTCTTTGCTGGAGTCCCAGAAATAAGCAGGTGATGGTTTTACATTTGGTGGTTCTAAATTTCTACTGTACATTGATCCAGAACAACATCATCCAGTGTATATTACTAGGGTTCCCACGGCCAGCATAGTCACCGTAGTCAGCATCCCTGTCAGTATCAGCATAGTGTTCCCACTCGTTCATTGCTAGCCGGAGCTTACATAGTTAGCATAGTCAGTCAGGCGTCCCTGTCAGTATCAGTGTCGCGTTCCCGCCCGTTTGCGGCTAGATGGAGCTTACGTAGTTAGTGTAGTCAGTCAGCGTTATGCAGTTAGCGCTTATTACATTGTGTGGGAACCATTGACCATTTTAACCTGCCTTACATGACAGGTGTGAATGTGTTCCTGAAACACCCCCACTATCCACGCCAGCCCGAAGCGTCCTCCTGAATTCTTCATACCCCCACTATCCACGTCGGCATGGAGTTGATTTTATAAAGTGTGGTGAGCGCACGTGGATAGTGGGGGTATGAGCAAGTCAGGAGCATGTGTACCGTGCCCCTGGTGGGGCTCACTACGCTCGCCATGCTTCAGGGCTGGCGTGGATAGTGGAGGTTTGAAACCAAGGCATTTGCCAATATGTAACATGGAGCACTGGCAAATGCGTCCTTTATTGTGCATGAGACGCACTTGCGCACCGCACCCCGCATTTGTGCGGGAGATGCATGCGCTAACAAACCCCTAACCCTGTCCATCTACCTGAAGCAGACACAGGCATGGTTGCTGTACCCTGCCACAATAATTACTGAGACGCACAAGTGTCTGAAAATCTCCTACATCTCAGACAGATGGAGCACCTCTCCACTGGTGCACGCATGATCCCCTCTCCGCCGGCGTCCGCCAGCGCAGGGGATCTGGTGGTTACCGACGCTATGTGAGAGGCGCTCACTGGACTGAGCTGCCTGACAGGGACACTATGCTGACTACACAGGGCTGCCACGGAGTCACTACGCTGACTACACTAAGCAGCCGTTGGGCTACGCTGACAATGTAGCTTTACACAATGCTGAAAACGTAGCGTAGCCTGCCACCGTGAAACTACACATGTACCGCAGCTTTAACTGCACAAATATGCAGCATAATAATTGGAAGCCTTACAAATATTAACCATAATCCCTTATAAGTGGGCTCACACATCTCTGAGGGGTATAGCCATAGGCAAACACAGGGGGGGGGGGGGGGGTGTGTTCTGGTTGCAACTTGGCAAGTGCCCTCAATTCTGAAAACAATAGCACTGGTATATAGTATATATATATACTTCTAGCACATTTACTGTATGTGTGAATCTGAACCCTCAAATATCGCTATGAACCAGAGAGTAGCTGCCAGGAGGAAGAGACAGGAGGAAGAGACAGGAGCCTTACCATAAAGTGGGAGATTGTGAGCTTAGAAAGTACAGTACCTGTTCTATTACTGTATGTTTGTGTATTTATTTATTATGTTTAATCTTTTCCTATCCACTTAACTTATTTAAATGTTTAAAACAGCCTATACCATAGACCATGGGCAAAATTTAATAGGGGGCGATTTTTATACATTTTTCATGACAAAAAAGTGCGATATGGTGCGATGTCGGGTGATTTAGTCACGAAAATGTGCGATCTTGTGTAAAAAAAAAGGGGGAAAAAAACAGCGTGGGGTCCCCCCTCCTGAGCATAACCAGCCCCGGGCTCAAAGATCCGGTCCTGGTTTTATAAAATCACAGGGACAAACAAGTTGGGGTTCCCTTGATTTTATAAAACCAGCACCAGGCTCAAAGGCCGGTCCTGGTTCCCAAAATACGGGGGGACAAAATGACTAGGGGTCTCCCGTATTTCAAGAGCCAGCACGGCTGTGGCATTACCCTGCTGGCTGGTTGGGCCCGGTGCTGGTTCTTGAAGTACGGGGGGGACCCCTAGTCATTTTGGGAACCAGGCCCTTGAGCCTGGTGCTGGTTTTGTAAAATCCAGGGAACCCCAACTTGTTTGTCCCTGTGATTTTATGAAACCAGGACCAGCTCTTTCAGCCCGGGGCTGGTTATGCTCAGGAGGGGGACCCCATGCCGTTTTTTTTTTAACCCTTTTTTGGGACAGAACCATGCACAGATCACAATGATCTGTGCATGGTTCTGTCAAATTCGTCAGCCAGAACCTTTTACATGTGCAAGTTAGAAAAGCATTTCCAATGGGAAAACATCTGGATGCGAATTGAAGTGTGACTAAAAATTGCCATTTTAAAATGTGCGATTTCGTGGCAAAAAGTGCACATTTTTGCCACGAATCGCACCCTATTACATGTGTGATTTTTGAAAAATGTGTGAATTCGGCAGTTTTTAACCAAAAATCGCACATGTCTAAAAAATCTCACCCCATTACATTTCGCCCCATATGTTAAATATTAACAACTAGCTGACCCGCCCGGCGTTGCCCGGAAAAACTTTTTTTTTTTAATTTCCAAAATTGCTGTAAAATTTCATCTCATGCTGTGCCAAAGACCTAAGATTGTAATTTGTTAAAGCCTCCACCATAATGTTAGAATGTGTTTTTATTGCTACTCAATGACAGCAATGAAATCAGATGCGGTATTGTGTGAAACAGATCGCTCCTAACTTCATAGTTTGTGTATGTTGATGAATTCCACATCCACTCCTGAGATTTAGCACCTATGACATACCCTCCAACATCTGAGGGTCCAAAATCAGTACAAAATCAGAAAAGGGCGTGGCCACACCTCCATTTCTATACTTTCAATGGTACAGTTTCTAGGGTATGTAATTACAGGCGCTAAATTTGTGGAGACCGGGTTAATTAATTAAAAATTCACTGCTCACTGCCACTCCCCTCACTGCTCCCACCACAGAGTTGCTGCAGCAGTGTCTGACATCTGGAGATCTGTAAAGCGCATGCACCGGGCATCTCTACCAAACAGTGGGGCAGCCCCTGAGTGCTGGAGCAGGTCTGTGGGCCCGGCCACATGACGTCATAATGCAACGCACGCTACCCGGACTGCAATGCACAACTGGGAACGGGTGCATTGATAATGTTTGGTTTATGGGCATAAGCGCTGCCTGTATTTGTTTGAATGCTATGAGTAAGAAGTTGAAGAATAAGACTGAGATGAAGATTTGTTTAAGTGTACAATTTACCCAATAAATCGTGAAAACAATATAGGTATAGAAATACAATGAAGAAATGAAAGTTCTGATTCAAATTGATAATTGTTTGGTTGGGGGTGGGTTGCAAAACAAATCTATAGGTGGGGGGTGTGGATATTGTGGGCTTAATTTCTTGATTGTATTTCTATGTACAACTATATTTTTTTCACAATTTATTGAGTAAATTGTACACTTTAACGTGACAAATATTCATCTCAGTCTTATTCTTCCACTTCTTACACTCAAATAAATACAGGCAGCGCTCATGCCCATCAACCAAACATTATCTATGAACCAAAAGGGTCTGGGACACCCTTAAGGCAGATCAGCGCATAACATCCAACTGCCTAACAGGGGAAGAGCAGTGTACCCACTTTGTATTTATCAATGGGAGCATTGGCCAGGACAAAGATTTCTCAGATATGGGGGGGAAGGGGGGGGGGACGGTACATTTGGTACAGTTTTTATTTGCTGGTACAGACTGGTGAAAAATGTTAAAAAACAGTTGGAGGGTATGCTATGGTGCATTTATTTTTTATGTGTTCTGTGTGTTTGTGTATGTTGTACTTTTTGTGTGTGTGTGTGTTGTAGTGTATGTGGTTGTGTTTGTTGTGTTGTGTGTATCTGTCCAATGCGTAAGTGTGTGAGGTGTGATACAATATGTAGGAAACAAGAAAAGAATGGCAGAGCGCATTTTATGTAATTGAATCTGCTGCTGTCTCTGATAAGGGGACACCCCTGCCCCTTAGGATAGCCAAAGGAAAAAAGATTTCAGAGGCAGCGCTGATCCAAATAGACAGTTAAAAATGTATTAATTACACAATTTATACAATTATCACACAGATACCGGCTAGTAATATAAAACAAATGTTAATAATTAAAGCAACAATAAGCAATACAAATTGTTAGTGGCTTGCTACAGTCAACACATATCCATTTTTTCTCTCTCCAGCTTTATGTATTATTCGCTTCTATGTTTAAGTTAGTATGTAGATGAACAATTAGCTCTCTGACAGCTTAGTCCATATTAGTAGATTAGATAGCATGCATGCTTTTAGTATTAAAGAGATGCTCAGTCATTTGAGAAAATGCAAAAAGATGGATATTGCTCAATTGAGCTATAACCTGCCCGCCTCTGGCTCAGTCACTCGGCCAGACTGTGGGGGATTACCCGGCTGTTGATTCCTTGCTTGTATGCAAAACAGCTTCTAGGATTGTCTCCACAGAGTGGTGTGCGGTCTTGGAGGCGTAGTATATAAGCAGGAAGGCACGGTGATGCAGGGGTCGGCACCTGAGCTCCTTAACGCGTTTCTCGGCCTTTCGCATCGGCCACTTCATCAGAAGGACGTAGACTTTTTTTATTTTCCTGACTAACACTATTTATTTAATATTTTAATTACATCTCTTTTCTCTCTCTCTCTCTCTCTCTGTATGTATGTATGTATGTATGTATGTATGTATATACATAGCTTCAGCTTCTTATCACTAATATTTATTAACACTATAGTATCTCACTGGCATGCCGCTCTGGGCTTTTTAGCTTATGCTAGTTTTTTGGGGTGCCGCACCCTGCACCTAGATATAGCGCTAGGGACCCCCAATATACAGAGAAGCCTTGACGTGGCCTGGGGGCATATCATACACCTGCACAGGTATATGTAACCAATATATCATGTAGTGTTCAAGATTGGTTACTGATACCATTCAGTGAGCTGGGGGAAACAATGTCTTGTTTTACTTAATTTACATTCCCCTAAGGCAACATAATACGGCAATATATTAACACAGCGATGCATGCATCATTTTACATTTATTGCACAGTGTTTGTATAATTGTGTATGTAGTGTATATTTCATTTAAAATGCTTTGAATTAAGATACAAATACAAGGTATATTTGATCTTGAATTATTTCTTACTATTTTCTTTGTATCAGTTTATTGTCTATGGGCAGTATTCAATGAGAAAAATGTGCCGTGTTTTATGGCGAGTTTGTGCTATTTTTGCGTTGTAAGGAGCATTTTACTCTCCAAAAGTGAACCACCCTATTCAATTTTCGCCGTCTTTCCAAGTGATTTTCGCCGTGTCTCTCCGTGTAGCAATTCTCCATCTTTTCATGGAGAACTGGAATGTGAACTTTTAAACTAAAAGGATTTTTTTTTTTTATTTTGGTGTCAAAAAATCAGGAATTTTTTTTCTGTGAAGGGGCATGCTATTTTTATTCATGTGCTTATAGCACATGAATATATATTTAATTAAAAATAAAATATTTATTTAATATATAATATTATTTTTTTTTACACAGAGCAGCCAGCAGGGGGCTGGAGCACTCGAACCGCTCATTAGATATTCATATATTCACTGCACCCGATCATTACATATGCACGATCGGGTGCAGTGAATACTGGGTCCCCCGCTGGCTATAGGGGGGGGGGGGGGGGCGCAGCTTGTGCTGCCTGGGTCCTGGGGAGCCCACCTCCCCTCCACATATGTTCTGGGGCAGCCAGGGAGACTTTAATCTCCCTGGCTGCCACCGTCCCCCGGCTCCCTGCCAGCTCCCTGCCGCGGACGCTCGTCCGCTGCAGGGGTTAAGACTCGCCGCGAGTGGCGGCGAGTCTTAACCACATTGAATAGTGGGAGCAGGAGTGGCAGCGAGCCCTCCGGAACAGGGCGAGTGCATGGCGAGAGAAAAAATCTCTCGCCATGCACGGAAAATAATTCTCATTGAATACAGCCCTATGGCAGCACCCCCACTTTGATATAATTGTATGAATACAGAAATTGCAATTAGGGCTTATCAATGAATTTAATACATAAACTAGAGCAGAAGTTCCCAAATTCCCCTTCTAATTATAGTGGTTCATATACTGGAGATAAGTACTGGAACATGGAGGGCACAGGTGAACAGGGAATAGGCAAATACTATGACAGGGGCACGGAGTCTAAACCTGCCGCTGGTCTCCCCAGAAAGTCCCGCTGCACTTTGCTCCACCCGACCGGCAGGTCGTGGTCCTCTGCCAGAGTTTCCCTTATTCAGGCAGTGAGTTCAGAGGTTGTGTATGAGAAACGATCTTTAAAATAATATGTACAGATAATGGTGGATTTCTGGAAACCGATGATCATACAGGTATTTATCAGACTGGTTGCCGATGATCCTGGGTTGTGTAGGGATGAGTACCGATGGCACAATGTATATCGGGTTGAATACCAATGACACAGGTATATCGGGCTGGGTACTGAGGACACATGTATATCGGGCTAGGTATCGATGGCACAGGTATATCGGGCTAGGTACCAATGGCACAGGTATATCGGGCTGGGTACCGACGACACATGTATATCGGGCTAGGCATAGATGGCACAGGTATATCGGGCTAGGTACCAATGGCACAGGTATATCGAGCTGGTTACTGATGGAACAAGAATATCGGGCTGGTTACTAATGGCACAGGAATATTGGATGTTTGCCGATGGCACAGGTATATCTAGCTGGGTACCAATTGCACAGGTATATCAGACTGGTTATTGATGGCACAGATATATCAGCCTGGTTACCAATCGCAAAGGAATATTGGGCTGGTTACCAATGGCACAGGAATATCAGATTGGTTTGCTGATGGTACAGGAATATCATGCTGGTTACCGATGGTACAGGTTAGTCTGTGCTGAGGGATCCTGGACCAGGCACAGAGACTTGCAGATGTAAAGCAGAGATGGTAAAGCTAGACAATTTGGTAGCAGAAGAATAAACAGGAGATAATCAGCAGCAGAATCCCAATAGCTGGTATATTGGAAAGAGCATGGAGCCTTGGGAGAACTACACTGGAACAAGCACAGGATGAAGACAATTGTTCAAGGAGCTGGAGGATTGTGGGAGGCCTGCTTATATCCCCTTAAGTGCCTGTTGATTGGCTGTTGGCCACAGCAGCATTTTGAGCAAAACCACACCTGGGATCACTGGGGTTATAAGATAGGTTAGTAGTGGTCAGCTGATTGCAGGTGTCATGGAGGTGCCCATGTCCAGTACTGATTGTTAACAATGCTGGATGACATGTAACCATGTGAGAAACAGACAAATAGACATCATGCCAAATTCCAGTGGTCATTCTGCAGTGACCACTGGGGAGTGCACCAGTGGGCCAGTAAGCGACACGCACGGACAGTGCGATTACCGCGAACACCGCCATTCCTGACACAAATAACCTTTAAAAACTGTGGCTCGCACCATTCCGATGCATTTTTTCAGTCAAATATATAATTATCTATTAATTTATATAAAAAAAGGTACTTGTTTCCTAGAACGGCGCCCATCGCGGGCATCGCATGTACGATGCGACCAATGCGATGTCCGCGATTTTACATAGAAATGCATGGTAAAATGTAAATCGCATGCGATGCGACCGACGCGATTACCGATTTTACATAGGGAACAATGTTAAATGGCCCAATTGACCTGATTTTACATAGGGAACAATGTTAAATGGCCCACAGACCCCAAATAGCCACCCTGAAGTGTGAAATGGCCACCCCAATTGTTAACGCCACCCCATGATCAACGTCAACCCGAAGCGTGGCGAGGGGCGGCGGTACGCGTCCTCCGACCTTTTCATACCCCCACTATCCACGTCGGCGCGGAGTTGAGAATAGAAAGTGTGGCGAGCGCAGCGAGCCACCGAGCCTGAAGCGTGGCGAGCGGACGCGGAATACATGTTAAGTAATCCGTGTCCGCTCGCCACGCTTCGGGAGCACGCTACGCTCGCCACGCTTTGGGCTCGGTGGCTCGCTGCGCTCGCCACACTTTCTATTCTCAACTCCACGCCGACGTGGATAGTGGGGGTATGAAAAGGTCGGAGGACGCGTACCGCCGCCCCTCGCGGGCTCGCTGCGCTCGCCTCGCTTCGGGTTGACGTTGATCGTGGGGTGGCGTTAACATTTGGGGGGGGCCATTTCACACTTCAGGGTGGGTATTTGGGGTCTGTAGGCCATTTAACATTGTTCCCTATGTGAAATCGGTCAATTGGGCCATTTAACATTGTTCCCTATGTAAAATCGCAGTAATCGCGTCGGTCGCATCGCATGTGATTTTTTGGCCGCATGCGATGCGACCGACGCAATTTTTTTCCTTGCGATGCCTAAGATCAAAATCGTGGGCGCCGTTCTAGGAAACAAGTACCAAAAAAACTTTCTGTGTAAGTGTAATTTCGATAAATTATTATGGATTAATAACATCATCATTTTTTTATGATAATATTTTTTATTTATTTATTGAAGCATTATACTATATAACATATTAGAGAAATAAATAAGAAAATGTAAAGACAAATATAAGATGCACCCTTATCAGCAAGTTTTTCATATTTGGGGATATTAGCCCTGGATCAAGTGTTGGCAAGAAAAATTGGCAATCTTTTACCTAAATCCACGTTTCAAACCACAGAGTATATTTAAAATATTTCCAAATCTGTACTTTTAATGATTGTGATAGGCTTTCTATATAACTCTCCCATATTTCGACAAAAATTTCAGTGAATTTTTCCTTTTGCATTGATGCCTCAAGCTATTCTATTCCAAAATGCAGATGGAGCGCCTCTCAGCCAGAGCCGGGGCTCGCCAGAATGCCCCCCCTGGCGAGATGGAGCTCCAACTGACTGGGATGTGCGAGTGTCCTACATGCACACGCGTCCAAGTTTCCGGGTTGTGGGGGACGCGAACCCTGCCCGTCACTTTGATTTGTTAAACAAACAATACAATGTGCAATTAAAAATAACAATTCTTAAGAATCTGAGAACTTAATCTTTCAAATGGTACCTTATTTATCAATTTTGGTTATGTATGAAGAGAGAAAAGGGGATTGTCACCAAAAATAACCTTCTAGAAATAATATATATGATGATTATGTAACAAACATATCAGTTTATAGAATAGTCTCTCGAGAAAGTGAAAGAAAGAAAAGTTTAATTTTACTGTTGTTATATGTTAAACTGACATGGTTTATGGTAAATGTTTATAACTTAAAGTGAAGCCTTGAAGGATATAGTATAATTGTTATGAGTAAGTTATGCTAGAGATAATGAAATTAAAACTCTTTTTAAATGCTATCATGGTTCTATTGTTTCCTCATGTTATGCAATGCATGGGGAGATGCATAATTCCACTGGGAAGTAGGTGGCACCCCATTGAAGCTGCACACACAGTAAATAACTTTGATTTGTAAACTAACAATACAATGTGCAATTGTAAATTAACAATTCCTCAGAAGCGGAGAATGTAATCTTCAATTGGTATCTTATGGTCATGAAAAATCACCTTCTAGTAATATTATATATGATATGTAAAAAAATAAAACTTAAATGGATAGATATAGATATCCAATATGATGAGATGGCATTGGTATGCCTGCACTTGGAAAGCCGATGGGCAGAATACTTAAAGTGACATCCCAATGAGCAGAATACCAACAATTAGGTTGCACATATTATAACCCTCCCTCCATACCCATCTAATGCTAACACTCTGTTCCTGCAGCCTAACCTTTACACACCCCTGTGCAATCTATCCCTAGCCCCCTTCCCCTTAAAATTGATCTGGAGAGGAGGTGGAACTCATTTTCCCTGCCACCTATGCCCCTCCCCCAATAGGCAGGGACATAGTTAATGCTAGGATTTTTACCACCTCCCCCTGCAAACTATAAATTTATGTCCTCCTCCCATACTTTCTAAAGAGACAGTGGTCTCAAAAGGAAGGGGAATGGTCACTCAATAGTACCCCAATCCAAATTACACCACGCAGTACCACAATCTTATTCACATTACACCACATGTAGTGCCTCTGATTCATATTATACCACATAGAAGTGCCCTTTATTCATGTAAAAAAAACGAATTTCGTTATGTTACATCAATCAATAGTCTCATTTTTCATGTTACATCCATCAGTACTGCATCTTATTCATGTTACATCACTCAATAGTGCTCCTTACTCATGCTACACAGTGTACCCTTTATGCATGATATGCCACACAGTAGTGCTTTGCATACACAATGCCCACAGTACATTTGGGACCTGAGGAGGTGGTGAATGCTACATAACAGACTCAGAATTTGTGAGAACCACGAGGGGTGGACCATAGGTGGAGGTGAACCATGGACCTGAAGTCAGGGGGAGGTGGTTGCAGCACATCAGTGACAATAGCATCGATTGATGTGGATGGTGGGATAGGCGTTTCTTTTCTAGTTACTGTGAAGGGCCATGATGGAAGTGGAACTAGGGCACTGTATTCCTGCCCGCAATATAACCTTTGTCTCCTTCCCCTTAACCCTAAATCTCCCGAGCATAATTTTGATTGAAATGCCAACAATCAGGATGCCGGTGCCAGCATTGTAAGTGATTCTGAAGTTCCAGTTTCGTTTTTCTGACCAGTGTCAGTAATCCAGCATTATTATTCCAACTATCAACATACAAAACACCAGTATGCTGACCGGATCCCAATAAAATACTTAGTTGTGAACTTATTAACATAACAGTGTATTTTTAGATTGTGGGAGGAAACCGAAGTACCCAGAGGTAACCCACGCAAGCACAAGGAGAATATACAAACTTCACACAGTCGGGGCCATGGTGGGAGTTGCAACCGTGATATTAGTGCTGTGAGTGAGTAATGCTAACCATTACACCCTCTGTGCTGCCTCGATATTCTGACCTTCGCCACCCAGGGTGTCATTTATTGCCTTACATTTTTGCATAATGAAAGTGAGACTTTTAGGACATGTGAACAATATAACAAATTATCCAGAAGATAACAGGAAATTACAGATGATGGGTTGAATAAGTATTGCAGAAATGACCGCAGACCCAGAGGTTGAGGGGTTAGATCGAGCTGGTTTAATAAAGCATATAATATATTTAATATATGGGTACTTAGGTAATATCTGGGCTCCCGTTTTTCTTATGAGACCGCGTCCCCTCGCGGGGCTCGCTGCGCTCGCCACGCTTCGGGCACGGTGGCTCACTGCGCTTGCCACACTATATGAAATAAACTCCATGCGTAGTTGGATAGTAGGGGTATGAAAAAATGGGGTGCATTTAACATGGGAGCCCAGATAATACATAAGTACCAATATATGCATAAAGAACAAAAATTTAGCATCCAGGAAAAAGAACTGTAAGACTTTGGTCACTGATGTTGATGAGGGCCAAAGAAGAGGAGGGTTCAGAGGTGGTGTCCAGCTGAGGCCGCAGGAACCAAATCGACTGAGGCAACAAGATGTGACAGATGGAGGAGGTCCTGGTCTGAAGGTCTGACCAGGATACAAGGAGGCAACGCAAAGAGGCAAGCTGAGAAGAGTGACACGCAAAAGACCAATATTGCCAAGAGTCTCCAGGAAGTGAATGAAACAGAAGACTTTTGTACTGACACCAGACTAGCCAAAGCAGACCCTTTTTATACCTGGGAACAGCTACCATTAGTTGTCAGTGAGGAGAGGCAGGACAGGGCTCAGGCTGGAACCAGACCCCTCTGCTGCCCCTACACACATGTCGCCTGCTGACCATCTGCCTAGACCCCTGCCGCATCAATCCGCCACTGCTGCAGTCCTGCAGCCAGCACGAAAAGCTGCCACACACGGATGAGTAGTGGGCCTGCCGCATGCTGCTGCGGCTGCCTGTAAAATTAAAACTCTAAAGGTGACATTACACTTGAGCAATTTGGGCACTTTTCATTAGATTCCGAGAGATCGGTCCAAGATTTTTATTTCTACAACACCATAGCGAAACCAAAGTTCTAAAAGGATTGGCCATTGAGATGGGGATATTATTAATCAAGTGCTTCTTCAAAAAGACTGCCTCATTGAATTAGACTGTATTATCAACATAGAATAAAAATAAGAAACTAAGAATAGGTCTGTTAACAATCTCAACCTGCTACGGTCTTAAAGGGATACTCAGCCTTTAATATAAAGCACCAAGAGAAAGACAGATATAGACTGCGTTGTTGAGATTGTAGAAATCTATTTAATAAACAATAAAATGATTATTACAATATAAGTATAAGTATAAACCGGATGGTAAAAAACAATAAAATTCAAAATCAATAAAACCAATTTATAATACAATCAGCTGGTTGTCAATTTCTAACCATATCCAGAAAGAAAATACTGGTATTTTTTACACAGCTGTATTCTAATTAATGAGAAGCAGCAAAAAGCAAGTTATTTTTATCAATTAACAACTGGGTTGCATACCTCCGAACTTTCTTGGGGGTGGAGGAGGGACATCGTGTTGCGCACCGCAGATGCGCCGGGAATTTCAGGGGGCGTGGCCTATAGTTGAGGCTCTCCCGAAAGGCCACGCCCCCATTTTGCCGCTATGGGGGCATGACCCAGGGGCTCTGTGAGCCTCTAGCCATGCCCCCAGCCCCCTGGCTGCGGGAATAGATGCTGTGCGCATGAGCACAGCATTTATTCACCGCTGCTCAGCAGCCGACAGGGGGGACTCCCAACAGCCCCCCCTCGCCGCGGGACACTACCGTCCGTGGGACTGACGCGGGAATGTCCCCAAAAACCGGGACAATCACGCGGTTTTCGGGACTGTTGGGAGGTATGAGGTTGGATAAGTAGCAACATGTATACAGGGGCGTAACTAGATATTTGTAGTCCCCATAGCAAAAGGTCGTAAGGGCCCCCTATTTAGCAGCTGATGGTGATAAATGTATGTAAAACATATTACTTAGATAGTAAAGATGGGCCCCATAACAGCTGCACCCCTTGCACCTATGGTAGGTAAGCCCTTGTGTGTATGAGTCAATTGTCGCAACAGTTCTCTCACAACTGAGGTGAGTTATTGGCAGGAAGGAAAGATAAGCAGGATATTTTTTTGTATATGCAAAGTTGTTAGCTTCCAATGAATTACTTGAGCTTGGACTAATGTTCTCACAACATTATTTTATTATTCTGAGTCAACTTTTTGGAATGAAAGTCGATATACTCACTGCTCCCTTGCTTTTTATGAAAATGAAGACACAGCAATCAGGCTTTTGGTACACAGTTTAGTGCCCATCCATGACAATTGTGGCTTTAAAACTGCTTTGCTGTAACCAGTTAAGGGGTCAGATCAGTCCAGTGTTGCCTGGGGGCTTCTCCTCAAACTCTTTCCGGCTGCTGGTGCCTCCCTAGAGTGCATTCTTATCTGGAGGTAGTTAGGGAAGTTTTTAGGCTAACCACCAGTTGGTTTTTGGGTAGTTTGACACGTTTCCCCCCCTTACAATTAATGTCAGCGGCTTCCTCAGAATTAACTGGCTTTTTGCTGCTTCTCAGTAATTAGAATACAGCTGTATATAAAAAAAAAAAAAAAAACTAGTATTTTCTATCTGGATATGGTTAGAAATTGACAACCAGCTGATTGTATTATGAAATTGTTTTATTGATTTGAATTTTATTGTTTTTCACCATCCGGTTTATGATTACAATTATATTGTAATCATCATTTATTGTTTATTAAATAGATTTCTACAATCTCAAACAGTGCAGTCTATATTTTTCTTTCTCTTATCCGAGAAATTATCAGCATGCCCTACACCAGTGGTTCTCAAACTGTGGGTCGCGACCATCTCTGCTTGGGGTCGCGACTCCATATTGCTGGCCATCAGGCTGATGACTTCTCTCATCTCTCAACCAGTGATCCAAGGAGTTTGAAAAATCTGTTAAATTGTCTGTTACTTCAGAATCCTTACATTATTTTGCAACTCCACAGTGCTGCCATGCATGTGCTGTCTGCTGACCTCAAATGTGTGATGATTGTTCCAGAGCAAAATAGTTTAAGAACCGCTGCCCTACACTAATACACACTACTACAGATAAGATTGGGCAGTACGGATGGTGTAATGGTTAGCATTACTGCCTCACAGCGCTGAGGTCATGAGTTCAATTCCCACCATGGCTCTAACTGTGCGGAGTTTGTATATTCTCCCCGTACTTGCGTGGGTTTCCTCCGGGTACTCCGGTTTCCTCCCACAATCCAAAAATATACTGGTAGGTTTATTGGCTCCAAAAACAAAATTAACCCTAGAATGTCTGTGTGTATATGTGGTAGGGAATATAGATTGTAAGCTCCACTGGGGCAGGGACTGATGTGAGTGTTCAAATATTCTTTGTACAGCGCTGCGGAATATGTATGCGCTATATAAGAAGCTGTTAATAAATAAATAATAAATAAGATTCATTGATATCTGCTGAATGTATCATGACTCACTTAAATTAAAATATTAATTTGTAATCCATAGATATAGTCACAGTAGTTTTAAATCTATTATTTAGTTTTTACACTTTTTTTGATGATGACTGTATTACAGTATACATACATTTTTAGAAATCTAATAAAAGTCATGTTTTATACAGTATTTAAACAATCATTGAACAAGTAAATGTGCACACTATTATAATCATAGACTGTATATTATTTCTAGAAGGTTGATTTTTGGTGACATTCCCTTTTTCTCCCGTTTAACTCAATCAAAATTGATAAATGAGGTACCATTTGAAAGATTAAGTTAATTAGAATTGCACATTGTATCATTTGTTTAAAAATTTCTTACCCTGGATGCAACGATACTGCTAAGATGATCAGTTTTGCTGGGCTACTCGAAATGGCTACAAACAAACCGGATATTCTTTCATCCTACTATAAACCACCAACCTCGCTATAAAATTATCGTATTTTATTTGCATGCAAAATTTTCGCATTGGCCATCTAGTCCACCATAATCTGCTTTCCTGCCTTGGAATTCTATTGTTCTGTTGGAATTTCACGCCCATGAGCATAAATTATATCAATCATTCAGTTTCTCGTTATGCTATATACAGTATGTACTGTAAGTAATTGTTCAAAAAACAGCCTGGACATTTGATAATATTTTGAACAATGGAACAGGTAATGTAAAAACTGCAAAATCTTAATGTGACATTGGGTTGCAATCAGGGGAAATTTAGGAGAGTAGAGATCCCGCATGCAGACTCTGCTGTGGGCCGCCTCCTCTCTGATGGCGAGTAGACTCTGGTATTATGCCAGTGTCTACTGAACATGTGTAGGTCTCTGGGAACATGGCGCTCGTGCATTGTTCCTAGGGAGACATATTCAGTGCTCATGAGTAAATAACTCAGAAATGGCTGCGCCCATTTTTCAAGTTATTTGTAAGAAAAAATGGGGGATTTTTCGAAGCGCTAGGGGGCAGTCACTAGAGCAGCTGTCCCGTGGGATTTACTCAGTCCCAGTAAGACAAGGAGAAAACTAGTGTAAAAATGGAGACAGCGCTAGAAGTGCCGCATACATATACTCATATAAACAAACACAAATAATTATCAAAGTGATTTTCTATTTAATCAATGTAAAAACAATAAAGATATATAGTATAAAATAAAATGTAAAAAAATCCGTTCAATAATGGATCAAGCTAATTACCGGCCGGTACGTTACACTTAAAATTAATTAATCCTTTGTTTGTTTTTATTTTACACCTTTATAATTAAAACTGTTAAGCAATAGTAAATATGTTTGTAAAGCTTTGGACAATTTTGGGGAACATGTCTAAAAACATATACAGTAGTATAGGGCTAACACTGGTGTCATTTAGTTTGAAAAAAAAATGTTGGATTTAGGAATTTAAAGCGCGATCCTCTTGTCCTAGAGTTAGAATAGTCACAGTGTACTCTGCATTATTTGGAAGGACATTGTCCCTTTATTGTATGTATTACTTGAAACTCTTGTATTGTAAATGATATGTCAAAAGTTGAATAAAATATATTAAACATAAAAAAATAATTAATCTTAAAAAAGTTTTTCAAGATAATTAGGACAAAAATTTAGCATATATTTGTCACATTCAAAACATCAGTAGACATAAAAACTTATGTAGACTTATGTAGCTAGTACTGCTATTGCGCTAATCCAGATGTAATTACTCTTGATTAAAGACTAATTATCTGGCTAGCATAATTAGTCTGGTAAGAATAATTAGTCTTGCATAAGTAATTACATCTGGATTAGAGCACTAGCAGTACTATCTACAAAAGTTTTTATGTCTACTGATGTTTTAAATGTGACAAATATATGCTAAGTTTTTGCTGGGTATAGGCTAGAGAACCAGAGATTTTGTGAGGCCCTGAACACCGCAGCCAACTTGCCTCCCTCTGCCCAGGGGACCCCGCTGGACCTGGTGAGTGCCTGCCTGCACCTGCTCAGTGACTCGCGGTCAGCTATTACCTCAGTGTCAGCTGAGCGGTGCTGCTGCGGATGCGCGGTTGTGTGCCCATGGACTGTGCTCTGCGGATGCAGCAGCTTTCTCTCCCTGGCGGCTGGACGATCCTGCAGCAGCGCGCTCTCCCCACTTACTAGGCTTTTCTGCTGTGGGAGCTCTCCTAGGGTGGCAAACCTTACACTACCCAGCTGCTTCCATAATAGCTGAATCCTTTCTCCTACTGCCATCAGAAGGTTAAACTACTTGCCCCATGCCTTTAAAGTTGCACAAATACTATTGCTCAGCTTTATTTCCATTGTTACTCGTCAGACCCTTTTTGCACTTTGCACTTTCCATATATGGTTGACATGATCTCCTTTTTGTGATGCCACACCTCCTTTCCATGAGGCCACACCCCCTTTTCAGTGCACGGCTTCGCCTCGAAAGGGTCCCGCCTGCTGCGGGTGGGCCTTTGTGCTTAAAATGCCTGGGCCGGTTTCTGGTCCCAGTCCGGCCCTTTTTCCAAGAATTCCTCTGATCCCATTAGGACTACCACTTCCAGTTACAATGGCTTCAGTTCCCGGTAAAGGTCTGCTACAACATAACCATTAACCTGCAAAGTGCCTGCTGTGGATCTCAGGAGTGACTGCTTCTCCCAAGGCAGTTGTATGTTGCCTGTTCCAGAGTCAGCTCCTCTGACAGCCTGGCCATTTTCTAGCTTGAATGAAAGGCTAAAAATGTAGTTGACCAAATAGTCCTTCAAATGTAAAGATACACACACATGGAAATAATTGATATTCTGTAGTGAAGCACGGGTATTAAGCTAGTCATGAATTATAACATTGGTGAAACTTAAAGAAGAAAAACATTCTAAAGTAAAATACATCACTAAAGGACTTTATACTGAATAAAGGCCCATACACACTTGACGATTTTCAGCTGAAAATCGCTCAAAACAACCGTTTTGAGAGATTTTCAGCTGAAAATCGCCTAGTGTGTATGCCCCACAGATTACCAACTAGCGATGATGCGCGCTCCCGCATCATCGCTAGTTAGGTGGGCAATCTGCGGGTTTTACCAGCACACCTAGCGATGATGGCTGGTTTTTCAGCCATCATCGCCAAGTGTGTACAGCAGCCGGGCTGAAAGATGAATGTCTTTCAGTCCATCTGACAGCCAGCTCCCTCCCCCTGTTCATACTCCCCCCTCCCCGCTCCAACGCTGCCTGCCTCTCCTCCGGCTCCAATGCTGCGGCTGCACAGTGACAGCTTCTCTGCTCCACACACCCCCCCGCCCGGACATACAGCCCGACGGGACGCCCCGCCCCCAGCACAAAGCCCCGCCCCCGGCTGACTTGCATGCTCCCTGCTCCTGCTGTGTGGAGATAACGCCACTGACCACCAATGAAGTTGTTTTAAGGCAGTGATATATGCATTGCTGGCACATGCCAGCAATGTATATATTACTGTACCACTGGGCACCAATGACACATAAGTCAGAAATATATACATTGCTGGCACATGCTAGCAATGTATATATTAATAGCACCACTGGCCACCAATGATATTTATAATGTAGTATACAGATGGCGCCGGGCTTGTCTTTGCTGGGGATGGCGGAGGACTCGCCACCCGCCATCCCCCGCCCCGCGCCATCTGTATGTCGGAAGGGGACGCGCGTGCACGAGGTGCACGCGCGTCCCGTTCCGACGGTGCTTTTGCCCGGGTCCCCGCCGGCTTCCCCGGGTCCCCGCCGGTCCACACCGCCCCCCCGCAGCCCTGCCCGTCTCCCTGAAGCTGGAGACGGGCAGGACTGCACCCGCCGCGCCGCCTCGCCGCCCGGCTATTGAGACGCTCGTGCGTGGGAGACGCACGAGCGTCTCATTCAGCCAGAGCGCCAGATTGCTGGCGGATCGCCAGGGACACGGTCCTGGCGCTCCGCCAGCAATAATAAGGCCAGCTCCATCTGTATATAGAAAGCGTCTTGACCCGGCACTGTGTAAAATGGTAAATCTGCTGAGTCTGGTAAAATGTAGTATATATATATATATATAACTAGGTGATTCATCGCGCCCTACGGGCGCTCTTCACACCGTCGTAAGGGGCTGCGCCCCCTTAATTTGTGAACGTTTGTATATGAGAAATATGGTTAGAATTGTATGAAAGATGCCCTGTATTGCAACTTAGGTGTCCGCGAATCGTGGGAGGGGGGGTCGCGGAGGGTGCAGCGAATTGCAGGAGGGGGGGTCGCGGGGGGTGCCGCGAATTGCAGGAGGGGGGTTGTGGGGGGGTGGATGCTGCGAATCGCGGGAGGGATTGCAGAGAATCGCGGGAGGGGGGTCGCGGGGTGGGTTGCCGCAAATCGCGTGAGGGGGGGTTACGGGGGCGGGGGTTGCGGCGAATCATGGTAGGGGGGGTCGCGGGGGGTGTGCCGTGAATCACGGGAGGGGGGGTCACGGGGTGGGGTGCCGAGAATCGCGGGGGGGGTGTGTGTGTGCCGTGAATCGCGGGAGTGGGGGTTGCGGGGGTGGGTGGGGGGGGGGGTGTGACGTGAATCGCCACAAGAAAAATCAACACAGAAAGGTCAACACATGTAAATGTTGACATAAGTGTGGCACTTCATTGGTGTCCATGTCGACACATGAGAATGAATATGAAAACATTCAAAAAATGAAAAAAAAAACTTCAAAAACTCATGTCAACCTTTTTCATTGTCGACCATAGCCATGTCAGTGTTTTCCATGTGCAATTTAATTCTGGAGCTGCCGCGAATCGCGGGGGGGGGGGGGGGGGTGCCGCGAATTGCGGGAGGGGGGTCGCGGGGGTGGGTGCCGCGAATCGCGGGAGGGGGGGTTACGGGGCGGGGGTTGCGGCGAATCATGGGAGGGGGGGTCGCGGGGGTGTGCCGTGAATCACGGGAGGGGGGGTCACGGGGTGGGGTGCCGAGAATCGCGGGGGAGGTGTGTGTGTGCCGTGAATCGCGGGAGTGGGGGTTGGGGGGGGGGGGGGTGGGGGGGGTGTGACGCAAATCGCCACAAGAAAAAAATCAACACAGAAAGGTCAACACATGTAAATGTTGACATAAGTGTGGCACTTCATTGGTGTCCATGTCGACACATGAGAATGAATATGAAAATATTCAAAAAATGACAAAAAAACTTCAAAAACTCATGTCAACATTTTTCATTGTCGACCATAGCCATGTCAGTGTTTTCCATGTGCAATTTAATTCTGGAGCTGCCGCGAATCACGGGGGGGTGCCACGAATTGCGGGAGGGGGGGTCGCGGGGGTGGGTGCCGCGAATCGCGGGAGGGCGGGGTTCACAGGGGTTCCGGTGGGGGGTTGCCGCGAATTGCGGGAGGTGGGGGGTCACGGGGGTGCCGCGAATCGCAGAAGGGGGGGTTGCGGGGGGGTGTGACGCGAATCGCCACAAGAAAAAATCAACACAGAAAGGTCAACACATGTAAATGTTGACATAAGTGTGCCACTTCATTGGTGTCCATGTCGACACATGACAATGAATATGAAAAAATTAAAAAAATTAAAAATAAATCTTCAAAAACTCATGTCAACCTTTTTCATTGTCGACCATAGCCATGTCAGTGTTTTGCATGTGCCATTTAATCCTGGGGCTGCTGCGAATTGCGGGGGGGGGGGGGGGGGTGCCGCGAATCGCGGGAGGGGGGTCGCAGGGGGGGTGCCGCCAATCGTGCAAGGGGGGGTCGCGGGGGGGTTCTTTTTGCCGCGAATCGCGGGAGGGAGGTCGCGGGGGGGGGGTTCCGCGAATCGGGGGGGGGGGGTCACGGGGGAGGGTTTGCCGCGATTCGCGGGAGGGGGGGGGGTCGCGGGGTGGTGGTTATGCCGCGAATTGCGGGAGGGGTCGTGGGGCGGTTCTTTTTGCAGCGAATCGCGGGAGGGGGGGTCGCGGGGGTGTTTTTGCTGCGAATCGCGGTAGGGGGGGTCACGGGGGAGCGGGTGTTTTTGCCGCGAATCGCGGGAGGGGGGGGCGCGCGGGGAGGGGGGTGCTCACCTGGTGGCTGTGGAGTAGCAGTGCTGGGCAACATGGGAAGGCAGTGGGTGTCTGGCACTGTCTGTGGGCTCACTGGGCTGGTTCTCTGTCACATACCTCCCAACATGACCCTCTCCAGGAGGGACACAATGCTCTGTTTCTAGACTTCCCCTTAATGTATGATTGCCATCACCTGTTTTAAACAGGTTAATTTCTCATGCAGCCCACACACGCATCGATTTTAGAACGCGTTTTGTACTTTTAAAGTACAAAACGCATCGTGCGTACAATTATCGGGGTGTATTCGTGCGGCGTGTGCGACGCGATGCTGTGCTATGCGCGTTCCCGGGGGCCGATTTTAGATGTCCAAAAAAGTATGTGCAGCAGGTACTTTTTTGGACATTATCGCATAGCATCGGGCTCAGCATTATACAGGCATACGAGCCGATGCTATACGACGGGTTTTTTTTTTTTTGAGGGAAATAATTACATACAAATTGTTATCAACAACTTTATTGCAGGTTTAAAACATGTGAACTCGAACAAAATAAAGGTCAGAAAAAGCCAGTGAAAAAATGTGCTTAAATAGCACAGCATCGCATCGCAGACAGCAAAATAACCATCACATCGGGTCATGCTTAATTCTGGCAGAAAAATTGTAAAGAACCATTGTACAGCCAAAAACGCATAGCACTGATATCGGTGCGTGTGTGGGCACCATTAGAAAGGTGTTCAGCACAGATGAAGGCAATCACACATTAAGAGGAAAGTCCAGGAACAGAGCGTTATAGACACAGACACCCACTTTGAGTGACAGATGTAGACAAATATATAGGAGATGCAGTAATATATACATTGCTGGCACATGCCAGCAATGTATATATTACTGGCACCACTGGGCACCAATGTTATTAATAAGCCAGTAATAAATAAATATATAAATATATATATATATAAATATATATATATATATATATATATATATATATATATATATATATATCTGGCACCAATGGGCACATATGTTATTTTAAATGCAGTAATATATACATTGCCAGCAATGTATATATTACTGGCAATACTGGTCACCAATGAATATTGGCAGCAATGTATACTCACTCTCGACTGGGCTGCTACTCTCACTGCTCTTAAACTCCCCCGTGGCAACGAGCACTTCGCCCCCACCCGTGGCATTGAGCATGAAGGGCCCTGGGATCGATAATGAAGGGACCTGGGATCGAGCATTAAGCCCCTGGCATCGAGCATTAAGCCCCTGGCATCGAGCATTAAGTCCCTGGCATTATGGTATGTGGCTTAATGGGCATCATGTGTGTGGCATAATGTGTAATGGGAATCGCGGTGTGTGGCATAAGGTGTACTGTTGTGTATAACAAGTAATGGGCAATACGGCTGCAAAAAAAAAGCATAGCTATGCACATTGGCGGGATTACCCTGAGCAGGGCGTCATTTACCTGATCTCTGGGCTCCGAATATATGCAGCGCAGCAATCAGTTCTGAATCAGGCCCCAAGAAAAGAAATGCACTGAATAACACGGCCCCTGCTCCCACCCTTGGAATTTTAACCCCTCCCATTATGTAAATATCCTTTTATATGAAAGATTTTCAGCAAAGTCTTTCGCCTCCTAAAAATCTCTTGCTCTTTGGGGAAAATAGCTCAGTGTGTATGCACTACTTTGGTAAAAGATATATCTATCAAAGATTTTGGCAAAGTCTTTGGAAACTAAAATCTTCTAGTGTCTATGGGCCTTTACCCTCTATTGCAGTGGACTTTGAATGGCGATTAGCTTCTTGCGATCTTACCCTTTTGTACTTATAATAAATTTTTGCTTTTTTTATGCAGTGATTTTTTTTTTCCACCATTGGTTATTATTATTATTTTTTTAATGTTTTTATACTATCATTTTTAAACTCCTAGATATTTTTTGATAGTTATGATAAATTGTCCTTCTAATTGTTATATTATTAAAATGTTTTCATTTTCTAATTTTAATTCTGATTTTACTTGTTTATTTGTTCATGAAGTGACTCATTTGACATTTAAATGAGTACTGTATTTAAAAACTGCTGTGTATTTTGGGAAGTCAGGCTCTAGGACATTAGGGGTCTAATGTCTGAAGGGTCTAGCTATATAGGGTCAATTTTAAATTAATGGAAGCGTTATACCGACGTTCTCAGTTATAACTTATAACTTCATTGGATATTGATTTGTGAATTGACTTCTCCCTATCTCCATTACATCAACAGGTAATTATCCAGCATTCAATATACTGATCTGGGCCTGCACAGCAGTCCACCTCTTATGCTGAATTTTTTAAACATCTTGGTAATCATATTTCAGAATTCAACTGCAGAATATTGGGTACTTGTGTATTATCACGGCGCCCACGAAATCGGCCGAAATTCGGCCGAAATTCGGCCGCAAATCACATGCAAAAATCGGATGCGATTTTGCGGCTGATTTTTGACCGATTTCCGGCCGATTTTTGGCCGATTTTTAACTTTTTCTGCCCGATTTGCATGCATGCGATTATAAATTATATAAGCACCCTAATGGGTGCTTACAATGCTTAAATGCACCAACATGCCACCCCCAAGTATAAACGTGAACCTGAAGCGTGGCGAGCGCAGCGAGCTTGCGCGGGGCAGCGGTACGCGTCCTACGACCTTTTCATACCCCCACTATCCACGTTGGCGTGGAGTTGAGAATAGAAAGTGTGGCGAGCGCAGCGAGCCACCGAGCCGGAAGCGTGGCGAGCGGACGCGTATACCTTCACAGGTATACGCGTCCCCTCGCAGGCTTCACAGGGATCCGCGTCTGCTCGCCACGCTTCCGGCTCGGTGGCTCGCTGCGCTCACCACACTTTCTATTCTCAACTCCACGCCGACGTGGATAGTGGGGGTATGAAAAGTTCGTAGGACGCGTACCGCCGCCCCTCGCGGGCTCGCTGCGCTCCCCACGCTTCGGGTTCACGTTTATACTTGGGGGGTGGCATGGGGGTGCATTTAAGCATTGTAAGCACCCATTAGGGTGCTTATACAATTTAATATCGGATATGAGTTAAAATCGCATTGCATGCCATCGGGTGTATGGCATGCGATGCGATTAAAAAATCGTGCAACTAATTATCGGGGCGCCGTGCTAGTACACAAGTACCCAAGGATGGAATAACATGCAAATCGGCAGGAAATGGCCGAAAATCGGCAAAAAATCGGCCGAAAATCAGACGCAAATCGTCTGCAAAATCGCATCGCAGATCAAATCGGCCCAAAAAATTGGCCGCAAATCGTCCGATTAATCGGATGCGATATTGTATGCGATTTAGATGAAATCGGGCGCCGTGATAATACACAAGTACCGAATATTGTTTCAAATCTGTAAAAAGCTGTTCTTGTGGTTTTTATCTGTGCTATGTAATTTGTTAGGTCTGATTAGCACCTATTGCTGGTGGGGGAGGTGTATTGGGAGGGGCAGGTGAATCAGGATGGACATATGTTTCTTTAGGCTGATATATTTAGTGTAGTTTGGGACGTCAGTCCTTGGGACATTAGGGGGGACATTTACCAAAATGGATTTGTAGAAAAAAGGTGTATTCGTAGGGAGAAATACACCTTTTTTTTACAAATTTGTATTTTCGGGATTTACAATCCCAAAAATACAACAATTCGTAGTCCTAAAGATGGAACATTCGTATTTGTATTTACAAATACGAATGTCTACACCATCGATAGGATACGACAGAAATCACCATTCAAAAGAATGGTGGTTTCTGATTTACTAAGTAGCCGTACTGATAATACGGCTGCTTAGTGGTGTAAAACACCCACGCAAATACGACAGGAAAATAGAACACCATTTTCCTGTTCTATTTGCGTTTTAGCCTGCACGGATCAGTCAGATCCGTGCAGGCTTCAGTGTAAAAAAATAGAAAAATGAAATAAATAAAAAAAAAAACGGCGTGGGGTCCCCCCCACAGCCGAAACCAGCACCAGGCTGACAGAGCCTGGAGCCGGTAATTAAAAATCAGGGAACCCGACAAATAGGGGTTCCCTGATTTTTAACAACCAGCCCCAGGCTCCTGCTCTGGGGCTGGTTCCCAAAATACGGGGGACAAAATGACTAGGGGTCCCCCGTATTTTAAGAACCAGCCCCAGGCAAAACCAGCCAGCAGGGTAATGCCACAGCCGGGGGGGAGACTTTTTATGCAAGTCCCCCCGGCCAAAGCATTAACCCTACCGACCAGTCAGCCTGGCCAGGGGCCCTGGGTTAGTGGGGACCCCCCCAATAAAGGGGTCCCCCCCCTCCAGGACTAACCTGACCAGGCTGAAGCCTGGTGCTGTCCTCGATGCCCCTGGGCGGTGGGCATCGAGCTGATAGCGGTGTAAAAAATAGAACAAACGATTGTTTTTTACTGTGGCACTACAAGTGCCAGCAAGCCTCCCCAGCAAGCTGGGACTTGGAGAACCACAAGTCCCAGCCTGCTAGGCATTAAAGGGCCCGCTGGGTCTTGTTGTGCCACAGTAAAAAAAATAGTTAAATAAAACACACTGACACCCATTTTAAATAAAAGTTTAATACACACATTACACACATACTGATACTTACCTATCTTGATCCCGTTGGTAGGTCGCTGGCTCCGGTGTCGGCGGCTCCGTGTCGGCGGCTCCGGGGACGGCGTCCTGTCCGAGGATAATCCATGTTGGACCTGTGGAAGGAAATCCTACTCACCCAGGTCCTGCATGGATGGTCTTCTTTCTTCATCTGTCGACATCCAGGTCTTCTGACAGCTGCTGGCGGCTTCCAGCAGCTGTCGGCATCTTCCGCGACGCTCCTCGGCTTTCAGAGCCGGAGAGAACCTTCCTCTTCGGTGTCTAGGCTCAGAATGAATTCTGGCCAATCAGGAGCCGCCTAGCCGCCTAGCGGCCAATCAGGAAAGGTCTTTCATTCTGAGCCCAGACACCGAAGAGGAAGGTTCTCTCCGGATCTGAAAGCCTGGGAGCGTCGCGGAAGATGCCGACAGCTGCTGGAAGTCGCCAGCAGCTGTCAGAAGACCTGGATGTCGACAGATGAAGAAAGAAGACCATCCATGCAGGACCTGGGTGAGTAGGATTTCCTTCCACAGGTCCAACATGGATTATCCTCGGACAGGACGCCGTCCCCGGAGCTGCCGACACGGAGCCGCCGACACGGAGCCGCCGACACGGAGCCGCCGACACCGGAGCCAGCGACCTACCAACGGGATCAAGATAGGTAAGTATCAGTATGTGTGTAATGTGTGTATTAAACTTTTATTTAAAATGGGTGTCAGTGTGTTTTATTTAACTATTTTTTTTACTGTGGCACTACAAGACCCAGCGGGCCCTTTAATGCCCAGCAGGCTGGGACTTGTGGTTCTCCAAGTCCCAGCTTTCTGGGGAGGCTTGCTGGCACTTGTAGTGCCACAGTAAAAAACAATCGTTTGTTCTATTTTTTACACCGCTATCAGCTCGATGCCCACCGCCCAGGGGCATCGAGGACAGCACCAGGCTTCAGCCTGGTCAGGTAAGTCCTGGAGGGGGGGGACCCCTTTATTGGGGGGGTCCCCACTCCCCCAGGGCCCCTGGCCAGGCTGACTGGTCGGTAGGGTTAATGCTTTGGCCGGGGGGACTTGCATAAAAAGTCTCCCCCCGGCTGTGGCATTACCCTGCTGGCTGGTTTTGCCTGGGGCTGGTTCTTAAAATACGGGGGACCCCTAGTCATTTTGTCCCCCGTATTTTGGGAACCAGCCCCAGAGCAGGAGCCTGGGGCTGGTTGTTAAAAATCAGGGAACCCCTATTTGTCGGGTTCCCTGATTTTTAATTACCGGCTCCAGGCTCTGTCAGCCTGGTGCTGGTTTCGGCTGTGGGGGGGACCCCACGCCGTTTTTTTTTATTTTATTTATTTATTTAATTTTTTTTTTACACCTTGCAGCCTGCACGGATCTGACTGATCCGTGCAGACTGCCTACAAATAATTCGTATTAGCAGCTGTATATACGGCTGCTAATACGAATTCCTACGACATCGGAGGGTTACAAAGCAGTCGTATATGACTGCTTTGTAAATCCCCCTCCGGAACACGACTTTGCATACGACTGAAATAGTCATATGCAGTCGTAGGGAAAATACTAATACGAAAAACTAGGTTTTTCATATTAGTAAATTTCCCCCTAGGGTTCTAGTGTCTGAAGGGTCTAGTTATAAAGGGAGACATTTACCAATATGAAAAACCTAGTTTTTCATATTGGTATTTCCCCTACGGCTGCATACGACTGTTTTAGTCGTATGCAAAGTCGTGTTCCGGAGGGGAAATTACAAAGCAGTCATATACGACTGCTTTGTAACCCTCCGATGGTGTAACAATTCGTATTAGCGGCACATATATACGGCCGCTAATACGAATGTTTCTAGCAGTCTGCACAGATCAGTCAGATCCGTGCAGGCTGCAGAGTGTAAAAAAAAATAGAAAAATAAATAAATAAAAAAAAAAATCGGCGTGGGGTCCCCCCCACAGCCGAAACCAGCACCAGGCTGACAGAGCCTGGAGCCGGTAATTAAAAATCGGGGAACCCCTATTTGTCGGGTTCCCTGATTTTTAATTACCGGCTCCAGGCTCCGTCAGCCTGGTGCTGGTTTCGGCTGTGGGGGGGACCCCACGCCGATTTTTTTTTAAATTTATTTCATTTTTCTATTTTTTTTTGCAGGCTTAAAGCAAATACGACAGGGAAAGCAAGGTGTATTTTCCTGTCGTATTTGCGTGGGTGTTTTACACCACTTAGCCGCTGTATTATCAGTACGGCTGCTTAGTACATCAGGAACCACCATTCTTTTGAATGGTGATTTCTGTCGTATCCTATCGATGGTGTAGACATTCGTATTTGTAAATACAAATACGAATGTTCCATCTTTAGGAATACGATTTGTTGTATTTTCGGGATTGTAAATCCCGAAAATACAAATTCGTAAAAAAAAGGTGTATTTCTGCCTACGAATACACCTTCTTTCTACGAATCCATTTTGGTAAATTTCCCCCAAAGGGTCAATTTTAGGTTTCCTCTCCTTTCCTTTCCTTTCCTTTTCTTCTTAATTTTAATTAAATAACTCAATGAATAGTCTGTCTGAATTGAATGAAGACAATATACATTTAAAGAATAAGCTTTTAATTCTCGAAATGCACTGGTCACATCTAGATGTAATATTTTTCAGAGTGTTCTTAAAATGTTACTATTGAATATAAGCTTATATGAAAATTGTAATGCTTTCTTTATATGTATTCAATGACTTCTCTTTAATAAAATTTATACAAATGATAAAGCGTCAATTTTAAATTAATATCATGGTATATAATATAAGGTCGGCGTTATACCGGTGTTAAACCCAAGGAAACCAGAAGGCAAACAACAAACGACAATTACTTCTGAAGGACGGCATTATTACCACAAACCACAGGAACATCATGTGGCCTCAACTCACCTTTGCCATGAGAAAACCTGGACTAGACCCTCCACCCCTATGGCTGAGAACACCAGGACTACCCCCAGCCCTACCCCTCATGGTAAGCATGGAGCTGTTAGGGGAAGCACCAGACCCAGCCTATGCAGCAACACTTCCCCCATACTGTTATGTGCTCACCACTTTCTCATAACCACCTGTACTGCTCTCATGAGACCAGGACATTGCTGACTATGAAAATTATTAGGTATGTTCATGTCTTTTCTCCCCCCCCCCCCCCCCCCCCCTTCAGCACACATACTCTTACTCACCTACAATCTATACCTGCATCTGTTCTCATTCAGGGGCAGATTCATTAAGCTCGGTGAAGTGATAAAGGGGCAGATGTATGAACCAGCGTTAAGTGCAAAAATGCACTTAACGCTGGTTAACTGGGGGGGGGGGGGGTTACGTTTAGCCTAATGTATTACTAGCGCACCTAACGTGCGCTAGTGACAGCCCGCCGAGTTACGCTCGGCGGGGCTGTCCCTGCAATCCCCCCCAGGGATTAACGGCCGGGGCGATGTATTAACAGCCTTCAAGGCGTTAATTCGCCCCGGCCGCTTCGCCAGCTCAGGGCTAGCGTTGTCCTATCCCCCACTATGGGGACAACGCTAGCCCTGCGTCTGGCTTGGGCTGCGCTGGAGATCTCGCGGTTTTTGCGAGATCTCGCGCATGCCCAGTAAGCCGGGCAGGGGGGGCGACGGGGAGTGCGCATGTGCGGGGCGGCGAGGGAGCCGATAAGGAGAGCCGTTAACGCTGGGGATAACGGCTCTCCTTATCGGCATGGGGGATGTTAATACATCTCCCCATAACGAGTGCCCGCTTCTCCTCGTTATGCAGGAGAAGCGGGACTCGTTATTTCCCAAATGCTAACAGGACGGTCATACATCTGCCCCATTGTGTCTGGTTTTTATCACCGGCCAATCATCTCCTAACTGTGAAGTTACAGGCTTGGTTTGAAAAATGACAGGTAGGAGCTGATTGGCTTGTGATAAAAAACAGACTTTATCATAGTTACATAGTTACATAGTAGGTAAGGCTGAAAAAAGACTTGCGTCCATCTAGTTCAACCTGGTATAGATATCCATTGCTGATTAATATCACTTCACCGAGCTTAATAAATCTGCCCCTCACTTCCTTATTTCTCAGCTGAATTGTGTACTAAGAATTATGCTTTAATTGTGTTATGTCTAGTTCTGTGTACCCTGTACTATTCTAATGTGTTCTATATGTACGGTGCTGGCTGGTGCAATCACTGTGGGTACTACACAGCTCAGTAATTATATGCTCCCCATGTCTGTGTTCCTCATTAGAGTACATCTAGTATACATAAAGCTGTACTGTTACTGGCTACCTAGCTGGCTGTGCAATTACCATGTGGTGCCGCTAAATGGCTGCCTGGGTGCTGCACAGCTCGGTAATTATATGTTCCCCATGTCCGTGTCCCTTATTAGAGTACATCTAGTATACATATATTTCTGTACTGTTACTGGCTACCTAGCTGGCTGTGCAATTACCATGTGGCGCCGCTAAATGGCTGTCTGGGTACTGCACAGCTCGGTAAATATGTGTTCCTTATTAGAATGCGTCTAGTGCATATCTTTACATGTGATGTATATCTGTACTGCCATTGTTACTTGTTCCTTGTACTGATAACCCTTTGTATTACAGTATGTGCATTGTTATTTTTAATGTGTGTAAAGCACCTTGAGTCCTGTGGTAGAAAGTGCACTATATAAATAAAACTTGCTTACTATTGTCTCAGTATTGCCATATTTTCAGGTTAGGTGGATACTTAAATAGCCATGATCATTTTGATGGTTTGAAAATCTTTTTATTTTTTTTTATTTTTATCACCCCAACATATTCTATTATCCTGGCTCAAAAACACCAGTTAAAGGGCTTCACTGTATTTATGATACAGAAAAAATCAATTAGGCATCTGTGAGACCCTTTATTCTTATTTTTTCCCTTTTTTAGCTATCATTTAAAAATAGTTTTTTGATTGAACCCTATCTAGGGTATATTACTGCTATCTTTACAGCATTCGTATAGAAATATACATTTGAATCCTAATTTTGCTTGTACAAAAAGTACATGATATTTATCTGATACAGGTTGAGTATCCTTTATCCAAAATGCTAGGGACCAGGATAATTTTGGATAACAGATTATTCTGTATTTCTGAATATTTTAATATTTCAATGATGTATCTTGGAGTACAGAATCTTGCATTTATGCTGTATAAACACGTCAACCACGTGAAAGACACACAAATATATTTTATTTGTGCATAATACAAGGTTTCAAAACATGAAACAAAATTTGTGTACTATCTCAGGCACTGAATTTGAATGCCAAGAAATAATTGTCTTGCACATATTTAGTGGCAGTTACACATCATGTCCAAAGTAGTGTCAGTTACAGATATCCCCAGTAGTGCCAGTTACATATCATGTCCTCAGTAGTGCTGTTACAGATGTCCCCAGTAGTGCCAGTTACATATCATGTCCTCAGTAGTGCTGTTGCAGATGTCCCCAGTAGTGCCAGTTACATATCATGTCCTCAGTAGTGCTGTTGCAGATGTCCCCAGTAGTGCCAGTTACATATCATGTCCTCAGTAGTGCTGTTGCAGATGTCCCCAGTAGTGCCAGTTACATATCATGTCCTCAGTAGTGCTGTTGCAGATGTCCCCAGTAGTGCCAGTTACATACCATGTCCTCAGTAGTGCTGTTGCAGATGTCCCCAGTAGTGCCAGTTACATATCATGTCCTCAGTAGTGCTGTTACAGATGTCCCCAGTAGTGCCAGTTACATATCATGTCCTCAGTAGTGCTGTTACAGATGTCCCCAGTAGTGCCAGTTACATATCATGTCCTCAGTAGTGCCAGTTACATATCATGTCCTCAGTAGTGCTGTTGCAGATGTCCCCAATAGTGCCAGTTACATATCATGTCCTCAGTAGTGCTGTTACAGATGTCCCCAGTAGTGCCAGTTACATATCATGTCCTCAGTAGTGCTGTTACAGATATCCCCAGTAGTGCCAGTTACATATCATGTCCTCAGCAGTGCTGTTACAGATGTCCCCAGTAGTGCCAGTTACATATCATGTCCTCAGTAGTGCTGTTACAGATGACCCCAGTAGGTTTTTAACAATATTTTTTTTTCTCCACTTTCTGGAATGTATGGTTTTTGGAATAATTTGGAGAACGGATATTTGGATAAGGGATACTCAACCCTGTACCGCTATTCATTTTAAAGCATACCAAGTAAAATTTTGTTTTATAGGTGATCTCTGTGCACTGTTTTTCCTTTTACTTGCACTTAATTTGTAATATACTTTATTATTATGAATGTTAAATGTTCTAACTAGAAATATTGTCTGCCGCATATATAGATATACTATATGCTATCACATTTTATCCATATGAATAATGATATTAATGCATTATATATAAGTTATGATGATATTACAGTGACTCTTCAGCCTTTACAACTGCAATGCTCAGAATTTTCTGCTAGATGGATAGTAAATGCCCAAATATAATATAAAGCAACAATGATTTTTTCTGGATAAATAAAACTGCCAAACAACATTAACAATTATCTATATTTTTAACTAGTGGATTAAGAAATATTAAAGTTATTTAAATAAAAAGAAACAAGAGAAGCAGACTTACGATAGATCACAGACACCTGTCTTCTCTTAACCACTGCTTAATGTGTATACTGTCTAAACAAAGTATTTGCATGACTCATTTCACAATGTACAAATAAAGAAATCTCATAGAGTGAATTATTAACATATTAAATTAACATACAACTCTTTATATTCCAGTCAGAACTAGTTAGACAATAAGATCAGCGGCCAAATGTTTTAGAGTGTGAGAATCTGAAAGTGGGAGATTTTGGGAGATTTTGGGAGATTTTTCCCATTCTTTTAAAGCAGCAATCATTTACATGGCTAAATCAACCTGTTTTTTTTTCAGTGTAAATGATTGCCGCTTTAAAAAAATGGTAAAATCTCTTACAAAAACTCTCACTTTCTGATTCTCACATTCTATTACATTTGTCCCTATGTCACAGCCTGGCCCAAGCTTATACAATCTGATTTGATAGTTGTGTTGGTCTTATTTTGCCACTAGACCATAATGTATTGATTATAGCACTGAATGTTATTATCCATCAAGTACTTATCCAACATTTTCTTTAATGTATTTATTGTGTCTGCCATAACCACCTTTGCAGGCACTGAGTTCCACACCTTTTCTGTCCTCAACGTAAAGAACCCCTTCCTTCTGAGTATTATAAATCTCCTCCAGTCTAAGCGAATGCCCTTGAGTTTCGGTCACTGACATTACTGTAAAGAGGGTTCCTTATATTGCCCCTGATATCTTTATACATGTTAAGGTTGATACCTCGTGATCTTATATCTCGTATAAGATCGCATATCTTTTTTTTCAACCATTCCTAGCTTGGCTAGTCTCTCCTCATAACACATGGACAGATGGAGCACCTCTTATTCATCGCCAGTTATCGCCAGAATGCCCCCTCTGGCGATCGCTGGCAGAGAGGCGCTCCATCTACTAAGACGTGCAAGCACATCATGCGCACGTGCGTCCCAGTCACTCAGCAACAGGGAACGGAAACCCTGCCCGTCTTTGCTTCAGGGAAAATGGCAGGGTTAGGGGGAGTGCTGACAGCGACTGGGGAGCGGCGGGGAGGCGGTGGAGAGCTCCGTCGAGAGGGGATGCATTTGTGTCCCATTCCTGTGACTGGCAAAGGCTGGCAGTTGGCTATCACCAGCCGCCGGTAAGTCTGTACTCTATCACTTTTATTAGCTTAGTTGCCATTTGTTGAATCTTTTCCAATTCTACAATGTCTTATAGAGTGGCATCATTACAGTATTGTTCCTTGCTTCCATGCCACTTTTATACAGGCTAATATCATAATTGTCTTGTTTGCTGCTGAGCACTAGACCTAAGTTATTATCAATTATGTACTCCTAGGTTCTTTTCCATTTCTGATTCTTCTAGCTCTACACCATTCTCCATATAATTGATAAATATGTTAAATAGAAGGGGCCCTAGTATCAAAGCTTGTGGTACATCCATTTGTACTGATATCTCTGTTCTACAGTATGTCTAGTAGCAATTTTTTTTACTCAGATACAGATTTTTTTCCTCGGTCCCAATTCCTCCATTTTGTGAATTAGCCTCCTATATACAGTAGCACCATGTTGAAGGCCTTTGCATAATTCAGGTGTACCACATTGACTGCATTGCCTTTGTCTAAGTCAGTGGCATAACAACAGCCCTGCATACCTGGCAGTGGCAGTGGCAGGGAGGCACTGTGTACAGTAAGTGTGGTCACCGGGGGTCTGCGGGGCTATTGTAATGCTGTTGCAGTGTGTGTGCTGTGGCCAGGACCTGCAGATTTACTTGTCTGTGGTCCTGGCTCCCCTCCTGGATTCTGTTGCTATGAAAATTAACTATACAGCAGACAGTTTTTGACGATGCTGGAGGAGGGGGTGGCCTTCTCTAGCATCCTCAAAAACTGTCTGCTGTATGAGGGCGGACATTTTGTGATGGTCCATTTTCATAGCAGCAGAAGCCAGGAGGGGAGCCAGGACTGTAGACAAGATCTGCAGGTCTCTTCTACTGAAGCAGTGCATGGGGGTATAAGGCACGAGGAGGGGGGGGGGGGGTTTCATTGCCACAGTAACTTCTCTGGTTTTTACCTGCTGTACTGTATATCCCTTATTCCATTTTGGGGAATTTTTTTAAAGGCTTCCCACGTTTATTTTCCTTCAAATAAAGCCAGGTCCGTCTTAAAATTGATTGGCATAGAGAAATCATCCAATAAGCGTCCGGACAGTCTTTTCAATATAATATGCGGTTGGTGGAGTGAGCGCTATCCTACTGGTGTTTGTTTGAGAGATGTGAGTGGTGCCGATGTTAAGGATTGAAAGAGAAAAGCAGTATGGATATTTAAGAATGGATGTATTAATAAAAAGTATCTGTTGCAAAAAGCCGGGGTGTAAATGTTAATGCTGGTGTTACTATCCACCAGTGGGCGGATACCTTGTGCGGTAACACCAGCATTAACATTTACACCCCGGCTTTTTGCAACAGATACTTTTTATTAATAAATCCATTCTTAAATCACCATACTGCTTTTCTCATTCAATCCTTAACATCGGCACCACTCACATCTCTCAAACAAACACCAGTAGGATAGCGCTCACTCCACCAACCGCATATTCTATAGATTATCAGAAGGGACTGGGATACCCTTAAAGAGTGAGCATTCAATCTAACATTCACAAGGTGAGCGCAGTGCACCTCCAACAATCGCTAAGTCTTTTCAATATGTTTTCACATCCATTAGCGCTTCCGATGGCACTACAAGCTTCCAGCCGCCGCTGCCTGGATCCTTACTGCCTGGATGCTACTGCCCGTTAACCGCTGCCACTGCAGCTCCCCCGGGCGGTGCCATCTTCCCCAATGGGGTGGGCCCCTAGAAACCTTGGGCCCCTGGGCAACTGCCCATTATTCCCAATGAGAAAGATGGCACTGAAAACAGTGTCCCACTCTATTTCTCTTACATTATCTCTAAGCCAGGCATGTCCAAACTATGGCCCTCCAGCAGGGGCGTAGGGAGGGCAGAGCCAGCAGGGTACGAACTCCAGGCACCGAGAGATCAAAGGGAGCTGGAGCCATGCAGCCTGCTCCCCCGCTCCCTGCTCTGTCCGGCTGAGCTCAGCTGCCCTGTCTGCCTTTATTAAGTCTCCCGCTGGACCAATAGGCGCTTGCGGTCCAGCAGCCAATCAGAAGCAGCATCGATGGCTGCTGGACCGCAAGGGGTCCAGCGGGAGACTTAATTGAAAATAATGGCGGACAGGGCAGCTCAGCCGAGCAGAGCAGGGAGCGGGCAGGGGGTGCAGGCTCCATTCCCCCTTGGCAACAAGCTTTTTAGTCCCCCTTGGCAACAAGCTATTTTAGTACCTCTTGACAATGAGCAATTTTAGTCCCCCTTGGCAATTATCTATTTCAGTTCCCCTTGTCAATGAGACATTTCAGTCCCCAATGGCAACAAGCTATTTCAGTCCCCCTTGGCAACAAGCTAATTCAGTCCCCCTTGACAACAAGCAATTTCAGTCCCCTTTGGCATCGAGCATGAAGCCCCTTGGCATTGAGTATGAAGCCCCTGCAATTGAGCATGAAGTTCAGTTTTGCTATTGGGGAATGCTAAAACTATGGCAAGGCATATGTTCTGTATGTTTCACAACAGCTAGAGGGCCACAGTTTGGAAATACCTGCTCTAAGCATTTTAAAGCTTCTACACTTTTCCTCTGCATGTCCATATGACTATTTAGGATTTATTATCTGAGGAGTATTTGCTTGAAAATTTTTAAAATTGATACATTTATATCCTCCGTGGCTTTGTGGGTTAATTAGCTACTAATTATCACTTTTTGCTTTTGTGTTTATTATATATATTGTTTATTTTTTATTTTAACTTTATATTTCTTTTTATTTATATCTCAACTGTTTATACTGCATACCTCCCAACATGACCCTCTCCAGGAAGGACACATTGCTCTGTTTCTGGACTTACTTAATGACTGCTATTACCTGTGTTAATCAATTAACCTGTGTGAAACAGGTGATGGCAGTCATACATTATAAGTGAAGTCCCAGAAACAGAACAATGTGTCCCTCCTGGAGAGGGTCATGTTGGGGGGATACAGTCAAAATCCCGACAGGGTCAAAATCCCGACATTTATAATCCCGACATTTAAAATCCCGACAAGGACAAAATCCCGACATTTAAAATCCCGACAAGGTCAAAATACCGACATTTAGAATGTACAGGTGAAACGATCAACATGACTTTGTGTCAACAGGTCGCGAGGTCAACCTGATTTTTTTCACTGTTTTTTGACACGACATGTGCCGACAAGCGGTATTTCATGCCGTACCATGCACTAGGGCGTGGTGGAAGAATAAAATAGTGTGCCGAGAGCAGCGAGCTACCGCGCCCAAAGCATCGCAAGTGAAGCGAGTGATGCGAGGGGCTGCGGTTCACTTCCAACTGTGTCCATGTCAACCGTGTCGACATTCGGGTAAAATTTTGACCTTGTCGGGGTTTTAAATGTCGGTATTTTGTCCTTGTCAGGATTTTAAATGTCGGGATTTTGTCCTTGTCGGGATTTTGGCCTTTCGGTATTATGACCCATTCGGGATTTTCACCCTGTAGGGATTTTGACCGTCAGGATTTCGTACCGAATCCCATGTTGGGAGGTATAATACTGACTACTTTTCATTGTACTGAAAATGTAGACATTTCATCTGGCCACTAGAGGTCACATCTCCTACATCTGAAATTGGTCTAATTCTATGGGGGGAATTTAATAGGATGAGAGATTCAGAAAGTGAGAGATTTGGTAAGAAATATCCAGGTTTTTTAAAAGCGGTAATCATTTACACTGCAAAACCTTAAACTCGGTCTATCTCCAGGAGGTTTAACTGAGGACGATACATCAAGCATACATCACACCTTACAGATGAAGGCATATGGCACACGACGAAACGGGGCAATGTATTAAGTGTGGTGTGACCATTGCAAATTATGCACACTGTATGTGGGACTGTTCTAAGGTTAAAAGATATTGGTGTAAAACTATCGACTTTCTCTCCACAATTTTGCATGTGAAACTGTTTCCTGAACCTCTGGCAATTATGGGACTTAGCTTTAAAGCGTGGACAACATTAGGAAATCTACGCTTCCTTTACTTATTACTATTCTCACAGTTGCAAGAAAGTGCATCTTAATCCAGTAGACTAAGAAAACTGCTCCACAGCTATCACTACTTCAACAAAAACTCTTACAAATTCTGTACTACGAGAGGAAATATGCACGATTGAATTTAAATAACAGAGCTCAAAAATGTTATCAAAAATGGTCTTTATTTATTGACACTCTGGAACAATCAACTAAGACACATATTTCTTCAGCATTTGAAAATTATTAATCATCTATATGTTTTTTGCATGTATCTTTGCACTGAGTTTATTATTGTAGGGATACTTAAAATTTTAAAAATATGCATCTACACTATATCGGCACTTTTATAAGCCTTAAGGGCGAACTATACGAAACATTATATTCAATTCACCACTGATGCTACAAATCCCCCCCCCCCCCCTCCGATATCCCATCCCCTCTGTCTTGTGTCATAAAAATTTTGGTTCCTCTTATTATCTGTGTCTTTTGCATATAATTATAAAGGATTTAGACATTGCTTTATGTGTAAAATGCTGTAAGTCAACCTAAAATTTTGGAGTGCCATGTTGGATGTATACAAACAGCTGTAACTGATATACCGTTTGTTGATTGACGTTATGTAAGAACGAGGGCCCCTATTCTGGGTGGTGCGGGCGGACCGCCGTGTGTACTGACCGACTGCACAAATCCCGTACTCTTTCGGTAAGCTTGATTCCGCCCACAAAACATCCGCACCCGGCCGGACAGAACATCCGACAATGGGAAGTGGCGTGCATTTGAGCGTACGCTACCGTGCACGGACGGTTATCTACCTTAGTGATCGGAGACAGCGCGCTGCTCCGATCACGAGCGGTTGCGTACGTCTGTGCATGGTAGCGTACGCGTCACTTGTATGGACCAGCAATTATTCAGATAATTGGAAAATTTCTAGAAGGCAACCTCAAAGGGAATTCCCTTTGAAGTTGGCGTCTAGCAATTTCCTAATTATCCTAAGTGTGATGTTTGATTTTCTTATTATTACCTCATTAGTCTCCCTTAATTTATTTACAATTCAACCCTCATTACATGTGTATTTATTGTGTAGTAATGTGCAACTGTAATCACTCTCTATGTGTCCCCCAATGTTGTATTATTTTTGTGTTTCTCTTGTTGGTATGCATGCTATAAATAATGTGAATACTTAATATGTTCCTATTTATTTACATGTATTGCTACCCTAATGATATGTGTGATGTTTTACTGCACCAACAACTAACATTCATGCTTTTACATTTTGTGTTATTTATCCCTAAAACCCACACATGCAAACAACATTCATTCCTTACCCTTAACTTTATTTTACATATATACCTTACATTACACATCTTACATGTACCAATGTGTACCTGCCCTCACCAACACTCTAACGTGTTACTATAAAAAAACACAGACAACTTTTATTTTAAAATACAAAATAATAATCAAAAATAAATTAAAGAAGGCCATGCAGGCTGGCAAGTACAAGTGTGACATAGCAGAATGCCCACTGCAGTTCCGCTAGTCTCTGGGCCAAGTCCGCCTGGTGCTGTGGCATTTCTGTTTGGAAGGCAAAAAATTTATTTAGTATTTTATAAATTATGTACAAATTATTGGTCACTTTGTAATGAATAATAAGCTGTCACTGAAATGTGAAGTCAACACACACTTTAAAAGAGCATTGAAGATGGACATGCTGTGAAGATGTTACAAACTATACACACACAAACATATGACATGACTTCTAATAACTGCCCTTTGCCTTTTTAGCTGTATGTACTGTATGCAGCATTACATTGGCGAGGTTTGTGCAGTGTGAGATAGCTCAAACCTCTGGACTTTAGGTATGCAGTGGAACAATGATTTCATTTTTGATGCTTTACCAGTGTAACCTTCTCAAACTGTAGGACAGTGGTGTCAAACTCATGGTCCTCCAGCTGTTGTGGAAATGCATGCCCCATCATGGCCTGCCACAGTATTAACAACCCAATATCTAAATGTATGTGTCTGGTCATGCTGGGAAGTGTAGTTCCACAACAGCTGGAGGAACATGAGTTTGACACCAGTGCTCTAGGATCTTGCAATGGATGTAATGTGTGTCAATCACTGAAAGGGTGAGGCATGGCCACGCTCCAAACCTACACCAACAGACCCATTGTTCCTGGAGGAAGACATCCCACAGATCATGGTGGGACTAAAGTAATGTGGAGGAACTAACAATGTTTTTGAGTTCACATATGTGGGTGTAGTTAATGTAGATGTGTATGTCAACATTAGGCATATTGTTTACTTAGGTCTGCCATCGACATTCCTCATTTGAGGTCCTGGAGGTGGCCTGGGTGGGGAGGGGGGACCAATGGGAGGGCAGGGATGGGAGTAGGGATAAAGGGATAAAGGTGTGGTGGGGATTGGTAGGGGTTGGGGGTGGGTGGTGGGGAGTAGTAGGGAGGTTGGAAATGGGGTTGGGGGTGTGTGGAGTGGGATGAGGCAGTGGAGTGGGTGGGGGAAATGGAGTAGGTGTGGGCAGGGAAGTGGGATGGGGCAGGGGAGTGGGATGGGTTAGTGGAGGTTATGGGGGTAGGAGAGTGGGTGGGGGCAAGGGAGTGGGATGGGGTAGGGAAGGTGGTGGGGGTAGAGGAGGGTGTGGGGGTAGGGGAGGTGGAGATGGGGTTGGCAGCAGAAAGTGCAGCTGGCAGGTCTGCATTGTCTTCATCCTCCTCCTGCTGATGAGCTTCTCTTGCCTTTATGCGTGCCACGGTGCGTGCTGCAATGTCATTATTGTTTGAAGTGTCATTGAAGTTGATGGAAGATGAAAAGGGGGGGAAATAAAAAAGTAAAAAATTAATGCAAATAACATACTCAATTATTCCAGCATGATTGTTTTTTTCTAAATGCATACATTCCAAGTACAAATGGGACAAAAAACACACATACACAGACAAATATACACATATACACACACATATACATATGCACATACGCAATTCAACATTAGCAAAACAACGCACATCAAAACAAGATATACTTACAGCGGCTCACATAACGGTGAATCCTGCTCAGTAGGTCCGGCTGACGCCTCCTGAGGTCGGACCATTGCCGCTCCAGCTGGGTGCGGGTGGCCGCAACATATGCCTGCCGCTTCGCCACATTGCTTACATAGGGGCCCATGGGCCCCAGGCGCCGGTCCATTATGGACACCAGCGCCAGTAGTTCTCGGTTTGAGAAGGGTGGGGCCCTATGGGAAGTCATATTGGCAATGGCGCAGCAAATAATTGCAGTTATATATATATATAGGTTAGGATTATTAAGAAAGAGAAAGGTTTGTCTTATGGTGGCGCACCATTTATAAGAATCATAAAATATACCTTTTATTAATTGTACATTTAAAAGCTGCGAAATATGACAAAACAACATATACACAAGTGAATACACTGCAATTAAACTGCACGTGCCAAATCTGAGAGCAACTGCCTGTCTCTTATATTATGTATGACACCAATCTTTTGCTCCTTTAATTGATATTCGTTTTAGATATACATATTATATAGAGAGGTGTCTCAGAATTATGATTGAGGTTTGTGTGAATTGTTCTAGAGTTCCTGCAGCTTAATCATCAGTCATATGGTTAATGGCTTTCTGTAAGATTGGATGACCAGAAAAGATGTTGGTGATAGATTTCTATATCAATTACCACTTTCCTGTGTTTATAAAGCGTTATATATGTTGGCAAATGAAGTCTATTTCATTACAGTGCAGAGGCACTAATAACAAAAGTTATAGATGCCGACCGAGAGCTTCTTCATATATAAATTTTAGTTTTGGGTTGCTACAGAATCTATTGCTTTGATTGTTGCATTAGCTGGTTCATTATAAAAAACAAAGTGGCCAATGCCTATCTTGTATAGTTACCAAATTAATGCATACAGACAAGCATATTAGTGTTCTCATTAACCGTGCTGATACTGTGCCCCGCCGCTGCCATCATGTGGGGGATACATGCTCCGATGCAACCTGGCGTGCACTAGCCGTCACTCTCAGTGCTGCTCAACGCTATGCGGCGGTTAGACTGAGACTATAGACGGTACTGCTATCGGGTACATTAGAGTCCTGAAAAGGACTAATATTACAATCACACAAAACGACAATGTTAAAGGCAGTGCTCTGAGAATGTCCACACGGCTTGGTCGGTCGGCATACGCTTGGCAGATCTTCCTCAGGGCAACCCTGAGGAAGATCTGCCAAGCGTATGCCTTTAACATCTACTGGGACTACTGTGAGGTCCACACACCATGTACCTACCCCTTCCCCCTCTGCTCCCCCCTTGGCAAGTGTGCATCCATGCAGCTTCACATCTATTGTATGATATTGCACTTGTAAATAAACTCCACTTTTGCATCACAATATTGTATACCTCCTATCATTCACCCCCACATTAGCAAGAGCTAGTTGCACTCTCATCAATAACATTAGAAGGTGAGCATGGGGCTTATACCATTTCCACAGTACATAGGTTTTTTTGTCATTCGGTTATCTCATTGGGCACACGGTCATTGAGCCATATCTTATCCTGCACTCACATAAGGGCACATAAAAACAACCCTTGTAATACACACAGAGGAGGTTGTTAGAAGGTGAGCGCAGAGTTAATCCATACTCTACTACATAAGAGACAGGCAGTTGCTCTCAGATTCCGCACGTGCATTTTAATTGCACTGTATTCACTTGTGTTTATGTTATATGTTGTTTTTTCATATTTCGCAGCTTTTAAATGTACAATTAATAAAAGGTATATTTTATGATTCATTTCTTATAAATGGTGCACCACCATAAGACAAACCTTTCTCTTTCCTAATAATCCAGTCTTAAACCCCTTTTGTCCGTGGTAGCACACCCCTAATACCTATTAGTACATCTGAACAATTAACATAATAGGAGGCCAGTTTATTTCACAATAAATACTGACCTCCCAGCTGCTGAATACGATCTTCCAGCAAGTGGTGGAGAGTGCGGCCCGTCAGGAGCGTCAGTTGGCAATGATGGAAGGATCTGGCGGATCTTGCCACCACCACCAGGGCGCTTGTGGCGGGCCAGGCAGCAATTCCATCTGCTGCCCCACCCCAAGCTGCACCGAGCCTCCTGATCCCATCGTCCGAAGAGGACTAAAACCTGCTGGCCCTGAGTCCCCACCATCCAAGGGGAAAAGAGGGCAAAAGAAATGATGTGGTGTCACCTTATTGTAGAATTATTCCTGGATGATGCAGATCGGATGCTGGTGTGGCCTTGATTTTGCACCTGCTGTGTCTCACATGTTTCATGTAATGGCACTTTTTGTTCTGTCTGGTTGCTTTTTTACATTACATGTCTAAATATTATTTGCAGTTTAAAAAAAAAAAGATGTGATCCTTAACAGCAATAAATATTATTTTCCAACATTAAATGAACGTGTTTGATGTGAAATGTTTTGTGTTGATTATGTAACATCAATAATTCTTTGTGTGTACATACACATCATTCAGTATGGTGTTGAGGTGGATAAAGTGATGGCTTCAGAGCCGGCCTTAGGCATAGGCAAACTAGGCAATTGCCTAGGGCATTTGGAATGCCTAGGGGCACCAGCAGCGATTAAAATGATATGCAGCATGCCTATATTCTGTGTGTGAGTGAGGCTGTAACTGCATATGAAATAGTGTATTCATGGAAATCACTATAACATAGCATTCTGTATGCAGGTACAGCCACAGTCGCACACAGAATATAGGCATGCCACATATCATTTTAATCATTGGAAGCTACTTGAGTGTCCTGGTCATATAACAATGTGAATAAGACAAATTTTTAGCAAAAAAGGCCCCCAACGTTAGCAGAACTGGTCAGGAGCTGCATGACCTATTGAGGCAAGATGTATGAGGAAACATCTGTATCCAAGCAGAGGCAGAGGTCACAGTGTTAGCGGCTGTGTGAGTGCTGTCTGCGGGTGGGTTGGTTGTGCAATAGTAACAGGCATATGTGTAAGGGGCTTATGTGTGTCATGTATAAATGCATTAATAATGTGCGCCATATGTGTAATAGGCATTATGTGTGTCATGTGTATAAGGGCATTAATAATGTGCAACATATGTGTAATGGGCATTATGTGTGTCGTGTATAAGGGCATTAATAATGTGCAACATATGTGTAAGGGGCATTATGTGTGTCATGTGCAATATATGTGTAATTGGCATTATGTGTGTCATGTGTATAAGGGCATTAATAATGTGCAATATATGTGTAAGGGGAATTATGTGTGTCATTATGTGTATGAAGGGCATTAATAAAGGTTGGCATAATGTGTAAGGGGCATTATGGTTATAAGGACATTAATAATGTGTGTCATGTGTAAGGGACATTACTGTGTGGTATTATCAGGGGTGCTGATAGAAAGGGGTAGGGGGTACAAATTACCCAGGCTAATGGAAGGGCCCAGTGGGGGCCCCGCCCCCCCCTCCCCTTAAGTGACAGCAGCAGCTGCAGCTCTTCTCCTCTGCCCAGCACACACTGCTTTGTACTGGGTTGCAGTGTGGCCATGGAGGTGCTTAAAATACAATATTTTCTCAGGATTTTTTTCTAAGGGTATAATGTGAATAATGTACATAAGGTAAAGTGGTACTACTGTGTGATGTAACGTGAATAAGGGACACCATCGCATGATATAATGTGAATAAAGTTGCACTACTGTGTGGCATAATTTGAATTGGGGGTACTATTGTGTGGCCATGCCCCTTCCCAGCAAGAACACACCCCTGTTTGGGCTGCGCACTGAATGTGTGCACTGTTTCTATTTAAAATATTGCGGGTATGAGCACCAAAATGATGACTGCTATGATGAGGGTTGATGGTGCTGGGAAAGGGGAGCAGGGTCAGAGGCGGAACTAGTGGCGGTGCTAGGGGGCACCAGCCAAAATCTTGCCTAGGGCGTCATTTAGGCTAGGGCCGGCTCTGGATGGCTAGATGGGAAAAAATGTTCAGCTGCACCATTTACCAGGTAATTTAGGATTGGCAGCACCTGTGACTCCAATGAATTGTGTATCCTGTTTTCCTAACATGAAAAGCACACTTGCATTAAGGGTGAAGATGGTTATAATATAACTAATTCCACATATTCAAACATGTGTATTTTGAATAATACAACATAGATATAAACCTACCTTGAAATGGTGACAAGTGTAGAAACAGAACCTTCCAATGTATTTCAGGGCTGTATATGGCTTGCAGGTAATGAAATTAGCTATTTCACTAAATAGCCTGCAGCATAGGTTAATATTGCAGTCACGTGTATGTAATTTACTTGTATTTCACATTAATTAGCAGACCCAGGGCTTCCGATTTCAGGCGGAATGTCTAAGAGTGGTATGGAGCACTCTTTGGCGTCCGACTGTTTTGGGCCAAAAATGCACTGTACGTTCGCCGAGCGAGGCGGTTGCCCCTCCGTGCAGTTTCAAAACACACCCCCATGTATGCCCAGGTATATGCCCAGTTTTAGAAAGAAGAAGAATGTCCCTTAGTTAGGTGCACCTTACAGAAAAGAATTTAAAATATAACTTTTATTATTGACGTTCATAAAAGGCTGCGATAATTTAAAACCATATAACAAACAAGGGTGGGTAAACACACATAAAATATGGGGTGGCAGGCAGGTGTCCGCTGATAAGAGCTGGAATATTAGGATTAAATTATGTCTGCAAGGATGGTAGTATATAGGGCTGATAGTGGACCAGTACTATGTCTGGTACTCGAATAAAGCTCTGCTAAAGAGTCTGGCTTATAGCCCTAGTCTGTCAAAAATGGTTGTATGTGCTCAGTACAATGACACAGTTGCCGTGTTTATGCTAATCACTGGCAATATTAACACTGAACTGCAGCTAAGATAGTAGTAGCTTTTCCTAAATGTTCTCTATCAGAGAGACCTTAACACACGTGAATTTGTGTGTAATTGGAAGGAAGTGGGGGTATCGCTGGATTAGGTATGTCGCCCAACAGCACTAGTACCCCTAGAGTCCCAATGAGGGGTACCTCTAGTCTGAGCACAGAACAGGCTGGAAGCCCTAATAAGGGCTATCAAGTCTGAATGTTACTACACATCAATCAAAATTGCATTGTAAGAAAAATAATAAATCTATCAGCGGAACACTGCTGTCTGCACACCGCTAGCCGGCGCGCTTCGCAGTTAAGCTTCCTCAGGCCCTGAGGAAGCTTAACTGCGAAGCGCGCCGGCTAGCGGTGTGCAGACAGCAGTGTTCCGCTGATAGATTTATTATTTTTCTTACAATGCAATTTTGATTGATGTGTAGTAACATTCAGACTTGATAGCCCTTATTAGGGCTTCCAGCCTGTTCTGTGCTCAGACTAGAGGTACCCCTCATTGGGACTCTAGGGGTACTAGTGCTGTTGGGCGACATACCTAATCCAGCGATACCCCCACTTCCTTCCAATTACACACAAATTCACGTGTGTTAAGGTCTCTCTGATAGAGAACATTTAGGAAAAGCTACTACTATCTTAGCTGCAGTTCAGTGTTAATATTGCCAGTGATTAGCATAAACACGGCAACTGTGTCATTGTACTGAGCACATACAACCATTTTTGACAGACTAGGGCTATAAGCCAGACTCTTTAGCAGAGCTTTATTCGAGTACCAGACATAGTACTGGTCCACTATCAGCCCTATATACTACCATCCTTGCAGACATAATTTAATCCTAATATTCCAGCTCTTATCAGCGGACACCTGCCTGCCACCCCATATTTTATGTGTGTTTACCCACCCTTGTTTGTTATATGGTTTTAAATTATCGCAGCCTTTTATGAACGTCAATAATAAAAGTTATATTTTAAATTCTTTTCTGTAAGGTGCACCTAACTAAGGGACATTCTTCTTCTTTCTTCAATTGTCCATTTTTCTTGTCCTAAGGTAGCACACCCCTACCAATATTTCTATAGATTATTGTTATTTAGGGGTCCGTCCTTTATTGTAGTCCTGTGCGATCACCCCAAACCCCCTCCCCCTGTGATCATATGCCCAGTTTTGCCTACTTTTCTGGCCTCTCCCCTAAAAATGCCCACATTACGCCCACTGTGACCGTGTGCTTGCGGATATGTTTTTTTGCTCCGAAAGGTCCGTTCGTGAGCGGAGTACTGTTGCCGCACATGCACATGAAGAAAAAAATATCTGTTCCGACCGAACGCGGTCCGCCCGCACCAGGCAGAATAAGGGCCAATATTACATTTGACATTTCTACATTATGTAAAATTTGCTATATGTACAGTATGTTGTATGTTATATAGGAAGAACCTTTCAATAAAAAAAAAAAAAAAAAAAAAAAAAATTGCCAATGTGATTTATACACAGGCTGTACATTAGTTGGTGGGAAAGCACCTGACAATAAAACCCTGTGTGAGTACTGTGTGACATAGCTGAGCGTGATCAAAATCATACAGCAAGGAGTGTGTGAGAACAACTTGACAACTTTCCAACCCCATCTTTAGTCAGTGTGAAAGGAATGTAAAAAGGTAGCTTACAACCTGTGTAACTAGCACTGGCAGTGTCTGTCTGACAGAGTGTTAAATTAAGCTGAGGAAAGCACAAAGGGTGGAGGCCACTATGTTTGTGTCTCCACCAGGGTACAGTTCTTGTTCTCTGAACCATGCAGCACATTGGGATTGTACCCCTGTTACCCACTGTATTTCCCTGTCATCTACTGCCTCCCCCTGTTACCCCCTGTGTTCTCCTTCCTTCTGCTGTCAGTATACGGTCACTAGGTTGACATTGAAAAGATTAACGGGCATCAGGTCAACCACTGAAGGTCATCGACCATCGAATGATTCCTCTCCCCTTCGGAAATAAAAGACAATATGAGTTGACTTTTATTTCCATTCAAAGAGGGGGTGAACATGATGTCAGCTGACCCCCCCCCCCTCAGGCTTCGGCCCACCCATGTTCATTGGGATGTCCATAAAATGCTGTGCATTCCCCTGATACGGCCCTGTCTGCACCCCCCACACCCTCAGGAGCGTTCGGCCACGTGAGTGGTCTACACATGTGCAGGAATACTGGCACTATGAGTTGAAGTACTGAAGAATATATGCTGAAGTACTGTAAATCAATGTTGGACGAATCAGTGCTGTAGTTGAAAAGCTGAAGAATGTATGATTGAGAACTATGAATCGATGTTGGATGAACAAAAAGCTGAAGACACTATGTCGAATGGACAATCATTGGTGAAGCTGAGGATTCAATGTCAGACAGACAATATATGGTGATTGTGAAGCTGCATAATCAATACACTGAAAGCTTTGGGTGATGCTGGGACATCAGAAGAGGTCAGGCGGCACCTCAGGTAGGAAATAGGTGCAAGTCTTTTTAAGAAGCAATGCAGACACAGGTGCTGGAATCCTGGAGTCTTGCAGCAAAGAACCAGCAAATGCTGGAGCCAACGAGACATCAACAGGAAGTTGGGTAATTGAACATACCTCCCAACATCTGCCTCTCCCTAATTAGGACACTCACATGGCGGAGCCACGTGCATGCCCAAAAACGGTGTCTGGCCTATGGAAAGGGGCATGGCCTCACAGGGATACAACGTCCTCAGGGCAGTCCCCCATTGTTTACCCCTCAGGGTGGGGAGACTCCCAACTGTGCCCCTTACATGGGACACTGCCAGCCCTAGGCAGGATGCCGGAACATCCCCAAAAGATGGGACGTTCCCACAGAAAGCGGGACAGTTGGGAGGTATGAACTGAAGCACTGACAGAGTGCAGGAGTTTTCCCAGCATTCTTATTCCTGCAGGTAAAAGAGGATTGGCTGGCCAATATCCAGGAAGCAAGATGCATTGAATTGGCTGGGAAAGTCCTTGCAAACATGGCTGCACCCATGTTTGTCTGTGGAGGGAAAGTGTGTTTCAGATCTAAATAAGGGCCATAATGCGTACCTTGCATGCGATACTCAGGGTCCGCAACAGTCAGCCACCCGGCACTCGATTGCTGTGGGCGGCTGACACATAACACCCACCCCTACCCAACCCCCCAACAAGAATACTTGCGCTGCAGACTTGGGAGGGGAAGCTTCCTGGGGATGATTGTTTAAACACGCAGCTCACGGCCGCTGCCGGCTTACACACACTAACATGTGTGTGTAAAATCAGGCCGTATGAGAAAGGAGTATGCTGCCCCTTCCTTTTACAGACCCCGCCCCCCATTAGGGCTGCTTCTAGAAATTTCCCATGCTGGTTTTCCATCCCAATCCGCCCCTGGTTGATACTGTCCCATGCTGTGCAGGGGCACTGCACCAAATATTAAATTGCAGTGAAGACACACTGGAGTAAAACAAAGCCAGTTTGTGCAAGGACCAACTCAAAAAGTGCCTCTTTTTCCTGCCAATATATTAGATTGTAAGCTTGCAAGCAGGAATCTCCTATCTCTAGATCAGTCTGTTACTACCTGGTTTGTTTTATCACTGTTGTTCTAATTGTACAGTTATGGCCAGGTACATCGTGGCTGCGTTGCGCATAAAGTGCGCCATGCAAATCGCGCCTGGATCGCGCCTGCTCCTTGCGCTATAGTCCCGTTATAGATCGCGTTATAACGTAACGTAATCTTGTAAATGTAACCTGCACTTACACTCATTGACCACCAGATGTCACTTTTCCCAAACAGTACAGCGCATGCGTAAAAATCTCTTCTACAAAACAGTGGCCGCCACGACTTTTCACTACGGATTTTGTCCTTACTTTACGGACAGAGTGTTTGTATTTACTCGCAGAAGCAGCTACGTACGGTCATTTATGTAATTGGTACAGAAGCCATGCTAACCTTTGCTATTGCTGGATGACTACTTAAAACATTATTTGAGGACCTACAGTATCATACTTTACACTACGGATTTTGTCCTTACTTTACGGACAGAGTTATTTTCTTTTATTCGCAGCCGCAGTAACGTACTGTGTGGTCATGAACTGTATGTGATTGGTGCAGAAGCCATGCTAACCATCTGCCAGCAGTAGAATCACAGGCAATAGTGGCCTAGCGGGTAGAGGCACAGCTTCACTATCTCAGTATCAGTAGTTCGATCCTCAGTTGGTTACATTATATTTTTATTTTTGAAACGTTCTTTTTTTTTTTTAAAAAACCAATACAGGTACTGTACTGTAGTTACAGTAGTTGGTGCTTATCAAATTCTTTCGGACTTTTCCACAAACAAAAATTCACAATGGCAGGCCTCCATGTACACGATAGTTAATACCCATACTGTACATACTGCGCTACAGAGAACGTTTTTTTTTAGATTTAGCTTTTCAGGTAAAACTCCTTGCCTTGAGGACCGAGTTTCGGGATAAAATTCGCTAACCTTTACTAACCAGCCACTTTTCACTACGGATCTTGTCCTTACTTTACGGACAGAGTACAGTACAGTATTTGTACATTACAGTATTTATTCGCAGAAGCAGCTACGTACGGTCATTTATGTAATTGGTACAGAAGCCATGCTAACCTTTGCTATTGCTGGATGACTACTTAAAACATTATTTGAGGACCTACAGTATCATACTTTACACTACGGATTTTGTCCTTACTTTACGGACAGAGTTATTTTCTTTTATTCGCAGCCGCAGTGACGTACTGGATGGTCATGAACTGTATTTGATTGGTGCAGAAGCCATGCTAACCATCTGCCAGCAGTAAAATCACAGGCAATAGTGGCCTAGCGGGTAGAGGCACAGCTTCACTATCTCAGTATCAGTAGTTCGATCCTCAGTTGGTTACATTATATTTTTATTTTTGAAACGTTCTTTTTTTTTTTTTTAAAACCAATACAGGTACTGTACTGTAGTTACAGTAGTTGGTGCTTATCAAATTCTTTCGGACTTTTCCACAAACAAAAATTCACAATGGCAGGCCTCCATGTACACGATAGTTAATACCCATACTGTACATACTGCGCTACAGAGAACGTTTTTTTTCGCAAAATAGATTTAGCTTTTCAGGTAAAACTCCTTGCCTTGAGGACCGAGTTTCGGGATAAAATTCGCTAACCTTTGCTAACCAGCCACTTTTCACTACGGATCTTGTCCTTACTTTACGGACAGAGTACAGTACAGTATTTGTACATTACAGTATTTATTCGCAGAAGCAGCTACGTACGGTCATTTATGTAATTGGTACAGAAGCCATGCTAACCTTTGCTATTGCTGGATGACTACTTAAAACATTATTTGAGGACCTACAGTATCATACTTTACACTACGGATTTTGTCCTTACTTTACGGACAGAGTTATTTTCTTTTATTCGCAGCCGCAGTGACGTACTGGATGGTCATGAACTGTATGTGATTGGTGCAGAAGCCATACTAACCATCTGCTATCACTATATTCAGAGGCAACAGTGGCCTAACGGGTAGAGGCACGGCTTCACTATCTCAGTATCAGTAGTTCGATCCTCAGTTGGTTACATTATATTTTTATTTTTGAAACGTTCTTCTACAGTATCGTGTACATGGATGCCTGCCATTGTGAATTTTTGTTTGTGGAAAAGTCAGAAATAATTTGATACCTGTAAGCACCAACTACTGTAACTACAGTACAGTACCTGTATTGGTTTTTAAAAAAAAAAAAAGAACGTTTCAAAAATAAAAATATAATGTAACCAACTGAGGATCGAACTACTGATACTGAGATAGTGAAGCTGTGCCTCTACCCGCTAGGCCACTATTGCCTGTGATTTTACTGCTGGCAGATGGTTAGCATGGCTTCTGCACCAATCAAATACAGTTCATGACCATCCAGTACGTCACTGCGGCTGCGAATAAAAGAAAATAACTCTGTCCGTAAAGTAAGGACAAAATCCGTAGTGTAAAGTATGATACTGTAGGTCCTCAAATAATGTTTTAAGTAGTCATCCAGCAATAGCAAAGGTTAGCATGGCTTCTGTACCAATTACATAAATGACCGTACGTAGCTGCTTCTGCGAATAAATACTGTAATGTACAAATACTGTACTCTGTCCGTAAAGTAAGGACAAGATCCGTAGTGAAATGTGGCTGGTTAGCAAAGGTTAGCGAATTTTATCCCGAAACACGGTCCTCAAGGCAAGGAGTTTTACCTGGAAAAACTAAATCTATTTTGCGAAAAAAAAACGTTCTCTGTAGCGCAGTATGTACAGTATGGGTATTAACTATCGTGTACATGGAGGCCTGCCATTGTGAATTTTTGTTTGTGGAAAAGTCCGAAAGAATTTGATAAGCACCAACTACTGTAACTACAGTACCTGTATTAGTTAAAAAAAAAAAAAAAAGAACGTTTAAAAAATAAAAATATATCGTAACCAACTGAGGATCGAACTACTGATACTGACATGGTGAAGCCGTGCCTCTACCCATTAGGCCACTGTTGCCTCTGAATATAGTGATGGCAGATGGTTAGCATGGCTTCTGCACCAATCAAATACAGTTCATGACCATCCAGTACGTCACTGCGGCTGCGAATAAAAGAAAATAACTCTGTCCGTAAAGTAAGGACAAAATCCATAGTGTAAAGTACAGTATGATACTGTAGGTCCTCCAATAATGTTTTAAGTAGTCATCTAGCAATAGCAAAGGTTAGCATGGCTTCTGTACCAATTACATAAATGACCGTACGTAGCTGCGTCTGCGAATAAATACAAAATACTCTGTCCGTAAAGTAAGGACAAAATCCCTAGTGAAAAGTGGCTGGTTAGCAAAAATCCGTAGCGTAAAGTCTTAACGTGGAGCATTAGTCACCCAGTGGTTAAACTATGTATTGCATGGCGTGGTACATAACGCAGGACATAACGCGATCTGCAACTCGCGAGTCAGAGCCCTCAAAAGCGCGTTGTAAACCACGATGTACCTGGCCATAACTGTAGGTGCAACGGAATATGGTGTGCTACAGTACGTAAGAAACTGTAACAAATAATAATAAATGCAGTGTCTGACATGCCTACTTGGATGCTGTCACTAAAATAATCCTACAACATTCTTTAATGGTAACAGCATCATATGCAGTAACATTCGCCCTTGATTAGACATGTCTGTTATTGTAGCGGGTGTGTTTGGGAAATCTATTTGCAGCTCTTTGTATCTCTGCAGATTTGTGTCCATCAGAAACGAAGATACGGGCTTATACCTGGTATTAAGGGCTCAATTCAGACATGTTAGGTAACCAGTGAATTCATAGTGTCTGGGAAAACGCCCAAAAAGTGCCCAAAAAGTGCCCAAAAAATGCTGGGAGTGTCAGGGGAAAATATAAAAAAATAAATAAATAAGATCACTGATTTTTAGAGTAAAAATTATTTTATTATACTACATATTAGATACTACAGTATTAGAGATTTTATTTTTGTGTTAATATATATATATATATATATATATATATATATATCATAGTTTCCTACCCTCCTGCATTCTGCAGGAGACTCCCTGATATAGCAGCAATCTCCCTCTCTCCCTCATTAGTCTACCAATCTCCCTCATTTCACCTAGACCACATTACACTGTTACATTTTTTTTGGGGAAAAAGCAATTAGAGATAGATACATTTACATTGAATCATCAGCGCCATTTCCCAGCACTTTAGCAATTATAGTAGCTCTTACTAACTGCTTTGGGGATCATCTACATTTGGATATAAGTCATTTTAAAAGATTCCTCTCAGATTCCTCTCACACCCACGCTTCTAGGTGCCATGTTCACAATCTCATTTCACATTCTCTCCATATATGAAACTAGACATGACCTTTAAGTGGAGTATGACACTGACACTGTATATTATCCCAGGGGCGGATTGGGAATTAAAACCAGCCCGGGAAATATCTTGAAGCAGCCCTAAAGAGGGGGTGGTGCACCTGCACGTCGAAGGTGCGTCTGATTTTTTGGGGGGACGTGGCCTATCAATATGGGGGTGTGGCCTATTTCGATGAGGCCACGCCCAATTTTTTGCCGCTGTGGTGGCATGGTTAGTGGCTCTCTGATCTGCTGGCTATGTCCCCAGCCCCTCAGGCTGCAGAATAGGCGCATGCGTACAGGGTCTATTCTGCAGCCTGTGGGGCTGGGGAGATAGAGACGGGGGGGGGGTGTGACAGGGGGTCTCCCAACTGTCAACGTGATGACTCTGAATGCGGACAGTTAAACTACATTTCCATTGCCATACGGCATATGAACATATTGTGTCTCAGTTTCTTGGACAAAGTATATTCTCCTAAAGAATACAGGACAAAGGGCGAGATTCTCTATCACAGAAATGCGGTAAAAACCCCATTATCAGGGTTTTTACCGCATTTCTGTATTCTCTAACCTCCCTCCGCAGTGTCACCGCTGTGGCGGGAATCGCCAGCAAAAGCTGGCGGTTCCCTGCAGAAGCCTATGGGCTTCTTACTGCAGCGGTGTGTGAGGGATCCGTCACGGATCCCTCCCAGCATGCCCTGCGGCCGGCGCATCAGTCTGCGCATGCGCAGACGGACTCCCGGGTCATAGACCCGGAAGTCCAGCAACGGCGCCGCATCGCAAGGGACAGCTCTTATCGCAAGAGCTGTCCCTTGCGTTAATGACCGCATATTTTAGAGAATATGCGGTCATTAGAAATGCGATGCCGGGCGAAGAGGGCTGCGGATTTTAGAGAATCCCGCCCAAAAGGAGCCCATACACGCTCCGTTGTGGTCCAGCTCCATTCTGTAATATGCAATGCGTGCTCCCGCTGCACATACTTTTTGTACTAGCTACACATCGTATCGGATCACAGTGCATGCACAATGCATGCACAAGGGATGCGATCCGATATGATGTGTACTTTAAAAGTACATAACGGAGCCGCAAAACGGAGCGTGTATGGGCTTCTTAAGTGATATGATAAACACCATAATATTGACAAAACTATCAGAGTATTAAGTCATTACAATGACCTGCTACTTTCCATACATTCATTTTTGAAGGGCATTTCATTATTCTTCATTCCTCACAAAGTCTCTGGGACAAACACGCCTTGGGGTGAGCTTAAAGGAAGCACTTTTTGCATGCTTTCTGTAGTTCTGCACATTTGGCCTGATTCATATTTGTAAAGAATGGCACAGCTGAAAGGAAGCAGCTGTACAATTCCCTCTCATTAAACCCTTCAGTGTTGTTTTTTTTTTTAGGGAGTGCTCCCCACTGGGCAATTTTTTGGGGGGAGCACTCACTAAAAAATCTGTATGCTTAAGGGATCAGCGAGCTAGATGAACAAGCGGGGCCGGTGCGCGCATTGCATGGTTAACATGCAAACACACAGGTTAATTCAATTGGTTGAAAAATACCATATAATTGAAAAAAATCAGTACTTGTGTATTATCTGGGCTCCCAATTTTTTCATTGCATGCCACTACTTAAGGCATGCAATGCAATGCGATGCGATTTTTCATTGTAAAGACCCGATTTTTAATTGTATTGTCAACCATGGGTGATTTCACACCCCCACTATCCAACTACGCATGGAGTTGAATTTATATAGTGTGGCGAGCGCAGCGAGCCCCGCGACGGGACGCGGATTACTTTACATGTATTCTGCGGCCGCTCACCACGCTTCGGGCTTGGTGGCTCGCTGCGCTCGCCATGCTATATAAAATCAACTCCATGCGTAGTTGGCTAGTGGGGGTATGAAATCACCCATGGGTGACTATACAATAAAAAATCTGGTCTTTACAATGAAAAATCGCATTGCATGAACTGTATGCCACTATATTGCATGCAATGCGATGCGATGCAATACAATGAAAAAAATCGGGCGCCCAGATATTACACAAGTACCAAAAAATCTATCACTGACACTGGGAGGGGGGCAAATTTTACATTGGGTGGGTTCCAGCAGTCCCACTGATTATGTACCAGTTTAATAACAGCAATGCACTATTCAGAATACACCATAGCCCTGTGCAGTATAATGTACTACCTATGCCTAATGTATAACTTGAATGCACAATCTGCACCTGGATGGGGATCAAAGGGTCAACTGTGTCTAGATCATCCCTAAAAGGCCAACAGGCACAATGTCAATATTAACAAAAGGTTGACACAAGCAAAACGTCGACAGGAAAAAGGTAGATACTTGAAAAGATCAACATGAATTTTTAAAATTTTTGCTGTCAATGTCAACACCTGTCAACACGGACCACCAATATAGCATTTACCACTGATGGTTTACCGTGCTTCATGCATGTTGACTCTGCTGCGCTAGGAACACTTTACTGTTCCCAAATCGTACTCCACGTGGCTCATACAGCATGGAAAAGTCCTCAGAAACAAATTGTGGAAAATGCATATCAACAGTGTCGACTATAACCATGTGGAACTTTTGTAAATGTCTAACTAGTGCATGTCGACCTATTGGTTTCGACCTATTGTCAACCTAGACACAGTTGACCTATCATCTGGGACCTCTGAAACCTGATCCATAGAGGAATGGGTGGGGCCCCAGGCAGTGCAGCCCACCAGGGGCTACCCCTGTGGGCCAGCCCGCCCCAGCTGTTCCTGAGATTTATCATTACACCTGTGTCTGTAGCACATGATACTGTACATTCCTCCATTCAGGAAACTTTGGCTGTTCTTTTTTCTTCTTTCCTCTAGCCCTTCTCAGGTCACATAGCATACTAATAATAAATGGAGTCCCTTTTCTTGCTTCTTCCCCCAACTAAGGGTTAATATTCCCATTCTTTCCTCACCACTTCCACCTCTCCCCAAACATCCAGCATGCTGGATCTGGGTTGTTAGCAGACTAGGATGATTACTTAAATTAACTTGGAAATAATTAAGCGACAGGCTTGCGAGATCCCATAATATCTTTAACTACCAATGTAGGACAGCGACGAGAAAGTGCTCTTCTGAGATTGCCACTAAGAACGCTCCCTTGCATAACCCCACTGGTTCTAACAGCAGCACAGAGTTAAACAGGTTTAAGCCTCTCTCTGTATATGAACCAACCTGCACAGTTCTCTTGAGTTTTTGGGGTTAAATAGTCTTAGCTTAAAGAGGCAACCTAAATGCAACCCATTGAGACCGAAAGGGTATTATTTTGCAGCTGATTCTCATGAACTAAAATTGAGCATAGGGGAGAGAAAGGGGTGGGATAAGGCTGATCCCCTCCCCCTGTGTTATAGAACATTATGAAAGAGCATTTTAAAGGTATGAGTTCACCGGATGATTGAATAAAATAGCAGCCGATGGGGGGTATACAGTAGGTGACAGCCTCCAGTGTTTTCAGTGGCGGGTGTGGACACTACTCACCACGCTTATTATTTATGGCACTTTACCTGCCACCTGAGGCTGCCCCTCAGAGTCAGACTTTTTCTGGTGCTGCCTGCTGCTGCCCGTCAGATCTGGCTCCGAGTCCCCATTTTCCAGCCCAGCGCACAAAACATTCCTGCGCGCTGCTGCTGGGGAGCATCACATGGGCAGGCAGCGCTGCCATACTTGCTCCAGGCTGCGGGAGCAGCTATGTGCACTGGCGCATGCGCACCAGCCCCCCCGTGGCCATTTTAACTTTGGGAGCAGCTGAGGCTGGCCGCGGCCATCTTTAATTAGGGCATAGTGCTGCAGCCACGGCCCAGCACAGAGATAGCAGCTCAGCGGGCCACGGCCCAGATAGGTAGGGTGGGCGGCCTCCTCTGATCTAAAATGTGCCGGCCCATCGGGAAACGGCCCGGCCAATCCGCCCCTGAATTATCCCCATGCTTGCGTGGGTTTCCTCTGGGTACTCTGGTTTCCTCCCACAATCCAAAGTTATACTGGTAGGTTAACTGGCTCCCAAAAAAACCTAACCCTAGAATGTCTGTGTGTGCGTGTACATGTGGTAGGGAATATAGATTGTGAATGTTCAAATATTCTCTGTAAAGTGCTACGGAATATGTGTGTGATATATAAGAAACTTTTATTAAATAAATAATAATAAATAAAATGGGTAATAACAACTAGCTTAAAAATCATATCATATCCCAGATATACAAGATAATCCTATATTGTTCAGCAATGTTATCTCTCCTTCGGGGATTCGATCCCTGCTTACTGTGCAATATTGCGACAAAAAATATACATGTTTATATGCCATTATGTAATAACAATAATAGTCGTAGTAGTATATAAATAAATAGTTATTAGTGAAACTGGTAAATAAAGCACTACTTTAACTCATTTTCAATTGTTTCTAATGTGCTAATTCAGACCTGCACGCAAAAGCGCTTCTTCGTACGCAAGACAAATGTCATTCACATGCACACATACTATACCACTCCCCATTTTCAAGACTATGGACACACAAGTTCCATAACATAGGATACGTATCCATAATGTACACTACATGGAAGAAAGTCATTGAACACCCCATGTCAATGGAAACCATGCGTTTATTTACAATCAATAGGGGGTAGGTCCACCTTTTGCAGAAATAACAGCAGCTACTCGTCGTGGTAAACTTTCCACAAGTTCGTGTAGCACACATAGTGGGATATTGTGGCATTCCTCTTGCAGTACAGTCACCAACTGTGGTAGTGTAGAAGGGCGAGGCGATCACGACCGTAACCTGCACTCAAGTTCGTCCCACAGATGTTCTATGGGGTTCAAATCAGGGCTTTGCGCAGGCCACGCCATTGTAGCCCTTAAAACATGACACGTCACATTGTCATCCTGGAACACACAATCGTCGTTCCCATAGAAACGCCACAATGTAGGTAACATGGAGTTATCCAGAATATCTCGGTAGGTTGCCGATGTCATGTTCCCATGCACCTGTACGAGTGGGCCCACACCATGCCAGCAGAAACAACCCCAGAACATGATGCCTCCACCTCCAAATTTTACTGTTGGCACTACACATTCGGGTAACAGGCGTTCTCCAGGCCATCGCCATACCCACACACTCCCATCTGATCGAAACAATGTGAAGCGTGATTCATCGCTCCATAGGACTTGTTTCCATTGCTCCACCGTCTACTTTTTATGCTCCTTACACCAACCAAGTCTCTGTTGTCTATTGGTTTTTGTGATCAGAGGCTTGTGAGCCACAGCTGGACCATGGTAATCGAGTGCGTTTCCTGTCCGTCATTTTATCAGCAAATGATCTGCTACGACGCTTGCTTCCATATTTATACATGTAGGAAGAATCCATATTCACTTTGTCAGGAAGATTCCATTATTTCAGAGTTAAACCAGGGTGTCCAATGACTTTCACATAGTGTATATGCACGTTAAGATTCATACATGTGTATGCATTCGTATGACTGAACCATACTCGTTCTTTCTAGAAAATTTGCAAAACTGCAGTGTTTTTTGCTAACTCCAATGCTAACCAGATAAGCAAGGTGTCATTAAACAATTGAAGGGGGTTTTTAATCCCGGTCAAATTCATAGTTTTGGCGAGATCCTCTTCTTTTCCCGATAGAAAAAGTAGTCGTAAGTATTGCTTTTTTCTATTTAGTGTTTTGTTTTTTCCTACTGTCCTATCCTTCTCAACAGTTTCGACTGGCGTAATGACTATTTCTCAACTTTATTTTTCAATTTGTCTAGTTGCTTTTTTCAAACAGTCGAGATTTCATATGTAACCTATTCAATGTCTAGTTGTCAAAATGGTTCCGACAGTTTTCAGTCATGATTCCGACAATAGACAGTTTTTTGTGTCAGAACTAGTGTACTTTATGAATTTTTATGTTATAAATTTGAAAAACCAATATTATTGATGTCTTCATGGTTTTTAAAATTCAAGTGGGGGGAGGGACAGTAAATACATTTGGGGAAATTTACTAAAGGAAATTTGTAAAAAATAGGTGTATTTGTACGGCAATTCGTAGTCGTATTGATAGCACATCAATACGACTACGAATTGCCGTATTTTCGGGATAGTAAATGTCAAAAATAAGTGTATTTCTGGATACAAATACACCTATTTTTTTACAAATTTCCTTTCGTAAATTTCCCCCATTGTATCTAAATACATTGTATCTAAATACATTGTATCTATATTGCAGCTCTGGAAACAAACACTACCAGGGGATCTCAATACAAAGAGATACATAGTATTTGAATAACATATGTGACAGCAGCAGATGCAGTTCTAATAAACATCTACTCTGCCTGTCTACATTGCTATCATACCACGCACATCTTCCCAGACACAGGGAACCTCCATAGACCCTAGGGCCGAACAAAGGCTAAAAATTATATAATAAAATATAGCTATTTAAATAGCATACCAGCCTATACCCCCCATTAAGTGTAAAACTGGGTTATAATCAATCCCCATATATGGCTCAGCAAGACTCCACATTTTAAATACTATTTTTTCACAAATATTTTTTTCAATACTCTTTACACACTATGGGCATTATTCTGATCGGAGCGGCCAAACGTGCGTACGTTCGCCATTACCGCACGCCAGCCGTACGCGGCCGTTAGGGTTAACTCCACCCACAAATCAGCCGCTTACGTACGGCCAGAAATACCGTAGAAGGGGAGTGCCGTACAAATGAGCGTACGGCAACGTACGCGGACGGGCCAGCCCTTGCACTCCGACAACAGGCGTACAACTGAGCGTACGGCGCCGTCTACGGCCGTCTTTCCTCCGTCTCCCCACCGCCTTCTTGCGGAGATCTGAGCGTACGCCAGTTTGCACGGACGGGTCCCTATTGTTTTCAATGGAAAACTCAGCTTATGTCACCGCTCGTGAGAGTGAGCGTACGTCCGTGCACGCTGGCATACCCTTCACATATATGGACCTGCAAATCTTGCCTCTCAACTACTAATCTGACAATTGATTAATTAATCTATTTGTTATTCACTTATTGTTTTCTATTAACTCAATTGTCTACCTTAATAAAGACCTAATAAAACTACATTTTAACCCACATTACATGTATATTTGTTATGTTCTAATGTGGCATTTTAATCACTATCTATGTGTCCCCATATTGCTGTTACTTTTAAATCAAGTTATGTTGGTGTTTCTGTATATGTACTAAATTATGTACGTAATTACTTTGTCCAAAATGTGTAACATGTATACCTACCCTGATGTTATGTGTGATGTTTTAATCGAACAACATTAAACATTCATGCATTTTCACTATGTGTTATTTTACTCAAAAACACACACATTCACACATCAATCATTACCCCTCACCTCAAATTACAAGTATAACTTACAGTACACATCTGTATGTACCTACCCTTACACGCCCTCTAACATATTTATTATTAAAAACACAGGCAATTTCGAACTGTAATCAAACTTTTATTGGATACAAAAATAAAAAGGGGGGGGGGGGATAAATAAAAAATTAAAGGCGGGCCTCCAGAAGCCCAAAAAGGAGCTGCAGGTACACCATGGTGAGCATAATTTCCCGCATTATTGCGGCCACCTCCTCCTGCTGCTGTTCAGTGTCTGTTATGAAGGGATAAAACAAAAAATTAATATACACAAATGTTTGTTGTATTTGTACATAATAAAAAGTTAAGAGTTATGTGTGAAGGCCACATACATTTAGAAACTACATTGAAGATGGGTCTGCTGTAAACACAGTACTAAAAAAAAATATGTTAACACACACATACTGTACATAGTAAATAACATTAATTCAATTACTCCTTCATCAATGAATGTATGCTGTATCCCAATTGGTACTTTGGTTTTGGGTGACTCTCCTCTAACCTCACAATTAGCCTGTGCTATTTAAGGGTTATGACATTGTTGTGGCTTAAGCACTCCTTACTATTTTAAATTTAGGACATTGCTGTACAAATTATAGGCCTACAGCTATGTTTGTAAAGCATGCATCCGCATGGCCTCACACACTATTACCAAAACAATCTCTACATTTAAGTTGCACCAGTGGCAGATTAAGCCTTTGGGGGGCCCGGGGTACTTTAGAGCGGGGGGCCCCCTTGCACTTGTCATTACTGGCCGCACACTGCATGGGCGAATATTATACTGTCAAAACATAGAGTAAAGGCAGAATAAACTTGGTCAATGGTTACCTGCAGGGGATATATATATATATATATATATATATATATATATATATAGACAGGGGGTTGGCGGCACTCGGAATAATAATAGACCCCATATATATATATATATATATATATACACACACCACATGAAAAGCCTGTGTTTGTCCCTCTGCCCCTTACTCTGGAGGAGACCTCACAGTCCTAGTGCTGCCTCTGATTAAAAACCCTCCTATGACTAAGCTGCTGCTGCTGTTCTCCATGGACCTGAGAAGCATGTAATGAGCTCCACCAATCAGAGCTCAGCACAAACTTCTCAGCCTCTGTCCTCTGGTGCAAAGTGTCATGGGACTTAGTCAACTCCCAGAAATGCACTGCACACTTGTGCAATCAGTGTGCCTTGGCTCCCGATGCTCAGCACCATAAATCATTGTCACATTGGCAGATAGGTGAAGCTGCAGCACTACCCCACCCATGCACAAAACATTTAGCTAAAAAAACCCAAAACATAACTTAAACATGTTATTTGTAAAAAATACATGACAACCACAGGGGGCCCCTAGCTAGAGGGGGGCCCAGGGGCACTGACCCCTTGCGCCTCCATTATAATCCGGCCCTGTGTTGCACATCATGCTGGGAACTGGAGTTACCCAACACCTGGAGCCACATAACTACCACACCACTAATGTCGGATATCTGATTGGATGTACTGTTATGTCAATTATTCAAGGGGTGAGGCATGGCCACACTCAAAAAAACCACCAAGGGGAGCCTTGTTCCTGGAGAAGGACAGGACACACCTCATGGTCGGCCTGCAGTGATATGTTGCAACTAATGTTGATGTTGGATACACATATGTGGTTGTTGTGATTGTTTATGTGTAGAAATGTGTAGGTCAACATTAGACACATTATTTACTTACGGCTACTTGAGCCATCCTGGTTGCCGTTGGTTGGCTGTGCAGTGGTTGTGGGGGTCAGGAGCAAGGTGGATGGTCCTGTAGTTTGGCCCGAGGTAGTGGGTGTGAGTGGGGAGTGGAGAGGTTTGGGGGTGGGTGGTGGAGAGGTGTAGGGGGGTTGGAAATGGGGTGGGGAGGGGGGGGGGGTGGGGGTGGGGGTTGTGGAGGGGGTGGGGGTTGTAGAGGGGGTGGGGGTTGTGGGGGGGGGGGTTTGTGGAGGGGGTGGGGGTTGTGGAGGGGGAAGGGGATGGGGAAATTGTGTGGGTCCAAACTGCACCCTGGGTCTCCTCTTCTTCCTCCTCCTCTTCTTCCTCCTCCTCCTCTTCCTCCTCCTCCTCTTCCTCCTCCTCCTCTTCCTCCTCCTCCTCTTCCTCTTCCTCTTCTTCCTCCTCCTCTTCCTCCTCCTCCTCGGCTGCCTGGTCCCGGGCTGCCTGCTCCCGGGCTTCAATGCGTGCCCTTGCCCGTGCTGAAATGTTCATGTTGATGGCATAGAAATCGAAGATTGGGTTTCATAAAAAAGGGGGAAAGAAAAATTCACATTAGTCATGCTCATAACCTTCAAAATTATCATTGCTGTGAAATTTCAGACATTTATCATGCAAACTATTTGATATCCTACACCCAAAAACTGATCAACTACTTAAACCCCCCCCTATACCCCCCATATACACCCATATACACCCATATACCCCCCATATACCCCCCATATACACCCATATACACCCATATACCCCCCATATACCCCCCATATACCCCCCATATACCCCCATATACCCCCCATATACCACCCATATACACCCATATACACCCATATACCCCCCATATACACCCCCATACTCAGGAACATATTTATAAAAAGTACACAAAACATTGCTAAAAAACGCTGACATACTAGTAATCAAAACTTACATCGGGCAATATGGCGGCGAAGTGTGCTGAGCAACACTGGCTGCCGCCGGCGCAGGTCCGACCAGCGCCGCTCCAGTTGAGCCAGGCTCCTATCCACGCCGGTCCTGGCGAAAATTAGCCGCCGGGCAGCATTGTATGCCCGCCGCTTTTCCCTATTTGAAACATAAGGGCCCCTGGGCCCCAGGCGGCGGTCCATGACCTCAACCAAGGCCAATAGCTCCTGGGTAGAAAACGCCCTAGCCCTGGTTGAAGTCATGGTGGCAATGGCGCAGTTATTAATTGCAGGTACATATATCACTTTTGGTGCTTGCTGATTGGTGTAAAAAATTGTTTGTTTGGTATTAACTTTATTAATCCTTCTTACATTAACAAACTGGATGCGAATAGAAACTTACGCGGACCGTTCCGATATACACACACCACAACCAACAGCATGCATTCAATGAAGAGAGAAGTACTGTATTTACAGTGTGCGGAAAATAATACACGCAACCCTCTACTTATAACTACGCTGCCTAAAGGGGGCACGATACACCGATATGCATGGAGAGGAGTACTGTATATACAGTAGGCGGAAAATAATACACGCAACCCTCTACTTATAACTACGCTGCCTAAAGGGGGCACGATACACCGATATGCATGGAGAGGAGTACTGTATATACAGTAGGCGGAAAATAATACACGCAACCCTCTACTTATAACTACGCTGCCTAAAGGGCCACAATGCAACATGTTGCTGTATGACAATTTCATACACATTACATATGCAAGGCAAGCATGATAACGTGATGTTTTGAAATGTGACTCACAAAGCATACACGAACTCCAACAGATACCAGCTGACAACACTCATCATTGGAATGACAGGTGCACACATTTCACGATGTAGCCCACAATGCTCCACAACCTGTGTATATACATATACGGGTGATTGATCAGGTGCATTGAGACCTGCGTAATTTAAGCGGCAATTATCGGCGGGAAATATCGGCGTAAATTTGCATCTACCTTGCGGGAAAATATATACGCCCCCTTGTTCGTGGCGGGAGATTAACATATAAATATTTAGTCAGATGCAGCCCACAATTGCTGCAAACATGTCTGACTCTGACGATTCAGCAGCAGAGGACGCTCTGCAGAGAGCACAAGCAGAATCCATGCTTGAAGCATTACAGAAGAGGGAAGAGGAGCGGAGAAGGAGGGCCCAAGAGAGGAGTCGCCTGCAAGATCAAGCGGGCCCCTCAGTAACAGGCCCTGGTGAACCTCCACCAGCTCCACAAGGGCCAAGCAACCAGCCAGAACAAGAGGTTGCATCTCTCCAAACAGGTGTGACCCAGCAGGTGCATGGTGAGAGAACTGGGGCCACCAGAAAACGTGCTGCAACATCTAGGGTGATGACTGAGCAGGATACCACCACCAGAAGGAGAAACCCTGCATTTGTAGAGGCCGAAATGCGAATTCTCGTGCCCAGGGCACGCGAATGGATTGAATTGGCAACCAGTAGGCCGGGTGCCAGTGCAAGGCGAAACCTTTGGGACAAGATCACAGAGGAAGTGAACCAGGTGGCACCAGTGGTCAGAACTTGTGACGCGGTGAAGAAAAGGTTAGTGTGTTTGTCAGGGCAATTTTTCAGCAGTCTCCAGCAGGAACTGAGGCCCTTATTCTAGTTCACTCTTTCTGCCCAAATATTTCTTAGATGGACAAAACCATGTGCACTGCAGGTGAGGCAGGTGTTACTTGTGCAGAGATAATCCGATTTGGGTGGGGTTTTACACCTGCCTCACCTGCAGTGCACATGGTTTTGTCCATCAAAGAATTATTTGGCCACACATGGCAAAAAAACAGAAGATCACCCACACTAGGAAATGTCACGTAGCTAGGGGTACCACCTAGTCCCTTTAATTCCGGACACATATTAATTACACAGGTTCTGTGGCTGGCTGACTTCAAGACTCCACTTCACCTAATTTTAAACTGCCACAGAACCTGTGTAAGTAACATGTGTCCGGAATTAAAGGGACTAGGTGGTAACCCTACACGTAGCACAGTGGTGCACATATCTCATGGTGATATTTGTATTTTTAAACTTGTAGGTGGACTGACTTCAAAAGTGCCCTGAAGAGGAAGATGACTGACCGGTACAACCACAGCATGTCCACCGGGAGCGGTCCTATGCCTGACCATTTGGAGTTTACCCCCCTGGAGCTGGACTCCTGTGATGTCATCGATGTGGGGGAGATCAGGGGGATCTCCAATATGGACAGTGAGCTCCCGGCGGAGGTCTTTGCTGCTGCTTTTGATGGTAAGTCACAGTAATGCATTGTATTTAGAAAGATATTTTTTATTGCGTATGTGATGGTGACATTGTTTTCAATTCTTATCCTAGCAGAAGCAGAAAGTCAGGATGTACCGGCAGCATCTTCCTCTGCAGAGCCACAGGTGGAGCAGGTGGTCCAGCCTCCAGCAAGACGTCGCCCCCAGCCCCAGCCACAGGAGACATTGAGTGAGAGCCTGTTGGTGACGCTGGACAGGATCGAGCAGCAAGGGGTGGATGCTGCGATCCGTCAGCAGCAGGTGGCGGATTTTCTGGCGGAGTGGAAGGCCACAAACCAGCTGCAGGTTGAGGCGTTGAACCGCATTAATGAAACTCTGGCGGCTGGCATGCTAAGCATTGGCCAACACCTCAGCCGCCAGAATGAACTTATTGCGGAGCAGCTGTCCACCGCCAGGTCCCTAAGGGACAATCCCCCATCTGCTGCCCCACCCCAAGCTGCTCCCCAACCTTCCACCTCGGCTGACCCTCCTGTGTCGACTAGGGGAAGACGCCGAAAGCCAGCTGAGCCAAAGGCCCCTGTCCCCAAGGCCCCATCTAAAAGGGGCAAAAAAGGGCCCAAATGAGACCTGGTTCACTTCCTCTGTGATTGGAGGCCAAAGGTTTAAATTGCACTGGACATCCGCTTCCTGAGTTGCCCATCGATCCATTTGCGTGCCATGGGCATGAAAGTTCGTATTTTGACCTCTACAAATGCAGGATTTTTTTTTTTGGTGGTGTGTATCTTGCTTAGTATTCACCCTGGTTGTTGCAGTACGTATTCTGGTGTCCCCATTTCTTTCACCATTGCATTTGCAGGGTAACACATGTTTGGAGATATGCAACCTCTTGTTCTGGCTGTTTTATTATTTGTGTGTCTATTTTATTTGTTTATTTGATTTATGACATTAAAGTGTCAAGCTGTGATGCTGAACAGCAAATAAATTTATTTTACAAATTAAAACAAAATTGTGGTATGTGTAATTTCTTGTGTGAAACAAATACTAGATTTATGTGTACTTACTGACCAGGGTATTTTTGAACATTTGTGGAAGTGTGGTGGAAGTTTCCCATGTGTAACCCTCTCCATGGCCATTCCCATGTTCCTATCCAACTTTTCCCTGCTAATTAGTTTGTGTCAGCACATGTGCAGAGCAACTTAATAGGTGAGAAAGCAGTTTGTGTGCAGGTGAGGTAGCTCCTACAGTAGTAGGTAAAAGCAGGTCCAGAACAATGCTTTCCTCATGGAGTGGGTGAGGCAGACAAACAAGGGTGAAAAGGTAAATTTCTGTAGGAATGCATATGTGTCCTCCCTAAAAAAAGATGTGTGAATGGGCCAAACATGATAAATTAGCTTGTGAACAAACATGCATAACTTTTAAAATATATATGATTTGACAGTGTCATAATCAGATGTAGGAATCCTTTGTTAGAGAGATGAGAGTGCAATAATGTGATTGGTGGCATCTTACATCCAGAGTGTAGTGAAATCCAAATCATAGCAGATGAGATAGTGGTACAGGTCATAATTTTGGGTACTATACAAAGATTGTGTGGAAAATAGTGGTCATGGGCTTCAAACATTGCTGAAACATCCTTTGTAGGTGTTAGATGTGGTTTATGTTATTGTATCCTAAATACAAAACCTATGTTAGTATTAGAGTGAACACGTTGACACATGTCGACTTGTGTAGATTGAGTGTGCTACTGCGTAAAGTCTATGAAAGCAGGTAGTGAATGTGTCTGTTTAGCAAATACCTACCTTAGCGTATAAAAAGATTCTTACCTTCAATTAAACAAACCTTTAAATGTGGAGAAGTATAGAAACATAAGCTTCCAATGTGTTTGCGTGCTGCATGTGTGGCTTGCAGGCAGTGAAATCATGGTTTGGTGTTAATAGACTGCAGCATTGCTTATTACATTCAGGTGTATGTGTTTGAGTAGTAATCAGCGTTAATTAGCCAACTCAGGCGCACGCTGGCATGCGGTATCTGTAGGGGTGGTTTTAGCTGGCGGTTGGCGGCCGCCTGTTTGGTGTCCGAAACGAACGGTGCCTTAGTCTATCGTGCGGTAGTAGCACCGCTCATTTTGGGTGCACACCCCCGTGTACGCCCATATTTACGCCCATTTTCCCTCATTATTTCGGCCGCTCCCATCAACACGCCCCTATGCCGCCCCATTACCCGTACGCTCGCGTACAGGTTTTTTCGCACGTTGAGACACCGGCCGTAAGCGTTGTGGAGTGCTCGCGCCGGCGCATTAGCGTATCTGCACATGCGCAGATCGTAAAAAACCCCGGGACGTACGCGTACGGCCCGGACGCTCCAAGCAGAATAAGGCCCTATGTATGTTGTTAGTGATAGTTTGTACTTTTAACCTCTTTATTTTTCCATGTCTACAAATCCTTTATGACCCGAGTTTCAAACAATAAAAGAAAAACGTAAGGGCCATTTTTAAGAAAAAAGTCTTCATAAAGAACCAATTTTCTTCTTTATGGTACAAAAAAAAATATTTTTGTCCCATTCTTTGGTGTGCATCTACCCTTGCAACCCCTTTTGCCTTTCTTCCAAACCTCTGGTTTTTAAAATTTAAAGATAAAGATGGCTCCTGAGCATAACCAGCTCATTGAACCAATAAAAAAGTGTAGGGGTCCCCCGTATTTTAGAAACCAGCACCAGGCTCTTGGAACAATCCTGGTTCAACAAATACGGGGGTGACAAAACACTGGGGTCCCCAGTATTTTGGAACCTGCACCGGCCTCCAACAGTGAGCGGTGCTGTGCTACAGTAGGGGGACACTTTTTATGTAAGATCTCCTGGCCGTCACATGTCTACCATGGCTGGTCAGCCTGGACGTGGTACCTGGGGGAGTAGGGACCCCCAATAAAGGGGTTCCTCCCTAGGCTTCACCCATCCAGGGCTGAAGCCTGGGGCTGTCCCTAGTGTCCCCTAGTGTCCCAGGGCGGTGGACACCTGGCAGATGACACATTCCTTTTAGCAGGAGAACTACAAGACCCAGCATGGGACTCCTAGTTCCTGTAAAAAAATGTATAAAGAAAGTCGGACACAGGGCCGGCAACAGAAATCATGGGGCCCCATACACTGTTATCTCTGCCCCCCTCCCCATCAAACATCATCAATTCCTTCCCATGCTGGAACATAAACTGGACACAATTCTTCCCCTTTGGCCTGCGCTCTACCACACTGACCCTCACCCTGTATTCTATCACACCGAAGTGTTCCCTCACCATGTGGCCTGTGTTCTATCACATTGACGCACTCCATCAACCCATAGCCTGCGTTCTATCACACTGACGCACTCCCTCAACCCGTGGCCTATGTTTCTATTACACTGACGTGCTCCCTCAACCCTCCGCTTGGGCTCTGTAACACCAACGTGCTCCCTTACACTGCAGCCTGTGCTACTGTATATAACACTGACGCCCTCCCTCACCATGCTGCCTGCAATCTATCACACGGATGCACTCCCTCACCTCGCTACCTGCATTCTTTCACACTGATGCACTCCCTCACCCCGCAGCCTGAGCTCTATCACACTAATGTACTCCCTCACCCTACAGCCTGCGCTGTATCACACTGATGCACTCCCACACCCTGCATCCTGCGCTCTCTCACACTCACGCACACTACGGTCAGTGCTCTATCACACTGACACACTCCCTCACCCCACGGCCTAAGCTCAATCACACTGATGCACTGGGGCCTGCGCTCCATAACACTGAGGCACTCCCTCACCTCACGGCCTGAGCTTGATCACACTGACATGCTCCCTTACCCTATAGCCTGTGCTCTATCACACTGGCGCACTCCCTCACTCTATGGCCTAAGGTCTATCACACTGACACACTACCTCACCCTACGGCCTGTGTTCTATCACACTGACACACTCCCTCACCCCACAGCCTGCGCGCTATCACACTGACACCCTCCCTCACCCTGGGGCCTGTGTTCTATCACACTGATGCACGCCCTCTCCCTGGGGCCTACACTCTATCACACTGACCCTCACCCCACGGCCTGAGCTCTCACACTGATGCACTCCCTCACCCTGTAGCCTGCACTTTATCACACGATGTACTCCCTGACCCTGTAGCCTGTGCTATATCACACAAACCCACTACTTCACCCTGCATGATATCCCACGACACACTCAATTGCCCTGTGCCTGCACTCTATAATGCTGATGAACCCTGTGGCATGTTTTTTATTACGCTGACGAGCTCCATAGCCCTCCGTCCTGACCCCCCACAGGCAAATTGTGACCCTCCCCGCTAGTGCTTAACCCTCATACTCTGATGCCTAATCCTTACTCGCCTCCTCAGCCAACCCTTCCCCCCTCAGCCTAACCCTAACCCACCCCCCAAATATACACACATACCATACCCCTCACTCTTACTTTTGGAACATCCACAGAGTGCAGTCTAGCTGGTACTGGGCAGGCCTGGAACTTCCTCTCCTTTCCCTCTTGCCCAGGCAAGCTGGTAGCAGCAGCCACCAAACCATGGAGCTCCGCCCCCGACAGGGTCACATTTATCTCTGCCCCCTTCTGGTCCCAGGAAGCCCTGCCCACCCGTCGAGTGGGTGCCGGGCAGCGAGCACTGAGTACAGTGCGACTCAGTGGGGTGGGGGGCTGTTTTGGGGCCCCTCAGATCGGCGGGCCCAAGACGGCTGTCCCCTTGAACCCCATGTTGCTGGGCCTGATCGGACACCCAAAGAAGTAGATTTTTAATAACACCCCTTTTACACCAAGTGCTGACTCTGCGTGAGGAGGTTGACCAAATCAACAGGCTGTTGTTGTGCCAGGGCTGCGGTATCCTTCACCGCAGTACATTGTTGCTCACCCACCACAGGGGCTGCCACCTCCTCCTCAACATCATCTGAACTATCTTTTGTGAAAAATATTACACATTAATCATTAACACAACATCAATTAATGAACCCAAAAAAACTCCAGGTAGGTCTTCCTGAAATGCCTTGATAGGCATATTAGAGTCTGTCTGTGAGACCACTTCATCCTCCTCTACCGCAATGCAGCCCTCTGCCATGATCTCGTAGTCAGTCAATTCCAGTTTTGGAGGGAATGGTCCCCCTCCAATACTTTGGCCGTGTTTCCATTGTACTGTAAATAAGCTCTGCCCTGTGTGTTGTTATAATAAAGATACAATGTCCTGTGTGCTGAGTAAATAACAGGACGCTGTCCTTTGTGTACAGTAGAAATAATAATTCAGGGTTGCTGTCCTGCGTGCTGTTGCTGTAAAAGGCCACTGTGTGCTCTAAAAATAAATGTATGATGCGCTGTGTGCTATAAAAAATCTAAATAAATGCATATCTCCAAACTGTCCCGCTTTCAGAGGGAACATCCCGGTTTTTGGGGATATTCCCTCATCCCGCCTGAGGCCGCGAGTGTCCTATGGCGGAGGGCAATTGGGAGACCCCCCCCCCCCCCGCCTGAAGGGAATACATGCTGTGCGCATGCGCACAAAGTCTATTCAGCGATACAGAGGGAGGCATGGCCTAAGGACATGACATCCTATGAGGCCACTCCCCCTTTCCATAGGCCATATCCTCTTTCTGCCACGCAAGTGTCCCGATTAGCGAGATATATATGTTGGGAGGTATGATAAAGGTGTGCTGTCCTCTGTGTTTTAAAATAAAGTAGCACTGCCCTTTGTGCTGAATTAATAAAGAGGCACTGCCCTGTGCTGTAAAGGGGTGCTGTCCTGTGAATTAAAAGGTGCTGCACCAAATACTAAATTGCAATGAAGACACACTTGAGTAAAACAAAGCCAGTTTGTGCAAGGACCAACTCAAAAATTGCCTCTTTTTCCTGCCAATATTTTCAATTGTAAGCTTGCAAGCAGGGCCCTTCTATCGCTACAGTATATCAGTCTGTTACTACCCAGTTTGTTTTATCACTGTTTTTCCAATTGTAAAGTGCAACGGAATATGCTGTGCTATTTAAGAAACTGTAAAAATTAAAATAAATGGAGTGTCTGCCTACTTGGATGCTGTCACTGAAATAATCCTACGCCATTCTTTGAATGGTAACAGCGTCATATGCAGTAACATCAGATGATCAGAGATGTCAGTTATTGTGTGTTTGGAAAATCTATTTGCAGCTCTTTGCATCTATTCATATTTGTGTCCATCAGAAACAAAGATACAGGTTTATACCTGGTATTAAGGGTTCAATTCAGATGTGTTTGGTAACCAGTGAATTTGTAGATGGAACATTTTTCTGGTAACTGTGCGGGCATCAAATACACAAAGTGCATGTGCCATGTTCTTTGTACATAAAAATTTGCAGGAGTGCGAGTGTTTCCAAGGGTGAGGCTACAAATACAGTACCTGTTAAGAGGGGAATGCATTCGGGTGTACATAGGGGGTTTACACAAAAAACACCGGGCGGAGATTTCGCAAACCTCACAAAAACGTGTACAGATAAAAGTCCTGGGCCACCTGTGTTTATAGATGTGTGGGCTCTGACTTCCGTGATCCGAGACCGCATGGACGTCATCAATCCGAGCCCAGATCCGAGCAGCGCTCGGAGCTTCCCGCCTGACTCGGATCCTGGCGCTCGGGCAAAACGTCATCGCCTGGCGCCGGATTTCGCGATGCTTCAAATAGCGGCTCCCGCCATCTTCACTCCAGTCTAGGAGCGGGATGGGAGAGGGTGCTGCTGCTGTGTGCTGCTGCTGCTGGGGCTGTCTCCCTCAGTGCTGCTGCTGTGTACTCTGTCCTCCCTGCTTACTCACCCTAGCAAGGAGGACCGCTGTGTTAAAAAAAAAGTGATATTATTCTGCTGTGTGTGTACTACTCTCTCCTCTGTGCTGGGGCCTACCTCTGGTGCTGTACATATATATATATATATATATATATATATATATATATATATATATATTCCAAAATGATGAAACCGCACTCTCACTCAATAAAGTCAACTTTGGATTGTTCAATAAGAAGTTTATATTCAATCCAATAATCCATCATGCCCCGATGTTTCGATCCATATTAAGACCTTTATCAAGGAGCCTAGAATATATATATATGAAACATACTGTATTTCTATAATCTGGATACATTCAAAACAAGATGTAACATGCATCCAAATACAAAGTATACTAAAGGTTACATATTTTTATGATGAAGAAATAGCGTGCGTCATAGCCTTAGAATTAGCCCTGGAGGATCGGGAACAGCTACACAACAAGGCTGCCCCAGCCTGGCTTATATACCCCTGTGTATTAATGTTAAGGGTGCTTGATTTGGCACCAAACTAGCAATCAATGCAAGTATTGAGCTGATGCACTTCCGGTGGCGCTGGAAGTACGTAACCCAAAGTAGCTTCCGGTGGAATGCACTTTGAGCCGCACATTCGCCGGAGTTCCCGGTGATGTGTTATGGCTCTTAGATCTACATTGACAACTCTGTTTATTGTGAGCGGGCTGACTGCGGACAATTAAATATAAGCTGAAGAGTATATTAAAACTGTGGATAAGACGGGCATGTTAGTTAGAAAATAACCTAAAATGGTGGCCATTTTGACCCGCAAGGTGGAACGCATAATAACTAGTGCCACCTGCTGGATAACTATTGAACACAGAGTTTATTTAGGAAATACTCAGTCGTACCTGCTGTGAATGGGGTATAGCCAGGTCATTAATTATGTAAGACATGAAGGTGATGTGTGACAATTTCAAATGGGTTCGGATGTCTGATTGAAGCTAAATGAGACAGAGTGGTAAAATATATCACCTTTATAGTGATGTTGTCATGGTTGTCACAGATATCTAAATGTTTCCTTACATAACGGTGACGGTTAATAATGCTTCAATCTAGACTTTCTCAATGTGGTTTGGTTGAATCTAATCTTTAACACTTATGAAACAAAAATGTGGGGGGGGTTATTTTTTATTATTATTAATAAACCTATCAATTGGATGCTATCATGTGACTAATCGGTGAAAGCGATCTATTAATCACACCACGAGGGTACATCTCATGCATCTCTACTGCTACTGCTACTGCTATGCCGGTTTGGATCTAATCTTGTCAAAAGGATGTTTAAATGACAGAAATGGCTCATTGCCATGTATAACCATGTATGTTGCATCATCATTACACTTGGGTCATGGAAATATCACAAAGATGGTTGGATATTCAATCCAATCTAATTAAAGACAGTTAACCCTTCAGGAATATTGACAGGGGGTTATGCTCATTCAATCCCCTTGGGGCCAATGTCCCCAGTTAGTGAATCCACCAACTTTCTGTTTTCTTGAGGAGCAACCCTCGATCTCCTCTTCTCTGTGGGGGAGGAATCCAGTCTATGAGGCAACATCGAAGAGTGGAAATTTGATGCCCTACTGCCAAGAAATGGCAGGGTACAGGGAATTCTGCCTTCCCAGATTCGGGTGCCGCCTGGATAGAGTTGCGGTGATTGGCCATTCTTTCGCAGAATTTCCTCGTCATCATTCCCACATATGCTAGACCGCATGGACAATTCAGGAGATAAACTGCATGGTCCATCAAACAGTGAAGGCGGTAGCGGATCTTGATGGGTTTTCCTGAGTGGGGATGAGGGAAGGTGGATCCAGGAGTCATAGTATTGCATGTCATGCATCCTGGACAATGGAAGCAGCCCAGGTGTTTTGTATGTAACCAAGTGTTTTTATGTTCGGAATTCAGATTTAATGTGGGCCTCATTAGCAATTGTTTAAGATTGGGGCCCTTTTTGTATGCCATCATTGGGGGATCGTAATGCTGTAGTTTGAGTGAATAATCTAAAGATAATATGGGCCAATGCCTCTTATTGCTGTTCTGAATTTTATTGGAGGCATGTTTGAATGTATTCACATAGATCATCAGTTTTCTATTCTTTGGTTGAGTCATAGAGTTCAACCCAGTCTGATTTTTACACATGTTCTTTCTGGCTTTGAGTAAACACCTCTTCAAGGTTTGTGTAGAATAGCCTCTCTCAGTAAATCGCTCTGTCATCTCTGGGATTTGATGTTCCATGATATCAAGATTTGTATTGTTTCCAATCACTCGCATGTACTGTGAAATCTGTAAATTATCTTTCAATGCTGGGGGGTGTTGGCTGGTGGTTAATAACAGTGTGTTCCGGTCTGTGTCTTTACGGAATAGGCTCACCTGCCGTATCTACCTGCCTGGTGCCTAGTACTGCCGTATCTACCGGTCTGGTGCCTAGTACTGCTGTATCTACCTGTCTGGTGCCCACTGCCTAGAACTGCCGTATCTACCTGTCTGGTGCCTAGTACTGCCGTATCTACCTGTCTTGTGCCTAGTACTGCTGTACCTACCTTCTGGTGCCTAGTACTTCCGTATCTACCTTCTGGTGCCTAGTACTGCCGTAACTACCTGCCTGGTGCCTAGTACTGCCATATCTACCGCCTGGTGCCCACTACCTATTACTACCATATCTAGCTGTCTGGTGCCTAGTACTGCCATATCTACCTGTCTGGTGCCTAGCACTGCCGTATCTACATGTCTGGTGCCTAGTACTGCTGTATCTACCTGTCTTGTCCCTAGTACTGCCGTATCTACCGTCTGGTGCCTAGTACTGCCGTATCTACCTGTCTGGCACCTAGTACTGCCATATCTACCGTCTGGTACCCACTGCCTAGTACTGCCTATCTACCTGTCTGGTACCTAGTACTCCCGTGTCTACCTGTCTGGTGCCTAGTACTGCTGTATCTACCTGTCTTGTGCCTAGTACTGCCGTATCTACCGTCTGGTGCCTAGTACTGTCGTATCTACCTGTCTGGCGCCTAGTACTGCCATATCTACCATCTGGTGCCCACTGCCTAGTACTGCCGTATCTACCTGTCTGGTGCCTGGTACTGCCGTATCTACCTGTCTGGTGCCTAGTACTGCCGGATCTATTTTTCTGGTGCCTAGTACTGCCATATCTACCGGTCTGGTGCCTAGTACTGCCATATCTACTGTCTGGTGCCCACTGCCTAGTACTGCCATATCTACCGTCTGGAGTCCACTGCCTAGTACTGCCGTATCTACCTGTCTGGTGCCTAGTACTGCTGTATCTACCTTTCTGGTGCCTAGTACTGAGATATCTACCATCTGGTGCCCACTGCCTAGTACTGCCTTTCTACGTGTCTGGTGCCTAGTACTGCTGTATCTACCTGTCTGGTGCCTAGTACTGCCGTATCTACCATCTGGTGCCCACTGCCTAGTACTGGTGTATCTACCTGTCTGGTGCCTAGTACTGCCGTATCTACCTGTCTGGTGCCTAGTACTGCTGTATCTACCGTCTGGTGCCCGCTGCCTAGTACTGCCGTATCTAACTGTCTTGTTCCTAGTACTGCTGTGTCTACCTGTCTGGTGCCTAGTACTGGCATATCTACCTGTCTGGTGCCTAGTACTGCCGTATCTACCATCTGATTGCCGTATCTACCTGTCTGGTGCCTATTACTGCCGTATCTACCTGTATGGTGCCTAGTACTGCCGTAGCTACCATCTGGTGCCCATTGCCTAGTACTGCCCTATCTACCTGTCTGGTGCCTAGTACTGCCGTATCTGTAATACCTGCCTGCTGGGGCCTACCTACTGACGTATATAATTGCACTCCAGTGGTGCTGTCCTGTGACATAACTCCACAAAAATAATGGAGATCCAAAATATGGAGGATAAAAAAATAGGGAAAGATGAAGATCCACTTACTCATAGTTCTGAAGCTGCTGCCACTAGTCATGACATAGATGATGACATGCCATCAACGTCGTTTGCCAAGGCCGATGCCCAGTGTCAACTTAGAGGGCTTGTTAAATCCAAAAAGCCAAAGTTCAGTAAAAAAAAGAACCCTAAAAAATAGAAATGAAAATCATTGGAGGAGAATAGTAAACTTGCCAATGTGCCATTTTCGACATGGAGTGGCAAGGAATGGCTAAGGCCATGGCCTATGTTCATGACTAGTGGTTCAGCTTCACAAGATGATCAAAGTCCTCCTCCTCCTCCCCCACTCTCTAGAAAATGTAAGAGAGTTAAGCTGTCATCCACAAAAACACAGCAAACAACTCTGCCTTCTAAAGATATTTTAGCTAAAATCCCCAAGGAGAGTCCAAGGGTGTTGGTGGTTGCAATGCCTGACCTTCCCATCACTGTACGTGAATAGGTGGCTCCTTCCACCATTTGCAGTACACCCTCTACATATGCTGGAAGGATCACCCACACTCTAGTTCCAGATTTTAATAATGAAGGTAATGTTGTACACCAGGAGGAGGATATTAATGTAGCTGGCGCTGAGGCAGAAGTTGACGAGGAGGATGCTGATGTGGTTTGCTTAAATGAGGCACCAGGGGGGAATGAGGCACCAGGGGGGGGGAGGGAAACACCTGTTGTCCATGGGATGAAAAAGCCCATCGTCATGCCTGGGCAGAGGACCTATAAATCACCTCTACGGTCTGGAATTTTTTTAACCGAATTCAGACAACAAATTAATTGCCATTTGTAGCTTATGTAACGCTCCAATATGCAGGGGTAAGGATCTTGCCCACCTAGGGACATCCTCCTTCACCTGAACACCCTTCATAAATCAGTGTTTACAGATGGGGCAGGCTTCTTCTTTGCTGGCGATCCGCCAGCAGCCTCGCTAACCATCTGACTGAGATGCGCGTGCGTCTCATGCGCACGCGCGTCTCAATCTCCATCGGCAGGGCGACGGGAACCCTATCCTTCTTCGCCTCAGGGAGATGGACAGGGTTAGGGGGGCGGTGCAGGCAGGCGGAGGGGACCCCTAGTTACCGCCGACAAGCCGGCGGTGTCCCAGGGGAGCGGCTAGAAGCGCCGTCGGAAGGGGACGTGCGCGCCTCTCGTGAGCGTGCGTCCCCTTCTCGCTATGCAGATGGTGCTGGCGGGGGATGGCGGCTGGCGTCGCCATCGCCATCCCCTGCCAAGATGGGACCTGCCCCATCTGTAGTTCAGGAACTGCAGCTAGCAGTCCAGGGACACCTAAATCCCTTGGTCCTCCTGTTGAAGCCAAGCGCCTAAAAAGCACACTACCAACTCCCTCCTCGTCAAATTCCTCCTTCATCCGGATTGGGGAGAGTCCTGCAGGCCATGTTACCAGCATGGAAAAAGACAAGCAAAAGTGATTTTGTGCGCTGCACCTTCCAGATACAGTATGGGGGTGATTTCGGTGAGGGGGAAAAGGTGAATGTAAAAGAAATATACTCTCCTTCTCCAGAGCTTCTTCGCCTAACTAGAGGCTCTCCAATCAATTTGTATGGTGGAGATATGCAAAAGATAGAATTTTCAAAATAGTGTGATATCGTCAAAATTACAAATTTATTTATAGACACTTAAAATGTATAAAAATCACACACACAGGAAATATTTTTCAACATTCATGTTGTTAAAAATGGCTAAGGTGGAGGTTTTACCAGATTCTGGTGTATAAAGCGCCTGTAGAGAAAGATCTTTCAAACTCTGCAAAACCCCGGTTCTCCGGAAAAACCAAAGGCCTCAGGTGCTCCAAACAGATCCAGTCTCGGCAAATATCCTCCCCTGGTGACACACTCCAAGCTGCTGCAACGCGTATCGGGATAAGAATGTCCCTTCCTCAGGCAGTAATCCCAGATTACTCTGGAGAAGGAGAGTATATTTCTTTTACATTCACCTTTTCCCCCTCACCGAAATCACCCCCATACTGTATCTGGAAGGTGTCAGCGCACAAAATCACTTTTGCTTGTCTTTTTCCATTTAAACCTATTGTTACTAAGGGAGTAACTTACAGTGTTTTAGTGCTGCAGACATTAGAATTCAGCGCTAAGTGTAGACTCAAGCCCAATATAGAACCATGTTACCAGCATGACTAAATTCTCTTCTATCCGAGATTCCTCCGGTGGATCGTGCAGCGCTACGCCTACTACTGCTGCTGCTGCTGGGAGTCGATCATAATCCCAGTGGGGAAATCGTTAGACCGCTACATCTTTCACTAAGCGGTTGACCGTCCAACAGTCATTTGCCATGAGGAAGAAATATGACAGCAGTCATCCTATGGCAAAGTGGATAACTGCGGCCTTGACAGCTATGTTGGTGTTAGACGTGCGTCCGGTGTCCGCCATCAGTGGAGTGGGATTTAGACGGTTGATAGAGGTATTGTGTCCCCGGTACCAAATCCCATCTAGATTCCACTTCACTAGGCAGGCGATACCTGGGTTGTACAGGGACGTCAGAAAAAGTGTCCTCAGTGCCCTGAAAAATGTGGCTTTACCCACTGTCCACTTAACTACGGACATGTGGACAAGTGGATCAGGGCAAACTAAGGACTATATGCCTGTGACAGCGAACTGTGTAGATGCATCGCCTTCCGCAGCAACAGCTTCTCCTGCACGCCAGCTCCTTCAAATTCAGGCTATGCTGTGTATCACCGGTTTCAGGAAGAGAAACAACGCTGACAACCTCTTAGAGAATCTGAGGGAAATCATCTCCCAGTGGCTTACCCCCCTTAGACTCTCCTGGGGATTTGTGGTGTCGGACAATGGCAGTAACATTGTGCGGGCATTAATTATGGGCAATTTCAAGCATGTGCTATGTTTTCCCCACACAATAAATTTGGTGGTGCAGCATTTCAAGTGACAGAAGCGTGCAGGAGATGCTTGTGGTGGCCCACAAAATTTGCAGACACTTTCAGCATTCTGCCACTGCCTGCCGAAGTCTGAAGCGGCAGCAAAATCTCCTCATCCTGCCCTGCCATCTGCCTAAACAAGAGGTGGTGATGTGCAGGAACTCCACCCTTTATATGCTGCAGAGGAAGGAGGAGCAGCAAAAGGCCATTCAAGCCTACACGGCCACCTACAACAGAGGCAGAGGAGCGGGGCTGCACCTGACTCAAGCGCAGTGGAGGCTGATTTCCATTTTGTGCAAGGTTCTCCAGCCGTTTGAGCTAGCCACACATGAAGTCAGTTCCGACACTGCCAGCATTAGGTGATTCCCCTGATCAGGCTGTTGCTGAAGCAGCTGGAGAAAGTGAAGGAGGAGCTAAAGCGAGAGCTAGTGATTCCGCAAAGCATGTCGCTCTTGTGGATGAAGCCCTCAATACACTTTGCCAGGATACGAGGGTGGTCAGTCTGTTAAAGTCAGAAGAATACATTCTGGCCACCATGCTCGATCCTAGGTTTAAAGCATATATTGTGCCTCTGTTTCCGGCGGACACAAGTCTACAAAGGTGCAAAGACCTGCTGGTCAGGAGATTGTCATCTGAAGGGGACCGTGAACCGGCCCCAGCTCCTCCTTCATTTTCTCCCACACCTGTACCTGCGAGGAAACAGCTGCGATTTCCCACACAACCCACTGGCGGGGATGCAGGGCAGGCAGGAGGGGGGTTGGACATCTGGTCCGGACTAAAGGACCTGCCATCGATTGCTGATATGTCTACTGTCACTGCATTGGATGCTGTCACCATTGAAAAAATGGTGGAGGATTACTTTGGTGACAGCATCCGAGTATGAGTTGTCCCCCCTAAAGTGTGCACTCCACTTTAGTGTGTCCCCCCTAAAGTGTGCAGCGGGGAACCTGGTCAGTGAGCGGCGAAGGAGGTTGCTTCTGAAAAATGTCAAGAAGATGATGTTTATAAAAATGAATGATAAATTATTCATTAAAGACCAGGAATTGCCTCCAGAGATTATAACGGGACCTGTGATTGTGGAGTCCAGCAGGAACTAATTGATAATCAGTGAGGATTCCGTACACACTGAAGCGGGCAAAGAATCAGAGGAGGAGGAGGATGACGAGTGACGATGACATCTTGCTGCTGTAGAGCCAGTTTATACAGGCAGATATTATGAATTGTTTTTTTTTTTGTGAGGGGCCCAAACAAACCAATCATTTCAGCCACAGTTTTGTAGGCCCTGTCGCTGAAATGTTTGGTTTGTTAAAGTGTGCATGTCCTATTTTCGCAACATAAGTGTGGGTGGGAGGGCCCAAGGACAATTTCATCTTGCATCACCATTCATTAATCCTACGGCTGAGAGTCATTCATATGTGGGACTTGTCTTTTCAACGCATACAACTGTGTGCGTTCTTGACAGTGACAAGTGCACTTGTCTTTAAATGCATACAACTGTTTGCATTCCACTAATGAGAGTAATTGATTGCTGCACGGAATGCCCACTGCTCCTCGACTGCACATGGTAAACACGATCAAGCCAGATAGGGGTCTTATTGGATGTTAAACTGTACATGTATGATTAGGAAGGAAGCCCCCAGTTTCTGAAGAGGTATACAGCTCCAACCCAGGGGTAGAGAGGTGGGGGAACTCTTTTTCATCAGCCACCTAATTAATTTCCCTCCCCTTCACCCATTAGGCAATGTTTTGGGAGAGGACTGGTAATCCCACAGTTGAGCAATCAGATAAAATTAATTAATAATAATAAAACAATCAAGCCAGATAGGGGTCTTATTAGAAATTAAACTGATAAAAACAGTTACACACTTGCAGAACAAGTCAGTGCTGCACGAAAGCCCACTGCTCCTCGGCTGTACATCGTAAACACGATCAAGCCAGATAGGGGTCTTATTGGGACGTAGTTTTTCAAACTGCCATCCTGTCTGCCGCTGCAGTGCCACTCCTAGATGAGCCACGTGATTGTGCTGCACACTTGTGTGGCTTAGCATAGTTATCCAGCTACCTCGGTGCAACTTTTTGCCCTAAAAACAATATTGTGAGGTGTTCAGAATATACTGGAAATTTGTGGAAATTATTGTTATTGAGGTTAATAATAGCGTAAGAGAAAAAAAAAAAATCTGTGATTTTTGCAGTTTTTCTGCTTAAAAAAAAAAAAATCAGAACCCAACACCCAAAAGACGAAAAGTGGCCGGTACACATACCTATGTGTGTTAAATTGGAATTAAAAATAAATTCCAAGATCTTCGGATGAGCAATCATTACTAACACAAATGATTACATAGCCACACCTGATTGTGCCCTAACCACAGTAACAAACAAATCACTCCATAATAACTTGAAGGCGATGTTTTGAATATATTTCTGTTTTTTTAAGTCAATCAGCACACATATCCACTTTATGTTTAATTTTAGTTTTTATAACAAATTCCACTGAAATTCCAGAAATCAACATACTGCAGTGAGTTACCTGATCCAGCAACATAGGGGGAAATTTACCAATATGAAAAACCTAGTTTTTCGTATTGGTATTTCCCCTACGACTGCATATGACTGTTTCAGTCGTATGCAAAGTCGTGTTCCGGAGGGGAATGTACAAAGCAGTCATATACGACTGCTTTGTAACCCACCGATGTCGTAGGAATTCGTATTAGCTGGCCATATATACGTCCGCTAATACGAATTAGTAGAGGCAGTCTGCATGGATCAGTCAGATCAGTGCAGGCTGCAAGGTGTAAAAAAAATAGAAAAATTAAATAAATAAAAAAAAAAAACCAGCGTGGGGTCCCCCCCACAGCCATAACCAGCACCAGGCTGAAGGAGCCGGGGCCGGTAATTAAGGGGGACATTTACCAAAATGGATTCGTAGAAAAAAGGTGTATTCGTAGGGAGAAATACACTTTTTTTATGAATTTGTATTTTCAGGATTTACAATCCTAAAAATACAACAATTCGTATTCCTAAAGATGGAACATTCGTATTTGTATTTACAAATACGAATGTCTACACCATCGATAGAATACGACAGAAATCACCATTCAAAAGAATGGTGGTTCCTGATGTACTAAGCAGCTGTACTGATAATACGGCTGCTAAGTGGTGTAAAACACCCACGCAAATACGACAGGAAAATACACCTTGCTTTCCCTGTCGTATTTGCTTTAAGCCTGCACGGATCAGTCAGATCCGTGCAGGCTTCAGTGTAAAAAAATAGAAAAATTAAATAAATAAAAAAAAAAACGGCGTGGGGTCCCCCCCACAGCTGTAACCAGCACCAGGCTGAAGGAGCCGGGGCCGGTAATTAAAAATCAGGGAACCCGATTTTTAACAACCAACCCCAGGCTCCAGGTCCGGGGCTAGTTCCCAAAATACGGGGGACAAAATGACTAGGGGTCCCCCGTATTTTAAGAACCAGCCCCAGGCACAACCAGCCAGCAGGGTAATGTCACAGCCGGGGGACACTTATGATATAAGGTCCCGCGGCCAAAACATTAACCCCCTGACCGGTCAGCCTGGCCAGGGGCCCTGGGGGAGTGGGGACCCCCCCAATGAAGGGGTCCCCCCCTCCAGGACTTACCTGACCAGGCTGAAGCCTGGTACTGTCCCCGATGCCCCTGGGCGGTGGGCATCGGGCTGATTCAAGTGTAAAAAATAGATGAAACTATTGTTTTTTACTGTGGTATTAGTATGTGTGGGCTTTGTATGTATTAAAGTTTTATTTAAAATGTGTGTCAGTGTGTTTTGTGTACTATTTTTTTAACTGTGGAACTACAAGTGCCAGCGGGCCCTTAAATGCCCAGCAGGCTGGGACTTGTGGTTCTCCAAGTCCCAGCTTGCTGGGGAGGCTTGCTGGCACTTGTAGTGCCACAGTAAAAAACAATAGTTTCATCTATTTTTTACACTTGAATCAGCCCGATGCCCACCGCCCAGGGGCATCGGGGACAGCACCAGGCTTCAGCCTGGTCACTTAAGTCCTGGAGGGGGGGGGACCCCTTCATTGGGGGGGTCCCCACTCCCCCAGGGCCCCTGGCCAGGCTGACTGGTCAGGGGGTTAATGCTTTGGCCAGGGGGACTTGTATAAAAAGTCTCCCCCCGGCTGTGACATTACCCTGCTGGCTGGTTTGGCCTGGGGCTGGTTCTTAAAATACGGGGGACCCCTAGTCATTTTGTCCCACGTATTTTGGGAACCAGCCCCGGACCTGGAGCCTGCGGCTGGTTGTTAAAAATTGCGGAACCCCTATTTGTCGGGTTCCCTGATTTTTAATTACCGGCCCCGGCTCTTTCAGCCTGGTGCTGGTTACAGCTGTGGGGGGGACCCCACGCCGATTTTTTTTTAATATTTATTTATTTTTTCTATTTTTTTACACTAAAGCCTGCACGGATCTGACTGATCCGTGCAGGCTTAAAGCAAATACGACAGGGAAAGCAAGGTGTATTTTCCTGTCGTATTTGCGTGGGTGTTTTACACCAATTAGCAGCCGTACGGCTGCTTAGTACATCAGGAACCACCATTCTTTTGAATGGTGATTTCTGTCGTATCCTATCGATGGTGTAGACATTTGTATTTGTAAATACAAATACGAATGTTCCATCTTTGGGAATACGAATTGTTGTATTTTCGGGATTGTAAATCCCGAAAATACAAATTCGTAAAAAAAAGGTGTATTTCTCCCTACGAATACACCTTTTTTCTACGAATCCATTTTGGTAAATTTCCCCCATAATGTGCACAGCCTGGACAATGAATTCCATGTTGAACTAAATGCTGTCACGCACTGCTACTGGCTCCCTTATACCATACTTGCCTACTTTTGAAAACAAGTTTCAGGGAGATTATAGTTGGCAGTAGAATTTTGCAAAGCTTCTCCATTGAGGGGGTGTGTCATGCTCCACCCAAAGGTGTATCTAGTTCCATATATGGAGAGATTGTGAAAAGAGATTGTCAACAAGGTATCTAAAATCATGGGTGTGTACGTCTATATCTGAGTGGAAACTTTTAAAATGGCCTATATCCAAATGTAGATGAGCCCCAAAGCAGTTAGTAAGAGATACTACTGTATACTTGCTAAAATGCTGGGAAATGGTGCTGATGATTCAATGTAACTGTATCTATCTCTCATTCCTTTTTTCCCCAAACATGTAACAGTTTATTTTGGGGTAGGTGAAATGAGGGAGATTGCTAGACCAATGAGTGAGAGAGGGAGATTGCTGCTATTTCAGGGAGTCTCCTGCAGAATGCAGGAGGGTAGGCAACTATGCCTTATACACTACACTGTGTAACAAATTCAGCCATCCTTTGTATTCCTATATTTTCTGTAGACACTCCTTGTTTCTAGTACCTCACCTTCTCACTGCTCATTCTAGGCCAGACACTACCTTCCCTGCTGCCCTCTCCTATGGAGGCCTCTCCTCGTTCAGACCTGGTGGCCGCCAGGGTGGAGGAGTGGGCATCCTTCTCTACCCCTGAACCTTCCACGTCCTCCCATCTGAGCCCTCCCTCAGATTCTCCACCATTCAGGTGCACACCATCCGCCTCTTCTACACCATTCACCTCCTTGTGGCTTTGATCTACCGCCCCCCAGCCACTCCTCCTCTTTCCTTAATAACTTTGCTGCATGGCTTCCACACTTTCTTGACTCCGACCTCCCCTCTATCATCCTCGGTGACTTTAACATCCCGATTGACATCAATAATGCTATCTCATCTAATCTTCTTGCCGTTTACACCTTCTTTGGACTTTCTCAATGGACCATCACCCCTGCTCATGATCTCGTCACCTCCCTTGACCTCATCTTCACCCACCATTGTAATCTCTCTGATTCTGTAATTCTTCCTTCCCACTCTCTGACCACAATCTGCTCTTTTTCACCCCCTCATTTTCCCTCCCCCCTCATTGCCCAGACCCACAGTAACCAGATGCAATCTTAGGTCTCTTGGCCCTGCTATCCTGTAGCCTGGAGAATTTCCTCTCTCCTCTTTCCACCATTACCTGCCCCAACCAAGTGTCTCTTTCTATAACTTTTCTCTTATCTCTGCTCTAGATTATGTGGTATCCCTCTATACTGTCTCCCTCCGATGCTCTAAACCCCAACCCTGGCACAACAAACTAACATGATTTTTACAAAAAATGTGCACTCTCTGCTGAATGCCACTGGAGGAAATCTCACTCTCTGGCAGATTTTATTTCAAGTTTATTCTCTCCTCCCACAGTGCTGCATCTCTCCCTTGCCAAACAATCTTTTTCAAATCACTCTTCTCAGTCCTCCAGTCCATGCCGTCTCTTTGAAACTTTCAATACAATCTTACGCCCTCCTCCACCAAACCTCCACCCATCATCCCTCACTGCCAATTACTTTGCCTCCTTCTTCCTCTCTAAAATGTAGTTAATCTGACATAATATCTCCTCCCATCCCCCCTCTTCTCCCCACCCACTCCAATCATCCACCCCATTAAACTACCCAACTCTGTCCTCCTTCTGCCCCACTACACTATCTCATCCTCTCCCCCCTCTACCTGTCCCATGGACCCCCTCCCCTCCCATCTTCTCTGTTCCCTCTTCAACACTGGCTGCTCCCACCTTTCTCACCTCTTCAACCTATCCCTTTCTACTGGCATCTTTCCCTCACCATTCAAACATGCTGTGGTCTCACCTATTCCTAAAAAAGCCCAACCTCAACCATTTATCACCCACAAGCTACCGCCCTATCTCTCTTCTCCCATTCGCCTAAACTACTTGATTGGCTGGTTTACAGGCATCTCACCAGCTACCTCTATGATCACTTAATCCTTGGTCACCTTCAATTTGGCTTTCACCCACTCTACTCCACTGGGACTGCCCTGGAGAAAGTCACCAATGACCTCCTGTCAGCCAAATCCAGGGGCCACTTATTTGTACTTATCATTCTAGACCTCTCTGCTGCCTTTTACAATGTGGATCACCCTCTCCTCCTCCACACACTCCAAAACATTGGCCTCTTTGGAACGGTTCTTGACGGGTTTACCTCTTACCTAACCAACCGTTCCTTCTCAGTCTCTGGCACCACCTCACCACCTTACATCCTTCCTATCGGTATCGCTCAGGGATCAATCCTTGGCCCCCTTCTGTTCTCCCTGTACACCTCTTCCCTGGGTGCACTCTTTAACTCATTTGGCCTCCAATACCACCTCTATGCTGATGACACACACATCTACCTTTCCACTGCTGAGCTGTCCCCCACTGCTCTCTCAAGTTTCCATCTGCCTCTCCGCCATCTCCTCCGGGAAGTCTGAGCTCTCTTTGAAGCTCAAAATGGACAAAACTGAACTGTCATCTCCACTGTTTACCAACTCTGCTGCCTGGGTGTCAATATTGACACCCCCTCTGTTCCTACATGGCGGAAAGTAATAGAAAATTCACCCTTCTATACCCGCCTCTTCTTTGGGTCTTCCTTCAAAGACTTCTCTAAAGTCTCTGATGCTGAGTCCTTCCTGACTGAAGCAAATGCATGGTGGTCCTCCCCGTCCCTGTTCACACAAGTCCCATCTACCTGATCCTCCTTGTTCCTGATGTGCGGTCATGCCTTTTGCCGTTTGATCACCACTAACTGATCTGACTATTAATTCCCCCATCTGATAAGCCTCAAGTGGCATGTGTGCTACAATTGATTGTACTTAATTATTTTTCTAACCTTATATGTTTATGTTTTATTGCGAGTTTGTGAAAATATGTTGTTATTTGAAATGAGTGCTCTTCTATCACTATATGGTGGCATATTTAAAGTTTACACCATTATGGTGTTACTATCTATCTGCTAAGCAGGGCTGGTGTAGTCCTGAGCTAGTTGCCTGGTTTTCATATGAAGACCTAGTTTTGTCTCATTGATGTATAACCTGAAGTCTACATTTAGAACATGTGCTATCATCCTCTATTTGGAGGGCAACTCAATATTGTTTAACCCCTTTCTTCTTTCTTGTTTCTCTCCTTATGTGTCCAGACCTGTCTATTTTTGTTCTTGTTCATAGAGCATGGATGTGTTACCAGTGATCCCAGTGAATTCCAGCATGGATGTGCTTAGACCATATATTCCTATCTGTAACCATGTTCTTTATTTTGTAGATGAACTCCCTGAAGTTTGGTACCTTTAATGTGGGGGAATTCCATTCCCCTGCAAAACATAAAAAGATTATCCTTTACCTATCCTGGTTGGCGGTTGATGTTGCATTCCTGCAGGAGTCCCACCTAGTTCCTCTGGAAATTCTTAAATTGAATACCCGGGTTGGGTGGTTTTGTCCTCTGCCCCATTTACTTCTAAGGCACGAGGGGTAGTTAAACTTGTTATAAAATCTATTTTCACTACAACTTACTCACTCCAGATTGACCCTGAAGGCCGATATACCTTTGCAGATATTACCATACATAAGACTCGCTATATCCTTACCAACATATATGCCCCCAACACTAACCATAGCCAATTTTCCTTAACATTGCTGCTAAACTACTTCCCTATGCTCACCATAACATTGTTCTGGCTGGTGACTTAAATCTAGCAGTCTCTAATACTAAAGATATAAATACCACTGCTCCTACTAGGCGTTATAGACCAAAATATGACATCCATTATTTGCTGACTCAGCTATATCTGATTGATGTCTTGAGGGTCTGCCATCCGGTATACCGTGAATATTATTGTTTGTCGGCAGCTCATGGATCCTTATTATGACATCTTTTCTTTAATACCATCAAAAAAAAGGCTAAGAGGTCTTAGGTCTAGAATTACGCGAATGAGAAATAGCTTCTTCCCTATGGCAATTACTGATTTTAACCAAAATTATTAATTGTTCTCTCTGTGTGTCTTTGATGTAATTTTGTTGCTGCTCAGTTTTATATTGTGTAACAATGACAATAAATGTTATCTTATCTTATCTTAATAGATTACATTCTCATGTCCTCAACACTGTTTCCACGCGTTTTAGACTCTGCCCTGGAACCAATTACCTTATCGGACCACACGGTTAAATGGGTGTCTCTTGCCACCTTCTTAGACAAAGGCCCTGTTAGACAATGTCGTTTCCCATCCCAGTTTACTATATGTTAGGGGCCACATGGATGGATTTTAAACACAACAACATCTCTGCTGATGAAGATACAAAGCCTACCAGCAATTTCAAAGATCTCCTACCTTAGTCAATAAAACCTGTTATTTTGAACAAAATAATTTTTTTTACACCTTGGTATCCCAGAGTCCAGGCTATCATTTTTATCCTAGGCTAGATTCCACAAATACAGTAACAAGTCTAGTAGATTGTTATTTAACTTATTGAAGGACCAGCACCCCCTTCCAATATTTCAGTTCTGCAGATGATAGATGGTACTGTGGTTCATTCCGGCAGCCAGATTTCTGAGACACTGCAGTCATATTACAAAACACTATACTCTCCACCGCTATAGATAACATTCAGTAACTCTACTTCTGTGATGTCTTTCTCCCTGCTTCTTTAGATACTGATTCCTTCCAATCACTATTGACCCCAATAACTGAAGAGGAAGTTCTGGCCACTATTAAGCTTCTCAAACTGGGCAAATCCCCAGGGCCTGATGGCCTTTCTAATGAATTTTATAAAATTATGGCCCCCAAACTAACAAAGCCCCTTTTCACTTTTTACAACATGATTTTAAAAGGCACCCCGAACACTTTACTTCAATTCAGCCATTCTTAAAATTATCCACAAAACAGGTAGAGATCCCTTACCACCTAGCTCGTATAGGCCAATCTCCCTTTTGAATTATGATTACAAAATATTTACAAAAATCCTGGCAGATAGACTTAAATTTAAGTGGCCTGCATTGGTACAGTCTGACCAAACCAGATTTGTTTGGAGACGTCGCTCTGTGCTCAATGTACATAAGATTCTTACAGTGATGCAATGGTTGGAGTCATCCGTGAGTTCTAAGCCACATGCTCTGTTGTCCTTCGATGCTGAGAAGGATTTGATCTCATCACATGGGATAATTTATTTGATACCATGGAGTGGTCCATACCCCCGTGTGACTTTATTCGTACAATTCAGCTACTATACTCTGATTCTTCTTCCCAAATATTGACAAATAACTATCGCTCAGCCCCTATTTCTATCTTTAGGGGAACAAGACAGGGCTGCCCCCTTTCAGCCTAATAATTTGAATTAGCAGTTGAACCCCTAGCAATACTCTTCACTCCTCACAATCCTTCATGGGCATAAAAATTCAGTCCGCTGAAGTAAAGCTGAGTCTGTTTGGGGGCGATATACTGTTATTTATCTCTACCCCTCATGTCTCGATACCCACTATACAACAAATTCTATACCACTTTTCTCTCTTCTCAGGATTTCATATAAACTATGATAAATATAGATTACAACCATTACATACCCCTCCTACCTAGTTTTGTTCCTATCCTCATATTTCCCAATTAACCATTTGCCCATCACGTCTTACATATTTGGGGATTATAATCCCTAAAAAACTGGGCAATCTTTGCTCAGTTAATTTGGACCCTTATATCTAATTAGAAAAAGGGTGATATCCAAGAGAGGATATCAGAAAAAAGACTCCCGGGTGGGGCACAACCTTCTATGTTAGTATAAGTATCAGTTAAAATATCAACTTTATTAATACTAAAAATGATCCTATTGGTGGATCAAATGACGGACATAGGACAAAGACATACAGATAACATTGATAAATATATACAATGAGAAAAGTAGTGAAAATATAATGTTATAAACGTCTGAAGTAAAGGCTAAATTGCCTCTATATTTTAAATATAACAATAAATATCAGTACATTTCAAAAATTTTGTTCTTTCAGACAAAGCACGTCTTCACTGACCAACAAATGGTCTCACGTGAATACATATCGATTGGTATAATATAATATCAGAAAGGGCTCACTGTAAGACAGCACAATATTTCCTTAAATATGGTCAAATATCGCGTGGTGTGGTTGCTAATAGGTACCACTTAGATTTAGCTATAGTGTTGGAACGAAAGGATGAAGTTAGGATAGTGGTGAAGTAGCTGAGTTGTGGGTACTCGCAAAGTGGCTGCTGCCTGTGCATATGGTGGAGGTCGGATAGATGCACAGTTGAGCGGACTCGGCGAGCGTCACAGGTACAAGAATCTAGAGAAGGGGGTTTCTGCTGTTTCCAGGGGTGACCAGCCTGGCTCTGTTATACAAAGACAGCGCAGAGTCAGGTATTGGGTCCTCTGGGAATGAGAGAACCCTGACTGAAAAAATTAATAGTAAAGAGAGCACCTTCACTCTGTTCCTTGGTGTATGCTACTGTCCGCTGTATACGTGCATAAACGTAGTGAACAGTGGTTGAGCGATATACCCTGGTAGTGAATTGCAGAAGGAAGTGTAGGTTGCACTTGTGGTATTAATGATCCACTTGTTGATTGCTGCTATACCGTGCAAAGGTGGTAATCTCAGACAAGAGTAGAGGTCAGACAAACCACAATATCTGTAATCCGACAATATGAGGATAAGTTGCCTGAATTTTATGTAACCCTAAAAGGAGGCTAAGCTGGCATCTAATGCATTGATCTATTCCATGTATGATACATAAAGTGATCCCAAGTGCAATAGAAACAAAGCGCAAGCAGAAATGCTCCCTACAGGATAGAGGATCACAGTTATACGGAGCATTAAGTAACCAATCAATATATATAATGTAACATATGGTATAGTGGTTAGATAAATCAAAAGCACATTACTGCTCCGTAACTTCAAAGGCAAAGCATACGCTATTGTAGTGATTTTGTATACTCTGTACAGAGACTAGGTTCGTCTTTTATGCAATGATATATTCTATAGGGTATACATATAGTAATCCCACATACAAGAGGACATAGCAAGAACAGAAAAACTCCCTGCAAGATAGGAAATCAAAGTTATACAGAGCATTTGGTAACCAATGAATATATGTGGTGTGATGTAACATATGATATACTGGTTAGATAGATCAAAGGTACATCGATACTCCGTGGCTTCAGTGACAGGAGATATACTATTATTATTATAGCAGTGACAGTGCCCTGAGGGCTGTTAGAGACTCACGGACACCAACTCCAAGGTGTGTAGATGGAAAGGTCGTCCTTGTCGGGTATCAGAATCCCCCAGTGTGTATGCCTTGATGCAAATAACGGCCAGTCAGAAAGATGACAGCAGTGGAGATCCGCAGTTATAGTCTGAAGGCTGTTTAAGTAGATGGGAGAGAGCAATCTAAGTGCTGGGAGAAGTGATGAGCAGCTGTACGATATTCAAAAGCCGGCGGTGTCTCCGAGTCCTCCGCGGGTACAGTCCGTGGACTCGCAGGGAGATTTTGCTGTTCGTGGGTAAGACACAGTTGAATGAGAGGTGTGTCTGGAAGCCGCAGCAGGATACTGCCGGCAGTAGACGGTCTTGTCTGCTTGGGGATTAGTGCAGCTGGTTTCACACCATGACAGCCGGCAATAGATGGTAACGAGCCGGCAATGCGTCTGTGGGTCAGCTGCACCAGCGTTCCATGGGTTAGCGAGCTGACAGGGTAGTTGTGCTGTCTAGGCAGTGGAGCCCAAATAGGGATATGTGAGGCGTGCAGGGTCCCGCTTGTGCACAGCGGAGACCTGGACATCCGAGACGTACGTTTCACTGGGAAGCTTTCTCAATCGGTGTACAGGTGTACTCTGGCGCTCATTATTTAAATGGTATCTGGCCAATCCCAAGTGGGGGCAGGTGAAATGGGAGGGGTAATGTGATGATAGACATTATAAAGAAGGTAGTTAACGTGATGGGACTGACAAAGTATAAGGGAAATGAAGGGGAAGGAGAGAGGATTTTGATATCAAAATGGAAGAAGTGACGGAGAGAATATGAGAAGTTATTGGTGATGGAGATAGGTGGTCCCAAAGAGTTAAGTGGCAAAGCTAAGGTTGCATATTTGATATATTATAAATACATATAATGTAATAGCTGAAAAATCACAGAGAGATGAAAAAAATGAAAAAATTAAATGAAAAAAATGAAAATATAGAAAGGATATATATATAAAAATATATAAAAATATATAATGAAAGAAAAGGGGGGGATGAAAAGAATGAGAAAAAATAATAGTGATAAGAAAAAATATAAGAAAAATATAAAGGAAAATATATTATTGAAAAAAAAAATATATATATATATATATATATATATATATATATATATATATATATATATATATATATATATAGAAAAAATGGTAAAAATAATATATATAAAATAAAATATATATATAAATATACATCTGTATATATAAAATTATATATGGAATATAACATTGGAAAGAAGGATAAAAAATATGAGAAAAATGGGAAAGTACAAGAATTTGAGAAAAATTATTGAGGAAGATTGTATATTATGGCAGATTAATATAGGGGCAAAAAATGGTAGTGACTGGATTGGGACTAAAAAAAGGTTTATTGATTCAGAAAAACTCCATAGTTAATAAATTCATTTAAGCCCATGGGGGTTACTGAGTTAAGTCTGAAAGTCCAGTTGCTTTCCTTTTTTAGCAATTCCCTGGTAGCGTCACCACCTCGGATACCCAGATGAAGTTGTACTAATCCAAAAGCCTTCAGGCCTTTGGAGGATCCTCCGTGATGTTTGTGGAAGTGACGTGTCACAGAAGTTAACTTTTTGAATTTTTTAAGGTCAGAGGCCGCATTGTGGATACTGCCCACATGCTCAAGTACTCTCTGTTTAAAGGGTTGTGTGGTCATGCCCACGTATCTCAAGCTGCATTGTCATTCCAGGCAATAGACTAAACTCTTAGTCTCACAATTGAAGTAACCGGCAATTTTGATTTGTTTGTTGGACCTGTCCATCACCAATGATATCCTATCCAGGAAAGCACAGGCCTTACAGTGGCCACAGGGATAGGTACCAGTGGCCTTTGAAGGTGTGGGTTTTCTAGTTTTTGAAAAATGGCTTTGTACCAGTGTGTCGCGGAGATTGGGTGCTCTACGCCAACTACAGTCCGGTCGTTCTCCCAAAGCTTCTCTGAGTGTATTGTCGTTTTGAAGAATGGGCCAATGTCTGGAGAGAATATTTTGATGTTCCCTCCATTCATTGCAAAAGATACTGATGAAGCGTATCGGCTGTTGGGATGTTTTGGCCCTGTTCTGCGGGAATATAAGGGTTTGTCTGTCAAGCATTCGGGCATGGTGTCTGGCGCTCTTAATGCATCTCTTACTATACCCCCTATTAAGCAAGCGATTGGTAAGTTCTTGGCTTTTGTTGTCGTATGTCTGGATGTCAGTGCAATTTCTGCGAAGACGCAGGAATTCTCCCTTCAGTAAGTTTTTAATAGTTGGAGGGAAGTGAGAGCTCTGATGATGGAGCAGACTGTTGGTGGAAGTCTGTTTTCTGTACAGTTCAGTCTTGAGTGCTCCATCTTCATCCTTATACAGAGTAAGGTCCAAAAAAGTGGCTTGCTGTTGACTGTACTCATAGGTGAGTTTGATGTTGAGTGTATTAGTATTGAGTATATCAATAAAAGCTTTTAATTCATCCAGACTACCATGCCAGAGCATGAGGATGTCATCAATGTATATATACCAACCCACAATGAGGTCGGTATAGATATCATTGGCATTGCAGAAGACACACTCCCTCTCCCAGGATCCGAGGAACAGATTGGCATATGTGGGCGCGCAAGCCGCACCCATCACCGTTCCCCGGATCTGGAGGAAGAATGAATCATTAAAGGTGAAATAGTTCTTGCCAAGAACAAAGCCAAGGAGGTCCAACAGGAAAGTGTGGAAGTCATCCTGGCCCTCTGTTTCCAGAAATGTTTGTACAGCATGTAGTCCGTCCTGGTGTCGGATACTAGTATATAAGGACTCGACGTCCATGGTGACAATATAATCTTCTGCGGCCAGGAAGACTCCATCAATTTTCCGGAGTACGTCAGCTGTATCCTGGAGGTATGATGGTAAACTGTAAACATGATGTCTGAGGTATGTGTCGATAAATTTGCTGGCAGGTTCCAGGAGGCCACCGATGCCCGAGACTATAGGTCTCCCTGGGGGTTTGGTAAGGTGTTTATGTACCTTGGGCAAAAGGTAAAAGGTGGGTACTTTGGGGTGATGGATCTGCAGGAAGGCGGTTTCTTTGTTGGTAATGGTGCCCAGCTGGTTGTATTGACGTAAGATTTTGTTATATATTTCAAGGAAATCGTTGGTGGGGTTGCAGAATAATTTCTTATAGCAGGTTTTGTCCTGAACCTTTCTGGAAACAGAGGGCCAGAATGACTTCCACACTTTCCTGTTGGACCTCCTTGGCTTTGTTCTTGGCAAGAACTATTTCACCTTTAATGATTCATTCTTCCTCCAGATCCGGGGAACGGCGATGGGCGCGGCTTGCGCGCCCACATATGCCAATCTGTTCCTCGGATCCTGGGAGAGGGAGTGTGTCTTCTGCAATGCCAATGATATCTATACCAACCTCATTGTGGGTTGGTATAGATACATTGATGATATCCTTATGCTCTGGCATGGTAGTCTGGATGAATTAAAAGCTTTTATTGATATACTCAATACTAATACACTCAACATCAAACTCACCTATGAGTACAGTCAACAGCAAGCCACTTTTTTGGACCTTACTCTGTATAAGGATGAAGATGGAGCACTCAAGACTGAACTGTACAGAAAACAGACTTCCACCAACAGTGTGCTCCATCATCAGAGCTTTCACTTCCCTCCAACTATTAAAAACTTACCGAAGGGAGAATTCCTGCGTCTTCGCAGAAATTGCACTGACATCCAGACATACGACAACAAAAGCCAAGAACTTACCAATCGCTTGCTTAATAGGGGGTATAGTAAGAGATGCATTAAGAGCGCCAGACACCATGCCCGAATGCTTGACAGACAAACCCTTATATTCCCGCAGAACAGGGCCAAAACATCCCAACAGCCGATACGCTTCATCAGTAACTTTTGCAACGAATGGAGGGAACTTCAAAATATTCTCTCCAGACATTGGCCCATTCTTCAAAACGACATTACACTCAGAGAAGCATTGGGAGAACGACCGGACTGTAGTTGGTGTAGAGCACCCAATCTCCGCGACACACTGGTACAAAGCCATTTTTCAAAAACTAGAAAACCCACACCTTCAAAGGCCACTGGTACCTATCCCTGTGGCCACTGTAAGGCCTGTGCTTTCCTGGATAGGAGATCATTGGTGATGGACAGGTCCAACAAACAAATCAAAATTGCCAGTTACTTCAATTGTGAGACTAAGAGTTTAGTCTATTGCCTGGAATGCCAATGCAGCTTGAGATACGTGGGCATGACCACACAACCCTTTAAACAAAGAGTACTTGAGCATGTGGGCAGTATCCGCAATGCGGCCTCTGACCTTAAAAAATTCAAAAAGTTAACTTCTGTGGCACGTCACTTCCACAAACATCACGGAGGATCCCCCAAAGGCCTGAAGGCTTTTGGATTAGAACAACTTCATCTGGGTATCCGAGGTGGTGACGCTACCAGGGAATTGCTAAAAAAGGAAAGCAACTGGACTTTCAGACTTAACTCAGTAACCCCCATGGGCTTAAATGAATTTATTAACTATGGAGTTTTTCTGAATCAATATACTTTTTTTAGTCCCAATCCAGTCACTACCATTTTTTTCCCCTATATTAATCTGCCATAATATAAAATCTTCCTCAATAATTTTTCTCAAATTCTTGTACTTTCCCATTTTTCTCATCTTTTTTATCCTTCTTTCCAATGTTATATACCATATATATAATTTTATATATACAGATGTATATTTATATATATATTTTATTTTCTATATATTATTTTTACCATTTTTTCTATATATATATATTTTTTTTCAATAATATATTTTCCTTTATATTTTTCTTATATTTTTTCTTATAACTATTATTTTTTCTCATTCTTTTCACCCCCTCCCCCCCTTTTCTTTCATTATATATTTTTATATATTTTTATATATTTTTATATATATATCCTTTCTATATTTTCATTTTTTCATTTCATTTTTTCATTTTTTCATCTCTTTGTGATTTTTCAGCTATTACATTATATGTATTTATAATATATCAAATATGCAACCTTAGCTTTGCCACTCAACTCTTTGGGACCACCTATCTCCATCACCAATAACTTCTCATATTCTCTCCGTCACTTCTTCCATTTTGATAGATAGACATTATAAAGATGGTAGTTAACGTGATGGGACTGACAAAGTATAAGGGAAATGAAGGGGAAGGACCCCTTCATTTCCCTTATACTTTGTCAGTCCCATCACGTTAACTACCTTCTTTATAATGTCTATCATCACATTACCCCTCCCATTTCACCTGCCCCCACTTGGGATTGGCCAGATACCATTTAAATAATGAGCGCCAGAGCACACCTGTACACCGATTGAGAAAGCTTCCCAGTGAAACGTACGTCTCGGATGTCCAGGTCTCCGCTGTGCACAAGCGGGACCCTGCACGCCTCACATATCCCTATTTGGGCTCCACTGCCTAGACAGCACAACTACCCTGTCAGCTCGCTAACCCATGGAACGCTGGTGCAGCTGACCCACAGACGCATTGCCGGCTCGTTACCATCTATTGCCGGCTGTCATGGTGTGAAACCAGCTGCACTAATCCCCAAGCAGACAAGACCGTCTACTGCCGGCAGTATCCTGCTGCGGCTTCCAGACACACCTCTCATTCAACTGTGTCTTACCCACGAACAGCAAAATCTCCCTGCGAGTCCACGGACTGTACCCGCGGAGGACTCGGAGACACCACCGGCTTTTGAATATCGTACAGCCGCTCATCACTTCTCCCAGCACTTAGATTGCTCTCTCCCATCTACTTAAACAGCCTTCAGACTATAACTGCGGATCTCCACTGCTGTCATCTTTCTGACTGGCCGTTATTTGCATCAAGGCATACACACTGGGGGATCCTGATACCCGACAAGGACAACCTTTCCAGCTACACACCTTGGAGTTGGTGTCCGTGAGTCTCTAACAGCCCTCAGGGCACTGTCACTGCTATAATAATAATAGTACATCTCCTGTCACTGAAGCCACGGAGTATCGATGTACCTTTGATCTATCTAACCAGTATATCATATGTTACATCACACCACATATATTCATTGGTTACCAAATGCTCTGTATAACTTTGATTTCCTATCTTGCAGGGAGTTTTTCTGTTCTTGCTATGTCCTCTTGTATGTGGGATTACTATTAGTGTCCCCTATAGAATATATCATTGCATAAAAGACGAACCTAGTCTCTGTACAGAGTATACAAAATCACTACAATAGCGTATGCTTTGCCTTTGAAGTTACGGAGCAGTAATGTGCTTTTGATTTATCTAACCACTATACCATATGTTACATTATATATATTGATTGGTTACTTAATGCTCCGTATAACTGTGATCCTCTATCCTGTAGAGAGCATTTCTGCTTGCGCTTTGTTTCTATTGCACTTGGGATCACTTTATGTATCATACATGGAATAGATCAATGCATTAGATGCCAGCTTAGCCTCCTTTTAGGGTTACATAAAATTCAGGCAACTTATCCTCATATTGTCGGATTACAGATATTGTGGTTTGTCTGACCTCTACTCTTGTCTGAGATTACCACCTTTGCACGGTATAGCAGCAATCAACAAGTGGATCATTAATACCACAAGTGCAACCTACACTTCCTTCTGCAATTCACTACCAGGGTATATCGCTCAACCACTGTTCACTACGTTTATGCACGTATACAGCGGACAGTAGCATACACCAAGGAACAGAGTGAAGGTGCTCTCTTTACTATTATTTTTTTCAGTCAGGGTTCTCTCATTCCCAGAGGACCCAATACCTGACTCTGCGCTGTCTTTGTATAACAGAGCCAGGCTGGTCACCCCTGGAAACAGCAGAAACCCCCTTCTCTAGATTCTTGTACCTGTGACGCTCGCCGAGTCCGCTCAACTGTGCATCTATCCGACCTCCACCATATGCACAGGCAGCAGCCACTTTGCGAGTACCCACAACTCAGCTACTTCACCACTATCCTAACTTCATCCTTTCGTTCCAACACTATAGCTAAATCTAAGTGGTACCTATTAGCAACCACACCACGCGATATTTGACCATATTTAAGGAAATATTGTGCTGTCTTACAGTGAGCCCTTTCTGATATTATATTATACCAATCGATATGTATTCACGTGAGACCATTTGTTGGTCAGTGAAGACGTGCTTTGTCTGAAAGAACAAAATTTTTGAAATGTACTGATATTTATCGTTATATTTAAAATATAGAGGCAATTTAGCCTTTACTTCAGACGTTTATAACATTATATTTTCACTACTTTTCTCATTGTATATATTTATCAATGTTATCTGTATGTCTTTGTCCTATGTCCGTCATTTGATCCACCAATAGGATCATTTTTAGTATTAATAAAGTTGATATTTTAACTGATACTTATACTAACATAGAAGGTTGTGCCCCACCCGGGAGTCTTTTTTCTGATATCCTCTCTTGGATATCACCCTTTTTCTAATTGCATTTATCCTACTCCCTGGGAGCACCTCCACAACAATATAATATATTGCAATTTATCCATTTAATACGTTGATTGGAGTTAACCTTCTTACCCATAACCAAATTAGCCCTGTGCCCTTGGCCTCCATCCCATCCCCCTTTTTTTTGCGACCCTTATATCTAGCCATAGGTAAAATACTGAATTTTGCTTCCTTTATCTTTATCAGGCAGGGTAGGTGGGTTTGGCATGCCTGACATCTCATCATTTACACAAGCCTCAGTCTTCAGTTATATAACTGACTGGTTCACTGTTAGATCTGAATATACCCCACCCCACCTAGAGAGGCAATTGTTTTACCGATATTCACCCGTTGCTTTATTACACGCCCCGCAATGGCTGATACCTAAACAGATCTGGAATTGTATATTATTCAGTGATACATATATAGCCTGGAGGAAGATGAATAAAGCACTGAACAGACTCTATGTTCCCCCATTTATTACCTTTTGGGGTAATCCCCAATTTCTTCCTGTCCTTGAGAACACAGAATATCTCAATTGGAGGGAAAAGGGTTTATCCAGCATTCAAAACATCTTTAATCCTGGTGGCACTATTTATCTATGCTCAAAGTTAGTAGAAAAATATACTCTGTCTAATCGCCAGTTTTTCATGTATCTGCAATATCGCCACTTTGCACAATCTCAGCCACCTCCAATGGGAGGTGATGGGGACTGATCCAATACTGTCATTATTAAGGCCTGAATGTGTACTGGGCTATCGTATACGATATGTATATTTTATCCTCATCGTTGCTAGGAGATCATATCATACTAGAAGGCTACCAGATGTCCCTCACCTTCCCCTACTGCCTGGTTTATTTACTAAATTGCCTTTTACAAAAAAATATTTGCAGTCTGCTACATTCTGTATGCTGCCGCGTGACCAAGCCTAGAAGCAAAAGGTACGTCACAATCCAGTCGGTCATGCGTGCACACATGTGACTGACAATCTGTCTCCAACCAGCAGTTTGATCGCCATAGCGTGTGTCAGGAGTAAGCAGTGCTGCGCCGACCAGGAGTGGTAAAGTCCCATTTCTGCACAGAGGGGGATAAACAGCTGTCTGCAGCTGTACCCCAAGTCCAGGGATGGGAAATATTTAATTTATTTTCATTGTCTTTCACTTTAGCTGTGTTTTCTTCCTCCCCTCTCCTATGTCATTATATGTACAACTGCCATTGTGATCCAAGTGTGTTTGTCAATGAATGCATGGCCTTTTCAACTGTTATGGGAAAAGTTTTTTCCGTGTGTAATATCCTGAAATTCGGTTAGGTTATTCTGATACCTTTCTTTCTTCCTTTCATGTAAGTATCCTTTTCTTTACAGGTTCGGATTGAAGATGACACAGAACTTCCAATCGGTTATAAGATTTAAACAATTTATTTCAGGAATAGCAAATATAAAGATAAACAGCACACAGATAATATGCATCAAATATCAAATCACTTTCACAACTGCAATTATATTTTAATAATCTGGAACAGCAGCCGGTGACTCTAATTCAATGGTCTCACTCCTACAGGGCCCTAAAACAAAATCATTAGGCAACCCTACCTTCTGTTTCTAAAACCAATAAAGTAGTTATTAACTTTCACAAAATAATTACATCACAGTTTACAATGACAACTCCTGCAATACTTTTAAATTATTATTGCGCAATAATATGAATCTAAATATTTGTGCACTAGTCTCTGCCTATCATGCTGCAAGGATGAGTGTTTCTTTTTCCTTTTGTTTTAGAACTGCTCAGTTCCTCGAGTACAAAGGGGCTTTAGAAGTTAAAAGTCTCCACGACGTGCTCAAAGTAAGTTCTTTGAATCCTTTTAAATGCCAAGTTGTAACCAAATATTTGTAATCCCAAAGTGTAGTCGGTAATGACAAAATAGCTGGGAAAGCTTTAACAATTGTATCCAATGAGGGAATTCTTCTTACATAAAGTCTGCTGCTCTGCTGAGTATTTAATAGCTACTATGACAGGGTTTTACGAACAGACAGTCTATAACCTATCTGACTGCGCTGTGTGAGACGGATGAGCCTCAATTAGTCTCACTTCTGCTGCACAAACTTCAGGCTAGAGTCCCTGCTTGCTGAGATGAAGTGGCAATTAACAATAACCCAGCTGGATTTAATGCACTATACTGTTTGTGGTACTGTACTGAATCCTAAGTCTCTCCTCCCAGCTGTGCTATAGTAGGAGCGATGTGTAGTTGTAGAATGCTACTCAAAGTTAGGATAGTGCAACGTTTCTTTATTCTTTTCCTATCAGTTACTGATCTTTGGAGCAACCCTGGCTGATTAAACTTGGTGGACAGGGTTCAATAAGTTCCAGTATTCTTTGTTGCATAAACTGAGATATGTGCTGGGCCAAATGAGTTATCCTTTTACAGGGAATACCTCACTCCCTCTCACTCTGTAATCAGGCTGATATGTAGACTTATGATAAAGCAAGGGCTGTATCAGTATTTCACTCCTGCCATAACTGTAGCTAATTGACTCCTAGCAGTCTGGAGGCGTGCTGTAATGTCTGCCAATCTAAGGCTAATCACACCCCATCAATGACAGTGTAGGGGGTGTTACTGTTGGGCCGTGCACTCACCCCTCCCTTAGTTTCCACAGGATCGCACAGCCTCCGCCTCCTCTGCTGCCCTCTTGCTGACAATCCGGCCCGCCTTCTACCGCGTCTCCGGCACTTCTCCTGTCAGTCTCCGACTTCAGATGCTGTGGCCCGCCTTCACAGACGTCGCGGCCCGCCTTCTCTCAGCGTCTCCTCCTCTGTACTGACGCGGCTTCCGGGACTTCGTCTCTCCGTCCCCTGATGAGAAGCCGTCTCAGGTGCCGGTAAGCGCTGGGCTCCGGAGCAGCCGGGGGCTCATTCACAATCAGCCCAGCTTTCAGTGAGTCAATACAGCCTTTTCTTCAGCACCGCTCTCCGTCTGCTTAGCTGCGCAGCTTTCCGGTGTTAGCCCTCGTTTACCTGAGGTAACTTCTCCTCAGGAATCCCTCCAGCGTAACCTGCGGCTCCCTTTTATAACAGCTGTTTGAGCGGGCATTCACAGGGGGCTCGCGCTGGTCGCGAGTCCTCCAACTTTATTAACCATTTACATGTGTGTTTTACAATGCCAGGAGCATAGATCCTCCCTCTAGTGTAGGGAGATTGGTACAGTCCACGCAGCTTTTCCCATACATCAGGCTGTCTGGAATAGTCAACTTCCCTCTGAGAGGGGTGTTTTAATATGCTGTGCATACTTTCCACAAAGGGGTTCATGTGTACACTTATAATCTTTATATTAAAGTCTATGTTGCCCTCCATGAGGGTATTTGGAAGTCTACATATAAATCAAATGTTAGTCACTTTCTATGGAAGTCTGTGTTGCCTTCCGTGAAGGCATTCCTATACCTGCCCATATAACACTGAATATCCCCCATGGGGTGGTACACAGCAACAGTTTCTTATAATAAGACTACATCATGTGTCCACAATGTGTTAATATTATATGACACACATTATCGTTAATACAGGATATTACAGTCTTCCCGGCTTGAATAGTGCATGTCCTCATGCATCAACTTAAATTAACTATCAACTCCTATGGATTCAATATGTAGTCTTCTCCATCTCTCACGATAGTGTTAGTATCCAATTGAAGTGTTCTCAGTTTGTTTTCTCTTCAGGACCTCGACCGCTCCGGGACCACCCAGCCTCAGGGGGTCACACCTTTTGGTGGACCAGTGCAATGCCCCGCACCGGTCACCGGCTTTCCACGGGAAGTCCACTTATTTCTACGAAGAGTACATACTTGGGTCTATCTAAACACGATAACGTAGAGGCAATACTCCTCGAGTGCTTCGTAGTGGTCTTTCCGTTGGACGGGTGGAAGTTTCGCTTTCGTCTCGTTCTAGTGATGCTCCTTGATCCACTTCTGAACTCGGGGTAAGCTCTCGTCCTGACGAAGGGCGGCTCCTCTGTTTCTTTACTTTAATACTTGGACCACAGACAAGCATGAGGATCTCCATGGGGTCGGGCATGATGGCATTTGTAGGAGACTCGTCCCGTTCTGACTCGAGTACTTCTTCGGCTGACTCGGGCGTGGCGGTAGCTAAGCACGGTTTCAACTGTTCTCGGGCGACAGTGATGATGGGACCAGTGGGTCCTCTTTGAATTTGATAACTGTGAAACTCGTCCGTCGGTACGCTGACAACCGTGAAAGGTTGAGTCTCCCATCGAAAGTCCAATTTGCTGGTCCTACGATTTTTCCTCCGCCACACTTGTTCTCCAATGTGTAGCGGGACCTCGCACCTCCCAGCGTCGTAGTTCCTTCTTTGTCGTTGTTGGGCGCTGTCCATCCGCTGTTTTACGACTCCTTCGACCGCTTCCATTTGACGCTGGTGTCGGCCGACCCAGTCACTGATGGGTCTTTCGGTCTCTATGAACTCCGGACATAGTTCTAAATCTTTTGGTAGTTGACCATGGCGGCCAAACATAAGGAAAAAGGGAGTGTATCCGGTGGAGCAATGGCTCGTGTTGTTATACATGTACGCAAGGTTGGACACTAGGCTTGGCCACCGGCTCCGTTGTTCCCTGGACAATGCTCGGAGCATCCCAATGATAGTCTGGTTGGCCCGCTCACATAAGCCATTCGACTGCGGATGGTAAGCGGTAGTGCGTATTTTCTTACAACCGTATAAAGTACACAAGTCGTGGAATAAAGCCGCTTCGAAGGCAGGCCCACGGTCAGTAAGGATCCGGTCTGGAGTTCCGTACGGTTGCAAGAAGTGTTTGAGGAACACTTGAGCTGTTGTTTTTGCCGTAGTGTCTCTAACTGGGACCACTACCAAGAATTTGGTAAAGTGATCTGTTATAGTCAACGCATACTCTACTCCGCTGGTGCTGGCTTCCAATTTAACGTGGTCCAGGGCCACCAATTCTAATGGCCGTCGTGTCTCAATTGGGCATAGCGGATCTCTTTGTCCTGGATCCGGGCGCCTTTTCAACGCACATGCTGTACAATCTTGGCACCATTTGTCAATGTCCTCCTTCATGCCAACCCAAAAGAACCGGCTTCGTAAAGTTGCCTCTGTTTTGTAGGTTCCGAAATGCCCCGACTGGTCGTGGTAGGCTTGCAAGATGGAGTGGCTCTGCTGTCGGGGTATCACAATTTGTGTGATCTTTTCATGCGTCCTGGGGTCGTATCGGACTCGGACCAGTAAACCCCTTCTCAATTGTAGCCTAGTTCGTTGTCTTAGGAGTCGGAGCAGCTCGGGTGTTGTTTGTGACCGCTGGTCTTTGGACAATTTTCGTCCTTCTCTAAGAATTTCGACTAACTCCCGCATGGTCGGGTCTTCATGCTGCACCTTCTGCCAATCCACAACGGATCCGGCGTCCATTGCCTCGGTGTCAGCCACCGTGACCGGATTGGAATGTCCAACTTTCTTGCACCGTTTTGTCGGCCTAGGTGCGAACGCGGGTATCTCCACTCTCTCTTCCTGGTCTTCCGCTTCCGGGATGGTTACGCTTGGCAGGCGGGATAAGGCATCCGCATTGGTATTCAGTTTCCCACTACGGTAAGTAATGGTGTAACGGAAGTTCGCTAATCGAGCCATCCAGCGTTGCTCCAAAGCTCCCAAGTGTGCGGTGTCCAAATGTGCAAGGGGGTTGTTGTCGGTCACAATGGTAAAGGAAGCGGCGGTCAAATAGCTTCTGAACTTCTCCGTTACAGCCCATATCAACGCCAGCAATTCCAGTTTGAACGCACTGTAGTTTTCTGAATTTCTCTCAGTCTTTTTCAGGCCCCTGCTCGCATAAGCTATGACTCTTTCCTGTCCATTTTGCACTTGTGCCAACACAGCGCCTAATCCGGCGTTGCTAGCGTCTGTGTATACGCGGAAAGGCTGTTCATAATCGGGGTAGGCAAGAAGAGGGGCACTAACCAACGCTGTCTTCAACTCTTCAAATGCCAGTTGATGCAAGTCAGACCAATCGACTGGGGCATTTCCTCTCCTTTCCGACCCGGACCAGCCTCGGAGTAAGGCATGTAAGGGTGCCGCTATTTTGGCAAAGTGGTGCACGAATCGTCTATAGTAGCCGGCAAAGCCTAAGAAGCTCCGGACTTCTCTCACGGTTGTCGGAATGGGCCACTCTGTGACTGCCCTAATCTTCTCCGGGTCGGGGTGAATCCCGTGGGCGCTCACAATATGCCCCAAGTACTGCACTTCCGGTCTGCTTAGCTGCGCAGCTTTCCGGTGTTAGCCCTCGTTTACCTGAGGTAACTTCTCCTCAGGAATCCCTCCAGCGTAACCTGCGGCTCCCTTTTATAACAGCTGTTTGAGCGGGCATTCACAGGGGGCTCGCGCTGGTCGCGAGTCCTCCAACTTTATTAACCATTTACATGTGTGTTTTACAATGCCAGGAGCATAGATCCTCCCTCTAGTGTAGGGAGATTGGTACAGTCCACGCAGCTTTTCCCATACATCAGGCTGTCTGGAATAGTCAACTTCCCTCTGAGAGGGGTGTTTTAATATGCTGTGCATACTTTCCACAAAGGGGTTCATGTGTACACTTATAATCTTTATATTAAAGTCTATGTTGCCCTCCATGAGGGTATTTGGAAGTCTACATATAAATCAAATGTTAGTCACTTTCTATGGAAGTCTGTGTTGCCTTCCGTGAAGGCATTCCTATACCTGCCCATATAACACTGAATATCCCCCATGGGGTGGTACACAGCAACAGTTTCTTATAATAAGACTACATCATGTGTCCACAATGTGTTAATATTATATGACACACATTATCGTTAATACAGGATATTACAGTCTTCCCGGCTATACGTGTTGCACAATCGAATTACTGCTTTAAGCACCCAGCATTACTCACATATATTGACTAAGTCAATCCGGTCATGCAGATAGAATTGTGGAGAATGAATATGCTTTAACCCACTAATTACCCGAATAGAACATACTGTACTGTATGGGAATATCCACTAGAAAATGATAGGTGGTTCCCTGTATATGTTACTTTGAGGCTACTTGGGATTTATCAAACTTTGACCTACACAATAGCAGGGAGTATGTTCGGGTGCTATCACAGTGTTTTGTTGTAAAAAACCATATATGTGCATATTTGATGTTGATTGATAGATGAATATCTTTGTGCCTGCAAACTATCTTTTTTTTATATTTAGGAGGAACTTAATGTTTAACTAACCTGCATGATTATTAATTGATTGGGCGCACCCCATGATATTGGTAAATGTATCCCATTATCAAAAAAGTAATTGAGGGGCATACAAACGGTTTATATATGCATAAGAAACTTCTGACTGTTGGTCCTAAATTTCAGTAGATTTATCTACACATTGGGATACTCATTGTAAACTACCGCTTTTTATCTGTGCAGACAGTGTCACATTCGCAGACAATTCAGTTGGAATGCTTGGGCTGTCAATCATTCCCCAATAAATGTTACAATGCTATAAGAGTAACAGTCAGGGCCGGCGCCACCACTAGGCAGCTTTAGGCATTTGCCTAGGGCCCCAGCCACTGGAGGGCGGTACTGAGCCACCAACATAGAAACATAGAAACATAGAATTTGACGGCAGATATTTGATCCTTATTTTTGTAAGGATATCAATATGCTTATCCCAAGCATGTTTAAATTGTACTACTGTATTTGCATCTACCACCTCTGTTGGGAGGCTATTCCACTTATCTACTACTCTTTCTGTGAAAAAATTCTTCCTCACATTTCCCCTGAATCTTCCTCCCTCTAGTTTCAGTGCATGTCCTCGTGTTCTGTTGCCCCTCTTCCTGTGAAGAATGTCTCCCACCTGTACCTTGTTAAAGCCCTTGATATATTTGAAAGTTTCTATCATGTCCCCTCTTTCCCTTCTCTGCTCTAAACTATACATATTAAGATATTTTAGTCTTTCCTGGTACGTTTTGTGATGTAGGCCATGCACCATTTTAGTTGCTCTTCTTTGTACAGTCTCTAATGTATTTATATCTTTCTGGAGATATGGCCTCCAGAACTGAACACAATACTCTAGGTGAGGTCATACCAATGACCTATACAGTGGCATAATTACTTCTTTCTTTCTACTGCTGATACCTCTCCCTATGCAACCAAGCATCTGACTTGCCTTCTTCATTGCTTTGTTACATTGCCTACCTGCTTTTAAGTCCCCTGAAATAGTGACACCTAGATCCCTCTCTTCCTCAGTAGTTTCCTTTATAGTGCCATTTATACTATATTAAGTCTTTGGATTTCTGAGACCCAAGTGCATGATTTTGCATGGAGAAAAGGTAGCAAGGAGAGAAGGTACCATAGAAACCTGCAGCAGAGGGACCAATCCAGGAACTCATCCCAGCAGGGAGCGGTGTCAGTAAGTGAGAATCCCCCCCCCACCCAGATCCCGCCCGTGAATCAATGCTAAAACCACTGCCCCTGGTTTTAGCCCCTGGTTTGGAGGGGGGGGGAGGGGGCGGGCAGTGGGGAGGATTGCCTGGGGTGCTGACAGGGCTTGCACCGGCCCTGGTATCAGTTATACTGAATAGAACTCATGTGTGTCTGAAACTCTGAATACCTGACACAATAATGTTGTAGAAAGGGGAACTTTTGCATCTCTTTTATGATGAGTGGATACATTAGCTCAGACAAATCTTCATCAGCCTGCATAGGCATACCTTATATGGGATACGGTCGGCTGGTCGACCTAAAGATTGTCGACAGTCATTAGGTCGATGCCACTAGGTCGACATACTGCAAGGTCAACATGGGTCTAGGTCATTAGGTCAGCACAAGCATTAGGTTGACATGGTCTAGGTTGACAGTCAAAAAACAGGGAAAAACCTCATATCAACCTTTTGACTGTTGACCTAGACCATGTTGACCTAATGCTTATGTTGACCTAATGACCTATGTCTACCTAAACTCATGTTGACCTTGCAGTATGTCGACCTAGCGGTATCAACCTAATGACTGGAGACCATCTTTGGGTCGACCCTTTATATTTGAGGCTCTTGTATTAATATCATAATGAGTCTCCACATACATATCCCCATAACACAACTGTGGGGTGATTACATATAAGAGGAGAGGCAGTGGCATAACTATGGAAGGTGCAGGGGATGCAACTGCTATGGGGCCCAGGCCCTTGGGGGGCCCTTGGCCCAGCAGGCAATCCCCTGCACCCTGTTTTTTTTAAATAGTTCAGGAAGGAGTAGGACAGTGTCGGCGGCACTGCCCCGTGTCCAGCCCCCCACCAGAGGCAATGTTCACCAATCAGGAAGGCGGTCCCGTCGATCCTGCCTCCTTTCCCCGATCACCTATCTGATGCTGCCGGGGCTTAACGTCACTATCTTGTGATCAGCCCCAGCGTGAAAATCGCATAGCCCTGTGCTGCGCGCTGCTGGTGCTGTGCTGTCACTGTGGGAGACCGAGCGGCGTGCAAAAGACAATTTCCGGGAGACGGGCTGTGGCTGCAGGGACTCAGAGGAGCAGTCGGAGAGGAGCCCGTCTCCCAGAGATGGTCTTTTGCACGCCGCTCGGTCTCCCACACAGTGATAGCGCCAATGGCCAGCAGCACCACGTGGAAGGAGCAGTCGGAGACCCGGCACAGATGAGGACGACCTCCCCATATGCTGGAGGTACTGTACATAATCATATCTTCCCTGCTCTCTCTCACTGCATCCCCAGACCCTCTCTCCACCTCCTTTCTTTTTATCCCCCACTCCACCATTTCTCTTCGCTCTCTCTCTTTCTCTCCTGCTCCTTTCCCACCTGCCTCTTACCCCCACCATCTAACCGCTCTCTCTCTCACCTCTTTTTTTTATCTCTCTCCAGCTCTTACAAACTTACAAACTTCACAAATATTATAAAAGATTTTAGCTGTATATATACAAAACAACATTTGGGGATCTAGTGTGCACCCCACCTGAGTTTCTTTTTTCTCTTGTTGACATACAGTCTGCTACATTGCAAGAGACACATATGAAATTCATAAACAGGGCGTATGTTGCTCCTGTACAACAAGCTCACTTTGGGCCTTATTTTGGTTCATTCTTTCTGACAAAATCCTTCTTAGATGGACAAAACCATGTGCACTGCAGGGGGGCAGATGTAACATGTGCAGAGAGAATTAGATTTGGGTGAGTAATTTTGTTTCTGTGCAGGGAAAATACTGACTGCTTTATTTTTACACTGCAATATAGATCTCACTTTGAAGTAAAACCCCACCCAAATCTAATTCTCTCTGCACAAGTAACACCTGCCCCCCTGCAGTGCACATGGTTTTGCCCATCTAAGAAGGATTTTGTCAGAAAGAATGAACCAAAATAAGGCCCTTTGTCCCCACTGATACTGGTTGCTGCTATAAATGTCAGAAGTCTAACGCCTCATATTATCATAATTTCTGGGAATGCGGGAGGATCAGATCATTCTGGTCCAAGCTGATCAGTTATGTTAATGCTGTATTAACTCTGCAATCACAAAAACACCCTGCAGCCTGTCTGCTTTTATACTTTCAAGTTTGGGATCTGGGCCAGAAAGGTCACAGGTTCTCCTGTTGTTGTTATCTTGACTGTAGCCAAGAAATGAATCCTTACACTTTGGATAAGTAAAAGGTCCCCTTCCATTGCTGAACTAAAAAAAGGCAATGCTAAAAATCCTATTTTATGAGTGACACGCTCTCGTGTCGGATGCCGAGAAGGGCGCACTCTGTTTTTATAAAAGATGGGAACTTTATATTCTGAGCTTGGATCAATCCATCCAGACCCGGATACAGAAAATTTTTGAGCCTACAACTTGGTTTCTTTTGAGACGAATCAGTGGCAAGAGTTGTTACATAGAGCTGCTAGGTTCTGCTAGATATCACTTTGAAGAAAAACCCCACCCAAATCTAATTCTCTCTGCACAAGTTACATCTGCCCCACCTGCAGTGCACATGGTTTTGTCCACCTAAGAAGGATTTTGTCAGAAAGAGTGAACTAGAATAAGGCCCAATGTGCTGATGAGAATCATGTGTTATATATACTATGTTTGGACTTGTCCTGTGTATCTCCCCACGCAGTCGGATGGGTGTCTCTTGCCACCTTCTTAGACAAAGGCCCTGTTATACAATGTTGTTTCCCAACCCAACTTACTGACTCAAGAATTACCGGAATATGTTAAGAGGCCACATGGATGGATTTTAAACATAACAACCTCTTTGCTGAGGAAGATATGCCACTCCTTTTCTGGCAGGCATCTAAAACTGTCATTAGAGAATTTCATTATCTCTTTCATGTCCAAACATAAAAATAGACTCCTAATCTAAATCAACCGAAACTTACCAGCAATTTCAAATATCCCCTACCTTACTCAATAACATTTATTATTTTAAACAAAAGAATCTTTTTGACACCTTGGTATCCCAGCTGGAGTCCAGGCTATCATTTTTATCATAGGCTAGATTCCACAGCTCCAATATTTCAGCTCTGCAGATGATAGATAGTACTGTGGTTCATTCCAGCAGCCAGATTCTGAGACGCTGCAGTCATTTTACAAAACATTATACTCTCCACTCCCTGTAGGTAACATTCAGAAACTCACCTTCTGGGAGTCTCTCTCCCTCCTTTCTTGAGATCCAGATTCCTCCCAATCACTATTGACCCCAATAACTGAAGAGGAAGTTCTGGCCACTATTAAGCTTCTCAAACTGGGCAAATCCCCAGGGCCTGATGGCCTTTCTAATGAATGAAGCCCCTTTTTGCTTTTTACAACATGATTTTAAAAGCCCCCCCCCTCCCCCAACACACACACACACACTAGGTAGAGATCCCTTACTATCTAGCTCCTATAGGACAATCTCCCTTTTGAATTTTTATTACAAAATATTTATGAAACATCCTGGCAGATAGACGTGAGTTCAAGTTCCTGCATTGGTACAGTCTCACCAAGCCAGATTTGTTTGGGGACATCACTTTGGGTTCTTTTGGTTCTCTCTTTCTTACAAATTCCTTCTTAGATGGACAAAACCATGTGCACTGCAGGGGGGCAGATGTAACATGTGCAGAGCAAATTAGATTTGGGTGAGTTATTTTGTTTCTGTGCAGGGAAAATGCTGACTGCTTTATTTTTACACTGCAATATAGATCTCACTTTAAAGTAAAACTCCACCCAAATCTAACTTTCTCTGCACAAGTTACATCTGCCCCACCTGCAGTGCACCTGGTTTGGTCCATCTAAGAAGGAATTTATCAGAAAGAATGAACCAAAATAATCCGCTCTGTGCTCATGTACGTAAGATTCTTACAGTGATGCAATGGTTGGAGTCATCCAGGAGTTTTGAGCCACATGTTCTGTTGTGCCGTGATGGCGAGTAATCATTTGTTCTTGTCACGTGGGATCATTTGTTTGATACCATGGAGCGGTTCGTACCCCGTATGACTTCATTTTTTAGAATTCAGCTACTACTGTATATTCTAATTCCTCTTCTCCAATATTGACAAATAACTATCACTCAGCACCGATTTCTATCTTTAGGGGAACAAGACAGGGCTGCCCCCTGTCGCCCTTATTTTTTGCATTATCAGTTGAACCTCTAGCTATCTCTCTCCACTCCTCACAATCCTTTACCGGCATAAAAATTCAGTCCACTGAACTAAAATTAAGTCTGTTTGGGGACGATACTGTATACTGTTATTTATCCCTATACAACAAATTCGACACCACTTTTCTCTCTTCTTAGTATTCCGTAGAAACTGTGTTAAATCTAGATTACTACCACCGTGTTTCCCCGATAATAAGACACTGTCTTATTTTTTTTTTTTCAAAACAAAAAACACCGTAGGGCTTATTTTTGGGGTAGGGCTTATTTTACAGCCACCATGCCCCCATTCCTGTTTTTACAGCCACCATGCCCCCATTCCTGCTTTTTCAGCCACCCAGTCCTGCTTTTACAGCCACCATGCCCCCAGTCCTGTTTTTACAGCCACCATACCCCCAGTCCTGCTCCTCACCTACAGCACTTTCCAGTTTTTCAGGCTTTCCGCAGGCGCTGCTGCTGATTTACTCCGCTCCCGCCGTGTTCAGAAGCCGCGTGGATGTGCGCGATGATGTAATGCACAATGCATCCCTGGGACCGGGAGCTGGAGTCTTCAGCGGTACAAGGGCTGATACAGTACTGTACAGCATCCCTCAAGCAGGGCGGCTGTGAGGGGGATAGCGGGGGTGGAGCTGGGGGCATTGAATTTAGTGCACGGACTCGGATAATGGGAATTTAGATAGGGCTTATTTTCGGGGTAGGGCTTTTTTTGGACTAGTTTCTAAAAGAAAGGATAGGGTTTATTTTCAGGGGAGGGCTTGTTATCGGGGAAACACGGCATTACTTACCCCCCTACCTATTTTTCCTCCTCTCCACATATTTCCCAATTTACCGTTTGCCCATCAGGTCTTAAATATTTGGGGATTATAATCCCTAAAAAACTGGGCGACCTATACTTACGTTAATTTGTACCCTGTATATCTAGCCATAGATAAACTACTGAATGGATTTTGCTTCCTTTATCTTTATCAGGCAGAATAGCGGTCATTAAATCTATAGCCTACCATAAACTCTCATATATCCTTTAGATGTTCCCAATACAATTGTCTGCTACAGACCTACAGAAATTGAAAACACTATTTACCAAATTTGCATTGGCAGGCAAGAAGCCCTTCAAATGCCTACGGCTTAATAGACTAGATGGTGGGTTTGGCATGCCTGATCTCACCATTTAGACAAGACTCACGCTGTTCTGTTATATCACTGACTGGTTCACTGTTAGATCTGAATATACCCCCCCACCTGAGAGGCAATTGTTTTACACGTATTCACCCGCTGCTTTATTACATGCCCCGCAATGGCTGATACCTAAATAGATCTGGAAATGTATATTATTCAGACACATATAGAGCCTGGAGGAAGATGAATAAAACACTGAACAGATGCTATACTAGCCCCCTATTTATTACCTTTTGGGGTAATCCCCAATTTCTTCCTGGCCTTGAGAATGCTGAATTTCTCAGTTGGAGGGAAAAGGGCTTATCCAGCATTCGAAACATCTTTGATCCTGGTGGCACCATTTATCCATACTCAAAGTTAGTAGAGAAATAGAATCACCATTGTTTCATGTATCTGCAATCTTGCCACTTTGCACAATCTCAGCCACATCCAATGGGTATGGAAACTGATCTGATACTCTCATTACAAAATACCTGAGTGTATACTGATCTATCATATACAGTATCTACAGTATGTTCTATTCTTATCTTGCTAGGAGATCATATCATCAACAGCAATTATATACTTTGATGCCCTAGGCAAAATTTTGGCTGGTGCCCCATAGCACTGCCACTAGTTCCACCTCTGACCCAGCATCCATCACCCAGCATTGCACCCATAACCCTGCATCACAGATCCCAGCAGAATCCAGCAACAATCACCATCCCCACTGGCGTATCTATAATACCTGTAGGTGCAAGTTGTGCAGTGTACACGGGCCCCTGGGTCCAGGGGGCCGCACACACGGTACAACCTGCACCTATTTCATACTACTCACATCTCCCTCGGTCCAGCATCACAGTGGTAAAGATCACTGGGAAAATGTCAGCTGTGGCCACTTTCTCGTGATTCACGCATGCGCAATAGAGGTGTCCTCAAACAGCATGGGCACCATTGTTCCTGTAGACAGGAATTTCAGGAACATGAAATATGAATAAGGATCACTATGTGCTGTTTAATGTAAATATGGGTCACTACGAGCTATGTATTGTAAATATTTATTTATTTTATTTATTTAAATATGGGTCACTACAAGCTATATAATGCTAATATGGGTCACTACGTGCTGTGTAATATCATTATGGGTCACTACACGCTGTGATCCATATTTATTTTATTATTCAGCAACAGTTTCTTATGTACAGATGGGGCCGGGCTCTTCTTTGCTGGCGAATCACCAGAACGCCAACGCTGGCGATCCGCCAGCAGCCCAGCTCGCCATCTGACTGAGACGCGCATGCGTCTCACGCGCACGAGCGTCTCAATCTCTGTTGGCGGGGCGATGGGAACCCTGTCCGTCTCTGCTTCAGGGAGACGGACAGGGTTAGGGAGGGTGCGGGCAGGCGGCGGGGACCCCGGGTGACCGCCGACAAGCCGGTGGTCACCCGGGGGAAGCGCTGGAAGCGGGATGCGCGTGCCTCTCGTGCCCTTCTCGCTATACAGATGGCGGCAGGCGGGGGATGGCGGCTGTCGCCATCGCCATCCCCTGCAAAGATGAGCCATGCCCCATCTGTAGCACACATATTCCGCAGCGCTTTACAGAGAATATTTGCGCATTCACATCAGTTCCAATTGTCACATTACACAGCACATAGTCATATAACATATCACGTAGTGACACATAGTCACATTACACAGTACGTAAAGAGCCATATTAATATTACACACCACATAGTGAACCATAGTCACATTACACAGTGCATAGTGACCCATATTCACATTAAACAGTACATACTTCCACATATTAATATTACACACCACATAGTGTCCCATAGTCACATTACACAACACATAGTGATCCATATTTACATTACACCGTACTTACTGACCCATATTAATATGACACAGCACATAGTGACCCATAGTCACATTACACAGTGCGTAGTGATCCATATTCACATTACACAGTACGTACTGACCCATAATAATATTACACAGCACATAGTGATCCATAGTCACATTACACAGTGCGTAGTGATCCATATTCACATTACAGAGTACTTACTGACCCAAATTAATATTACACAGCACAAAGAGAACCATAGTCACATTACACAGCACTTAGTGATCCATAGTCAAATAACACACCACGCATACCTCCCAACTTCGGCAGTTGAGCAGACGGGAAGCAGCTGCTGCGCGCCGGAGGCGCGTTGAAATTTTCGGGGCGTGGCCTAATTTGGGGGCGTGGCCTATAATCGCGGCTCCCCCCCGCGAGGCCACGCCCCCATTTTGCCGCTATGGGGGCATGACCCAGAGGCTCTGTGAGCCTCTAGCCATGCCCCCAGCCCCCTGGCTGCGGGAATAGACGCTGTGCGCATGCGCACAGCGTTTATTCCCCGCTGCTTAGCAGCTGACAGGGGAGACTCCCAACAGCCCCCCCACACCGCGGGACACTGCCGCCCGCGGGTGGGACAGCGGGACAGGCCCTGACAATCGGGACTGTCCCGATAAAATCGGGACTGTTGGGAGGTATGCACCACGTAGTGACCGATAGTCACATTAAACAATGCAAAATGATCTATATTTCTATTACACAGTACGTACTGACCCAAATTAATATTACATAGCACATAATGACCCACATTCACATTACACAGTGCGTAGTGACCCATATTCACATTACACAGTACGTACTGACGCATATTAATATTACACAGCACATAGGGACCCATTGTCACATTACACAGCACATAGGCCCTTATTTTAGTTGACTCTTTCAGATGTGCGTTCGTTTGGAAATGACCGAGTGCACCGCACATCGGAACAGCAAGAGAACACACGCCTACATGTCATCCGCGTACGTTCGGACGGACTTCCACAGAAGAGGGAGTGTCTTCAGACTGCATCCACAAGACCGCGTGCGGTCAGAACTCTCGTACTTCTCACAGTCTTCCATCGTGCGAACGGTCAGCCATGCGAAATAACGCACTTGGTTGGTGTTTTTCTGTAAAGCACACATCCATTCAGAAGTCATGCTTCATTCACATGAAACAATTAAACAATGACTCAAACTCATTGTGATCCATTAGTTTATATTACATGCAATTACATGCAACTTAATGCTTGTGAACAGTAATAGCAATTGACATAAACCCTTACAGTGTATTCCTTAAAATATGTCTGCTTTAAATCTGTACCTGTGTTTATGTGTGCCTTACATAGATTTTTTTTTTTAAATGTTAATTAAAAAAAACAAACCACCCATATTGTTATTAGAAATTCTACAGTTGTGTACACAATATGTAATATTGTGTAATACAAATATGCATAGTACTATAAGTATTATTTTTCGTAGTACTCTAATATTGTGTCATGCAATGCTGTAACTTCATTAAAAATATATTCCCAAACATATTTGGGTCTGTGAATAGTGATGATCAAAAAACATTCTGGTGGTCCTCCCAGCCCATGGGGAATGTGTGCAAGTCCCCTGCTTTCCATGAAGGTCCCCTTTGTCACCCGCAATAGAGTACAAGGAGCGGGATGCAGTGTAAATCCCGGCGGTCGGGATCCCGGCGTTCAGAATCCCGACGCTGGAATCCCAACTGCTGAAATCCCGACCGCTGAAATCCCGACACTTTCTCCCTCCGTGGGTGTCCACCCCGGAGGGAGAATAAATTAGTGTGCCGAGCGTAGCGAGGCACCGGGCCCGCTGCGTGGCGAGTGCAGCGAGCCCGCAAGGGGGGGGCGATCCACGTCCCCCCCTTGTCGGGATTTCGGCGGTCGGGATTCCAGCGTCGGGATTCTGAACGCTGGGATCCCGACCACCGGGATTTAATACTGAATCCCAAGGAGCAGGTCCAACAAACTATAGAAGTATGGCTCAAACTAAAGTATGATGGGGAGGTTTTTAATTTCCACAGATGGCAGCTGCATTAATACAACATGGATCCTCATCGACATCCTATATCAGTGGTTCCCAACCCTGGTCCCCCAACAGTGCACGTTTTCCAAGTCACCCAGCAGGTGCACTCATTATTCAGACACATTTTAAAAGATCCACAGGTTGAGCTAATTATGTCACCTGTGATTCTGTGTGGATACCTGGAAAACGTGCACTTTTGGGGGTACTTGAGGACCAGGGTTGGGAACCACTGTCCTATATACAGTATTTAGATAATTAAGTTGGTGGCACCGGACACATCCCAGCGCCCTAGGCAGCTCCGTAAAGCTGGCTAATGGTAGAGGTGCCCCTGCACACAGCAACACATGTTCATCAACATTTATTCATTACCCTTCACTTTGGGCCTTATTCTAGTTCACTCTTTCTGACAAAATCTTTCTTAGATGGACAAAACCATGTGCACTGCAGGTGGGGTAGCTGTAAAATGTGCAGAGAGGATTAGATTTGGATGAGTTATTTTGTTTCTGTGCAGAGAAAACACTGGCTGCTTTATTTTTACACTGCAATAAACTTTGAAGTAAAAGTCCACCCAAATCTAATTCTCACTGCACATTTTACAGCTGTCCCCCTGCAGTGCACATGGTTTTGTCCATCTAAGAAGGATTTTGTCAGAAAGAGTGAACTAGAATAAGGCCCTAAATACCACACAAAAAATGCTAACACACATGTCTATACAGTAAGTACCAATGTAAATGACCATAACGCACTACACAATTATATGTAATGAAAACACAGATAACTTCTAACTTTATTCTTATAACAAATTAAGAAAAAAAAATATTTTAAAAGGTCGGCCAGGTTTGCCAATTCTTGGGCCATGTTCAAAAGATGAACCCTCATCCGTCCCAGCGTGCCTTGCACTGCTTCATAGACTTGTCTCTGGTTATCTGTTTGGATTGGAAATGGTTTTTCACATTAATGTTGGTATTGGTTGACATATGTATTAATAGTTTGCATATAAGTCTTTGCACTTTACCCACAATTTTAAACAACATATATACCCCCGATTACATAATGTACTGGTGTAAACATGTAACTAACTGAAATGATGGAGGGAAACACAGTTTTCAAATCTATTAATTGCATGGCTTCGTAAAATTTTTTTTTATAAAATCTGCCCTAGCCTTGTGCCTTGTGGATAAGTTATGGCCTTGCATTATATGTGTGCCTGCGGGTGCCCATCAGGAGCTACGGGCGCCTTAAAGGAACCCTCCATCGCCCTGAAGACATAAGCGGTGGCCGGCGGGAGGCTGCGGACTCGGACGGCCTAGAAGCCGGGGAATAAATTTTGCTTCCCAGCCAGAACCCGGACCCCTCGACGCGCGTGTGGCGCAGTTCAACCAAGGACGGTCCCCGCAACCCAGACCCACCTGCGGCACCTCCCTGGAGGTCCCATTGGCCAGCGTGGAGGGTGGTGAGTGACACTGCAATCCCCAGGGCAGGTTCCCTGGTTCCCTGCAGGCCTCCCTTCCGATGGTGGCCATCTTGGTGGGGGCAGAGACAGGCTGCATTGATTACTTAGCTGACATCTTTGCAGCCTGCTCTCCCCTACACAGCCACACACATTGTAGCCCCTGTATTGAAGCTGCAGTGGCAGCATCAGGTGGGAGCAGGGGCGGATCCAGGATAAAATGACAGGGGGGGCACCATGATAAAAGAGGGTTTAGGTGGGGGAGGGGCGGTGTTAGTGGTGCCAGTGTACAAGCTAAGAGAGTGGCAGAGAGAGGGTGAAAATGGGATTAAAAATAGGCCCTGGTATTTAAAATACGCAGGCCCACCATGGTGACAAAAGTAAAGGATGTAGTTGTGCGCGCGCCGAAGGCGCGCTTCAGAAAAGGGGGTGTGGCCACTGAACAGGGGGCATGTCCTTGAGTGTAGTGTACAACACCATATACAACTTCTACACATTATGTAACAAAATACTAGCCCACATTATACTTGCCCCTTACACATGATGCCAAATGGATTGAGCCAAAATTCACATAATGCCACACGGATTGAGACAAAATTCACATAATGACACACGGATTGAGACAAAATTCACATAATGCCACACAGATTAAGCAATACGCAATACGCTTCATAAACAGGGACATTGTCCACCAAAGGCGCGCATTAAACATTTACACCATAATATCCATTACACGTTAAGTTACACGCCATTATGTCCATTCCTATTAAAAATTATGCTACATAAGTGCTGCTTATCTACATGCTCATTGCCAAGGGTTAAATGCTCATTGCCAGAGGTTCCATGCTCGTTGCCATGTGGGATTACATGCTCATTGCCAAGGGGGAATACATGCTCGCGGTAAATGGGGGACAGCCGCCGCAGGGGAGAAGTGATAGCCACTGAACGTGGCAGAGCCTGGCTGTATTCAGAGCACTGCAGGTCCCAGCTATTTGAAATAATACCCCTTTCAAGACCAGAAAATGCATTCCCATTAAGACCCCTTTTACACCAGCCTAGTCCCTGCATTTTCTAGTGTGAGGGGGAGAGAAAACCACCCCTCCCCCCCTTTAACCAGTTATCTAATTTAACCGGCTATATTTTCGGAACCAACTGACCCATTTACATGAGACAAGTATCATATTGAAGAACTTTTGAGTGGGCTTTGAATGATTTTGGTCCAGTGAAACTGGGACGTTTGGTTTCAGAGTAATCTGCCCTCAAAAAACATGAACAGCCATGAAATTACATTTCAAAAATAAAAAAAATCGGTTTACATGCAATATCTCTGGAACCGATTGACTGATATGGACCAGCCTGGTATCATATTGAAGGCCCAGCGACAAGCTTCAGTTGGGGAACTGGCAGCCGTCGGAATGGGGTGGGGGTCGGAATTGACGGGTACCATATTATCCTATGGGGAAAAAATGTTTTTCTGGTTCCCGGGGGGCTAGAGACACGGTGCTGGGCTCATTGGAAAGCCCTGGTCCTCAGCTACAAAATGAAATGACAGGGGGGGCACGTGCCTGGGTGCCCCCCCCTAAATCTGCCACTGTCCACTATGATCAGGTTTGCGTTATCCCCAGCCGCCAGGCCAGGGACAACACTAGAAGGGCGATAGATCTAATCAAAATTCTTAATAATAAACATACCCCAGCTTTCATACTCTCCCTCGACGCCGAAAAGGCGTTTGACCGCATTTCGTGGCCATTCTTATTCCATACGCTTCAAGCATTCGGACTTAATGAAGAATTTCTAACCGGTATATCTGCACTATATTCCTCCCCACCACTAGCGTGCTTACTAACGGACTCCTTTCTAACCCTTTCCCGCTTTCTAACAGGATGAGACAGGGATGTCCCCTATCACCTCTAGTATTTGCCATGGTCATCGAACCTCTTGCAGCTATGATCAGACTGCCCAATAGAATTAGTGGCGTACAAGTAGGTAGGGAAACTGGCAGCCATCGGAACTGGGTGGGGGTCGGAATTGACGGGTCCCATATTATCCTATGGGGAAAAAACGTTACAGCTTTGCCAGGCGATATCTCCGCTTCCCGGGGGGCTAGAGACACGGGGCTTGGCTCGTTGGAAAGCCCTGGACCTCAGCTACAAAAAGAAATGACAGGAGGGGCACGCACCCGGGTGCCCCCCCCTGAATACGCCACTGGGTGGGAGTGGAGCTGTCCACAGGGGATTAAAGTTTTACCACCCCATAGACCCTGCCTGATTCCTAGGCTGTAACAGGGACAGGCTGCACCAGCCATTTCACAAACATTCCGGCAGCCTGCTCTCCCTTGTCCACCCATACATTTGGTGACCCCTACATTGAAGCTACTGGGGTTTTGATCAGGAGAGGCTGGACTGGTCACAGGTAGGATTAAGCTATACCTCCCCACAACCCCTGCTTGACCTCCACGCTGTGAAAGCTCCCAGCTCCCTGCACCCTTTCAGACTCCCTCCACTCCTGCTGGCACGACCCGAAATCTAAAAGGGAAGCGGCAGTGCAATGCACGATTATATTCCACTAATCCGATTTGCCAACTTCCTTGAGGTGGGTTGCAGAAAAAGTGGACACCAGAAGTTTCCACTCTAAACATTAAAATCCTGCCTGAGTTCCCTCCTTCTACCTAGCGGCCTCCTTAAATATTAAAGGTTGATTTCTACATTCACAGCCTTCACCAGAGCCAACCCTGGGAGCAACTCTTCCACACCTGACCCTTCCCTGGGCACCGGTCAGTCCAGGCTGGCAATTTTAAATAAAACTCTGCATGCCGCATTTTGACCTAAAGATATAAATCTATAATTTGAGACCTTTACGTCTTTTCCTCAAAATGTGAACCATTGCTAGTAATATCCTGGGCCACAAGCTTACATATATCCTGCAATGTCATAGCTCTAGCTCTATCTCCCTACTACAGAGCCCTTTAACGCCCCTTCTAACGGAATCCACACCCCTTCAACCGTTCCTCTTTCAAAAATGCCTAAAAGTAACAAGAAGCACACGGGGACAGACCTTCTTAAAAAATATGCTTTCTCTTCAGATAAGCCCTCAGCTGGCTCTACACCCTCCCACCCAGAAGTGTCAGACTCAGAAGACTCTGACCACTCCCCTTTGACTAGGAAAGACCTACATTTGCTCTACCTCATTGGGTACTATACCCAGCTTCAGTGGCTGTCACATTGTGACATTTCTTTACCTTTCCCAGACCGAAAAGTTAGACCAGCTATGTTCACTTCTGGTCACCAACCGCCCCTTTTCCCCCACACCACCCAACACACCCTTTTTTAAAAAAAAATTTCACTGGTCGATGGTCAAATACTATGATACTATACTGCACATATATAAGATCTGCATATGTAGTTCCGCCATTTGAATGTAGGCCCCAAAAGGTTATAGGAAGCATTACTAAATGAAATAACCATGGCTCTTAAACTCTTCTCACTAAATACTAAGGGTCTAAACACTCCTACAGTATAAAATGCACAAAACTTAATCTCTCGCTTAGACAATCTAAAAGTGATATAGTTTTTCTACAGGAGACCCATTTAAAAAAATCACTCCACCCAGATTTGAAATCGAGATATTACCCACTCACTTACCATGCCTGTGACTCCAAACAAAAAAAGAGAGGAGTCTCTATTTTACTAGCTAACTATCTATGCCCCCAACCAGAATCAGACAAGATCCTTTAGGAAACTAGACTCTCTACTCTCTAACGTACGCAAGGGGGAGTTGATAATTGCAGGAGACTTCAATGAAGTCCTAGATCCCTCCCTTGATAGGTCCTCTCCCACTACATCCACTCCCTCTAATCCTCCCTCCACTGCCTCTCTAGCTCTAACCCACCTTCTGAAAAACCAACTACTATTTGACTCTTATAGATTAATTGAACCACAAACAAGGGACTACACATTTTATTCTAACGTCCATAACTATTATTCCAGGATTGATCTGATACTGCTCAGTTGAGACCGCTCTTTCCAACTTACTTCTGCACATATATGTCCTATGGTCGAGTCTGACCACTGTCCAATCACACTAGAACTCAAATCTATCGCATATCATCCACCTCCCCCTAGTTGGAGATTAAACTATTCCCTTCTACATTCCCCAGAATACACAGACCTAATAAAAAAATGCCTTACAGAATATTTCCTCCTCAACGACCTACCACCCTATGGGAAGCCCATGAAGCTGTTCTATGGGGCCACCTGATAAACTTCTCCTCTAGGCTTAAAAAAAAACAAGAATCCCACTTCCTATCCCTATCCTCAAAATTACAACTACTTAAACACCAACATAAATTATCCCCTACTCAATCTAACTTAGAACTCCTATTAAAAGCTAAATCAGAAACGGCATCTCTTCTTGCTGAGCGCACCACTAACACCCTGAGAAAGCTTAAGCAGACATTTTATGAAAAGGGTGACAAAGCTGACAAACTGCTTGCATCTAGACTCCGCTCCAAACTTTCACAAAACAATATTTTGGCCATAAATACCAAATCAGGCCCAGTGTCCTATGACCCTAACCTTATAAACAAGGAATTCCAAGAATTTTGCTCTACACTCTACAATCTGGGGAAAGGCGCAGGTGGACAATCCCCACCTGAAGCCTTAATCTCGTGCTAAACTGTCTGCTCAGGCCTCTGTAGAATTAAATAGAGATATTTCTGATGAAGAAATTGCCACGATCTTAAAAGGGTTAAAGTCCTCCAAAGCCCCTGGACCTGATGGGCTTACAGCCTCTCACTATAAAAAATTGGCTCCTATCCTAACGCCACATCTCAGAGCCATATACAACTCAGTACTTCATGGGTCCCTCTTCCCCAGTACTATGTTGGAAGCCAAGGTTATAGTGATCCACAAGGAGGGCAAAAACCCCAGAGACTGTGCCAGTTATAGACCGATCTGTCTCCTTAACGTAGATATAAAACTTTATGCAAAAATCTTGGCCTCCAGACTTAATGCTGTCCTCCCTGGACTGATCCACTATGATCAGGTTTGCTTTATCCCCAGCTGCCAGGCCAGGAACAACACTAGAAGGGCTATAGATCTAATCAAAATTCTTAATAATAAACATACCCCAGCTTTGATACTCTCCCTCGACGCCGAAAAGGCATTTGACCGCATTTCGTGGCCATTCTTATTCCATACGCTTCAAGCATTCGGACTTAATGAAGAATTTCTAACAGGTGTATCTGCACTATATTCCTCCCCCACCGCTAGAGTGCTTACTAACGGACTCCTGTCTAACCCTTTCCCGCTTTCTAACAGGATGAGACAGGGATGTCTCCTATCACCTCTAGTATTTGCCATGGTCATCGAACCTCTTGCAGCTATGATCAGACTGTCCAATAGAATTAGTGGCGTACAAGTAGGTTCCCAAAGCTATAAAATCTCATTGTTCGCAGATGATGTCCTGCTTTCCCTCACCCACCCACAAACATCCCTCCCTGCCTTGTATGAAATTATAGAGGAGTATGGAACCATTTCAGGTTACAAAATAAACTTTTCCAAGTCTGAAGCCATGCTCCTACGTATCCCCGAAGACCTGAAGCATACTCTACACTCATCCTATAATCTCACTTGGCAGGAAAACAAAATAAAATACCTTGAAGTATATATCACATCTAGATATAAATCTCTATACCCAGAGAATTTCCCACGCCTTCTCCAAAAGCTTAAATCGGACCTTGCTAAATGGAAATCCCTTATCATATCTTGGCTGGGCAGGATCATAGCGATCAAAATGAATATAATGCCTCAATTACTTTACCTCTTCCAAACCCTACCTATTAATGTCCTCAGAGACATCCAGATCTCTCTTAAAAAATTTGTATAGAACGACAAGCCCACTAGACTAGCTCTCCATGTTCTCAGATGCCCACGCTCGGATGGAGGTAGAGGCTTCCCCGATGTAAAATTTTACTTTATAGCTTCACATCTAAGTCAAATAGTTGCTTCATTTGCCCCACCGGGCCGTATGGTGTTGTTAGACCTGGAAACCACTTACATAGGCTTTAACTCCTTAGAATCCATATGGGGCTTATTCAAACCTACTCAGAACTCCCGGGTGAACTCCCTGCCATCACTCCGATTCTACTTCTCCCTCTGGACTAAGTCCATAGGAAAATACAAATTATCCTCCACATGTTCACCCCTCAACCCTCTCTGGGATAATCCAATTTTCTCTCTGGGAAGTCAGCTCTTCGTTTCGTACATTGGCGACAAGCTGACATAAATAGAGTATGTGATCTCAGATTCGGAAATATCTGGGCATCCCTAAATGAAATAAAAAACAAATTCCACCCCCTACCCCCTTCTTTGAATTCTTTCAGGTTCGCCACTTCCTACTATCCCTATCACAAGCTGATGCTAACTGAGATCTCACCTCCTTTGAAGCACTACTGTATGTATACAAAATCCACTCAAATGTGGTATGATCTCCTCTATTTACTCTATTTTAGTTGAGGCCTCCTCCACTCATCAACCCATCATGAACAGGAATGGGAGAAAGAACTAGCCCCCCCCAGATGCATCCTGCTGGGAAGACGTAAGGGAAGGCATAGCAAAAAGTTCTATCTCTACTAGACTTAAGGAGACATCTTACACGTTGTATTACAGATGGTACTACACCCCCAATAGACTATCTAAGATGTTCCCTACAACAACTCCCACTTGCTGGCGGGGATGTGGACAATGGGGAACTTTGCTCCATATATGGTGGACCAGCCCCCAGATTACCCCATTTTGGACACAGTTCCATAATATTTTAAAATCCATTTCGGGCCTTCCAATACCAGTAGACCCCTGGTCTTTCCTGTTATGTCGCCCTTATCCAGATGTAGACCTTCCATTGAATAAATTGCTCTCTCATATTTTAATAGCAGCTAAATCGCTCATCGCCAAGCTCTGGAAATCACCTAAAGCCCCAACCATTCCAGCACTAAATAATCATGTTTGGTTTGTCGTAGACATGGAGAAGATCACATATTACTTACATGATTGCCCCCATAAATTTGACCTGATCTGGAGTCATTGGCTCCTAGCAATGTCAGGCCCTCCGCACAACAATAACCCCTCAACAAATAGGTTTCCCATTTTACACAACCATCCAAGCACTGGACCAAACCCCTGAGGTCCTGACTAACACTGCATAATGGTATTACTTTCTGTGCGAACTACACCCTTCTGCATATGTAACTTACTATCCACTCCTGACCATATCTCTCCCTCTTATTCTCTCATTCTCTATGTTATCCCACACTTTCCCCCTTCCTTTCGTTTTTCTTTATTGAATACCAAAAAATTGTGGAGAAATATATCAGTTTTATATCATACTGCTTAAATGCTTAAATTGTTTGTCACCGTACTTTTTGTACTGTTTTCTCTTTTAATAAATAAAGTGGTTTTTTTTTAAACATATGTTTAATGGGTTAAACACACAAATATTGTGTGTTCAATGGCCACCTTACTCTACTTACACCATATTCCATAGTTTCTAAATGTCATAGTTCATAAATTTCTAAACATACCAAATACAGCATTTCTAGTACATGATGCATTATTTGTACTTACCACTCTCACCATCTTCAGTACCCATTACTGCTGGCTGATGGGTGGAGGGTAGTTTGGTCTTGTGAGAGTGGATGGGCTTGTGGGAGGGTAGGTGGATGTTGTTAGAGGTGATTGACTTGGGGGAGGGTAGTTTGGTGGTGAAGGCAGGGCGAAGGTAGGGAATTGGGAGTGGGTTAGGGATTGGGAGTGGGTAGGGGTTTGGGAGTGGGTATGGATTTGGGAGTGTGTAGAGGATTGGGAGTGGGTAGGTGTTTGGGAGTGGGTATGGGTTTGGGAGTAGGTATGGGGATTGGGAGTGTGTAGGGGATTTGGAGTGGGTAGGGGATTGGGAGTGGGTAGGGGTTTGGGAGTGGGTAGGGGTTTGGGAGTGGGTTTGGGTTTGGGAGTGGGTAGGGGATAGGGAGTGGGTATGGGTTTGGGAGTGGGTATGGGTTTGGGAGTGGGTATGGGTTTGGGAGTGGGTAGGGGATTGGGAGTGGGTAGGGGATTGGGAGTGGGTATGGGATTCCAGGTGGGTATGGGATTCCAAGTGGGTAGGGGATTGGGAGTGCGCCTCCTGTTCGACCCGGGCTTCCTCGGCCTCTTGTTGGTCCTCTGCTGCTCTTTGACGTGCTGTGTATATTAAATCCAATAGAAGAAGTGGTATTGTAGTTGTAAGCAATTTAGATGTGGTTTTGGGGAAAAAATAGGAAACAAAAATTATATCTCAATAATGTAGTTCTTAATCAATACACATTACTCTTTTTAAACTAACATGCATAGGTAGGTTAAGTATATTTTACTTAATCAAAAACAAACCAACACACAATCAGTCACACCCACTCATACTCAGTCACAGCCACTCACACTTTCACTGTACCAATGCCACCCTCAATTTTGGCTATCATTGCCAAATAAGAACAGACGCATGCGATCATGTGTTTAATGCAAAAATACTTACAGCGTTCTATCCTGCGCCTGAAGCGCTGCAGGAGTTCGGGCTGTCGTCGCCTTAAATCGGACCATCTACGCTCCATCTAAACGACTGTCCGCCGTATGCCAGTCTGATTAATTATGCAGTGCTGGGCTGCAAGGCGCTTATCGGAATTGGAAATGTGTGGCCCAGCCCGCCCCAGCCTCCGCTCCATAACCTGTACAAGGGCCAGTAGCTCCCTGTTGCAGAACGGTGCTGCCCTACATATCTGCAGTGGCGCAGTAAACCTATGCAGTCACATATTATAACACTGCTGATCTCTGATTGGTTGTTAACATTCTTATTTGGTATTAACTTTATTTATAATATTTGAAAATAACAGTATGTATGTATGTATGTATGTAAGTATGTATGTATGTATGTATGCGAACATTCTTTCGGTGACACCATCGTATCGCATGGCATCGCATTATTTACTGTATGCATTTATGTATATCTGTATATTTACTAAAATGTACACAAACACATATGTTTAACCCTACCTTGCACCAGTAGACACTGCAGATATAGCTTCATAACTACATAGCACCAAGCCACTATATACAGTATAGGGCAATCACATGTGATTTAAATAAAATTAGTGAATAGTATGTGATGTGATGTGGAATGGGTAATAATCTGCAATGGGTTTTTCCCATTTGTTATCAAAGCGCCCAGCAAAACATTACTGGCACCCCCAAGCAAACATTACTGGCACACCCTTCCCCCCAGCAAAGCATTACTGGCACCCCAAAGCAAACATTACTGGCACCCCCCCCCCAGCAAAACATTAATGACAATCCCCAGCAAAACATTACTGGCACCCCCCCAGCAAACATTACTGGCACCCCCCCAGCAAACATTACTGGCACCCCCCCAGCAATACATTAATGTCAGTCCCCAGCAAAACATTACTGGCACCCCCCCCCTACAGCAAACATTACTGACACCCTCAGGAAAACATTAATAGCAACCCTACCTCCCAGCAAACATTACTGGCACCCCCAAGCAAAACATTAATAACAATCCCCAGCAAAACATTACTGGCACCCCCCACCAAAACATTACTGGCACCCCCCCAGCAAACATTACTGGCACCCCCCCAGCAAACATTACTGGCACCCCCCCAGCAAACATTACTGGCACCCCAAGCAAACATTACTGGCACCCCCCAGCAAACATTACTGGCACCCCCCAGCAAACATTACTACATATACACACATACAGTACTGTACATATATATAAATATATACACATATATATATGTTGGGTATTAACACAGGGGTGGCACTCACAGAATAAACACTCATAGCCACTTATCTATTTCAATCAATTCTAATTAACCCTGTGAGTGCCACTGCCACCTCAGTGTTAATTCAGATGGTGCCTCTCACCTAATGTACTGTAGGTGCCTGCCAGCGTGGCCTTCTGTCCCGGCTCTTGCATTGTGTCCTGCACCGAATCAACCTGTTCCAGCTAAAACCCCACCACCCGACGGCTGGCTCTTCTCCCTACATGCATGTACTGTATGCGCCGTGCCAGTGTAATGACATCAGGCGGCGTCACTCACGGGACGCGGTGAGTTCAGCAGCGGGCGTTTAAGAGTGGCGCGGTCGCTGCCCAAATGTAATTAAATGTCCCCCATGCCCAGCCTGGGACTGCCCTGCTGTCGGGGCCGGCGCCTACCTGATTTGCAGGCTGTGCTGAGCGGGCCTGTGGCAGATCACATTTGCAGACAAATAAGTTGGAATGCTTGTGCTGTCAATCATCCCCCAATAAATGTTACAATGTTATAAGAGTAACAGTTATACTGAATATAAGAGGAGAGGATATAAATGCTTGCTAAATGTACATAATAATAAAAATACATTTTATTTATTAGTTGTTATTCAGTTTCATATGACCTATGATTATATCCTTATTACTAACTCAATTGAGTAATAAACATATCAATACTGATGGGACATCGGTATTAAGGAGATACTACTGTATGATGGTCAACAACATATTTAAAATCCTGGTGAGATAATTCCTGCATTGTCTTAGGTAAAAATATCATAACATGCTACGGTCATTTTTGAACTAGCATCACTCTGATTTGCTTACTGCATTGTCTTTTAGTTAAATGTACAAATATCTTTTTACAATTAGAAAGTGATTTAGAATTGACTAGTGACTGAGACATGGTCTGTAACATCTCATCATTTGCTTATCTCAGTTATATTGCTCGCTTTCTCTAGTGGGAGAGGGACACTGGGTTGGTGGGGTCTCAATCAATGAACTTAGAAACACCTTTTACAGACCTACTTATTAGTAGTAGTAGTAGTAGTAGTAGTAGTAGTACGTTTATTTATAAGGCGCCGCAAAGTGTCCGCAGCGCCGTACATAGCAAACAAAAAACAAATGACAAGGTAACGTACAGGGTGTGTTGAAAAATACAGTATAAATAGGGGTATAGCTGGTAGAAATAAAATCAGCTTCAGTTCAGAAGTAGGTGTCAAAATTGTCGAGGAGACTGAAGATGAAGTAGAGGAAGGGAAGAACAGGACAGGAGCACTGGTGAGGTAAAGAGGTAGGGTGAGTACGTGAGGCAGGAGGACCCTACTCATAAGAGTTAACATACTAAAAATAGGTGGGTGGACGAACGAAAAACAACAGGATAAGTAGGAATGGAGGGGAACGGAGGCAGGATAGGAGGATCAAAAGAGGTTAGGAGGAGGGATAGGCTAGTCGAAAAAAGTGGGTTTTGAGGGAGCGCTTGAAGGAGGTAAGGGAATCAGAATGCCTGATGGGTGGCGGGAGGTTGTTCCAGTGCAGGGGGGCAGCGCGAGAGAAGTCTTGGACACGGGAGTGGGAGGAGGTGATTAGGTGAGAGGTCAGTCAGCGGTCAGCGATGGAGCGAAGAGGACGGGAGGGAGTGTGGATAGAGATCAGTGAAGAGAGGTAAGGAGCGGTGGAGGAGGAGAGAGCCTTGTAGGTGGTGGTGAGGAGTTTAAAGAGCACTCGGAAAGGAATGGGGAGCCAGTGAAGAGATAGACAGAGGGGGGAGGCGGAGGTAGAGCGGCGGGAGAGGAAGATGAGCCTAGCAGCAGCGTTAAGAATGGTTTGGAGAGGTGCGAGGCGGGTGAAAGGTAGCCCAGAGAGAAGGATGTTGCAGTAGTCAAGGCGGGAGATGACAAGAGAGTGAATGAGAATTTTGGTCGCGTCAGTGGAGAGGAATGGTCTGATGTGTGAGATGTTGCGTAGGTGAAAGCAGCAAGACTGTGAGAGAGCACGAATGTGGGGGGTGAAAGAGAGGGAGGAGTCAATGATGACACAAGGCAGCGCGTTTGGTCGGTGGAGGTGATCTCGGTTTCTCCAATGCTGATGGAGATAGTGGGAGAAGAGGGGATGTTCGGGGGATGGAAGATTAGAAGTTCAGTTTTAGCCATGTTTAGTTTCAGGAAGCGTTGGGTCATCCAGGCTGAGATGGCCGTGAGGCATTCGGAGACCTTGGACAGGAGTGATGGGGATAGGTCGGGGGAGGAGAGATAGATTAGGGTAATGGGTAATGAAAACCATAGAAGCTGATGAGGGTGCCCAGAGAGGTGGTGTAGAGGGAGAAGAGGAGAGGGCCAAGGACTGACCCTTGGGGAACACCGACTGGCTGCGGGGTAGTAGGAGAGGAGGAGCTCGGAGTGGAGACGGAGAAGGAGCGATCGAAGAGGTATGAGGTGAACCAGGAGAAGACCGTGCCAGTGATGCCAAAGGAGCGGAGGGTGTTGAGCAGGAGAGGGTGGTCAACAGTGTCAAAGGCTGCCAACAGATCAAGCTGGATGAGGATAGAGAAGAGGCCTTTGGATTTAGCCGATAGTAAATCGTTAGTGACTTTGGTCAGGGCAGTTTCAGTGGAATGTAAAGGGCGGAACCCGGATTGGAGGGGGTCTAGAATGGAGTTAGCAGTAAGGTGGCTTAGGAGATGATTATAGGTCAGACGTTCTAGGAGCTTGGAGGCAAAAGGGAGGAGGGAGATGGGCCTGTAGTTGGATGGAGAGTTGGGGTCCAGATTTGTTTTTTTGAGAATTGGGGAGACAAGAGCGTGTTTGAAGGAGGAAGGGAAGATCCCAGAGGATAGGGAAAGATTAAAGAGGTGAGCCAGGTGAGAGCAGACTGATGGACTGAGACGACGGATAATATTGGAGGGGATAGGATCGAGCGGGCAGGTGGAGGGAGAAGCGGATTGAAGGATAGAGTGAACTTCAGCAGCAGTGGTGGGGTAAAATGAGGACAGGGGTTGGAAGGAGGGGAGTGGAGATGTAGGAGGGGAGGAGGGAGAGGGTGAGGTCATGGCAGCAGTGATGGCAGTCCTGAGAGAGGAGATTTTGGTTGAAAAGTAGGTAGCAAAATCAGCGGCTACGATGTTGGACGGAAGAGCTGGAGGAGGGGGGGGGCAAGGAATTGAAGGTGGCGAAGAGCCTGCGGGGATTGGATGATTGGGAAAGGATGAGGGACTTAAAGTAGGATTCCTTGGCCAGAGCAAGGGCAGAGCTGAAGGAGGAAAGAATGAATTTGAAATGGAGATAATCCGCAAGGGAGCGTGATTTCTTCCAGAAGCGCTCAGCAGTGCGATAGCACTTTTTAAGGAATCGGGTGATAGTCGAGTGCAGAGGCGTAACTAGCACTCTGTGGGCCCCATAGCAAAATGTTGATCAGGGCCCCCCTACTATAAATGTCATTATAGTGCCGTGAGCACACAGGACTCAGTTTAGGCGATTTCGGCTGAGCCCCGTGTGCACCAAGATGTAGTTAAGCCATCAGAGAGACGGCTAACTACATCCTGCCAGCCGCTGCGGCCAAATACACAGTATAGCAAAAATATCCTTGCCTGCACTGTCTATTTGGCAGGGCAATAGCGATGCTGCTGGGCCACGCATCATTATCACCCGCTGTGTACACATGGGGCGATTCAGGAAAACCTTCCAAGCGATTTAGACAATGTAGTCAAAATCGCTTGGAAGAATCACCCCATGTGTACACCCCTTTAGGGTTGGGGGCATTGTAGTGAGGAGCAAAATAAGAGCAAGGGAGGTGTGAGAGAATGGCAAGGAGAGAGGGGAGCAAGAGAGTGAGAGGATGTAAGGGGCAGAATGTAATGTCTCCCAAGTTCAGCGACTGTGCGGTATGCCGGCCAAACTCTTTTTATAGAGGCAATCACAAGTCATGGTTTTTACCTTGTAAGTAATTGCCGGTATCCTGCTCGGCTGCCGAATTCGAGCAGCATTACATTCTGCCCAGGGAGAGAAGGTGTCAGGAAGAGAAAAGGGATAGTGCCAAGTTGAGGGGGGATAGAGAGAGGGAATGGTGGGGAGAAGAGACATAAGGAAATAGAGACTAGGGGCAGAGAGAAGGAGAAGGATGGGGAGTGAGAAAGAGGGGGCAAGAGAAAAAAGAGTGCATGGGACTGAGAAAAAGAAAAAAGAGAGGGGGGAGGGTAAAGACACAGGGGAGTGTGAGAGAAGGGGAGATGGAAAGAGAGAGAGAAGGGGAGACGGAGAGAGAGAGAGAAGGGGAGACTGAAAGAGAGAGAGAGAGAAGGGGACACGGAAAGAAGGGGAGATGGAAAGAAGGTGAGACAGAGAGAGGGAAAGAGAGAGGAAGATGGAGAGAGGGAAAGAGAGAGAGAGGGAGATGGAGAGAGGGAAAGAGTGAGGGAGATGGAGAAAGGGAAAGAGAGAGAGATGGAGATGGAGAGAGGGAAAGAGAGAGGGAGATGGAAAGAGGTAAAGAGAGAGAGAGGGAAAGAGAGAGAGAGGGGGAAAGAAAGAGAGAGGGAAATGGAGAGAGGGAGATGGAGAGAGGGAAAGAGAGAGAGGGAAAGAGAGAGAGGGAGACGGAGAGAGGGAAAGAGAGAGGGAAAGAGAGAGATGGAGAAGAATAGAGGGAAAGAGAGAGAGGGGGAGACGTAGAGAGGAAAAGAGAGAGAGGGCGAGATGTAGAGAGGGAAAGAGAGAGAGGGAGATGGAGAGAGGGAAAGAGAGAGAGAGACGGAAAAAGGGAGAGAGAGAGAGACGGAAAGAGAGTAATAGAAAGAGAGAGGAAAGATGGAGAGAGGAATAGAGAGAGAGAGATGGAGAGAGGGAAAGAGAGAGAGAAAGAGAGAGAGAGAGGGAAAGAGAGAGAGAGGGAAAGAGAGAGAGAGGGAGATAGAGAGAGAAAGGGAAAGAGGGAGGGAGAGAGAGGGAGGGAGGGAGAGGGAGGGAGGGGGAGAGAGAGGGAGGGGGAGAGAGAGGGAGGGAGGGGGAGAGAGAGAGGGAGGGAGGGGGAGAGAGAGGGGGGAGAGAGGGGGAGAGAGGGAGGGAGGGGGAGAGAGAGGGAGAGAGAGGGAGAGAGAGGGAGAGAGAGAGAGGGAGAGAGAGGGAGGGAGAGAGGGAGGGAGGGAGAGAAAGGGAGAGAGGGAGGGAGGGAGAGAAAGGGAGAGAGGGGGGGGAGAGAAAGGGAGAGAGGGGGGGGGGAGGGAAAGTTTAGTAAAGTTCAGTTACCTCCAGGCTCCAGCAGCGCTGAGTCTCCAGGGCCTCCCCTCCCACCTGGTATGCAGGGCCAGGCCTCCCCTTCTACCGGATCTCCGGGGACGGGTCTCCCATTAGGTGCACAGGTGCCGGGCCTCCTTGCTGCCGTGCCCGTACTCCAGCAGCTTTCTTCATGCGCGTGTCAGCGCGTGTCAAAACACCGTAGCAGCAATACAGACAGCGCTACTGCGCTAGCAGCAGGTTTAGTTCACACGCCGGGGCTGGTCACTAGGTTGTGACGTGGAGCCCCGGCAACAGTACTAGAGAGGGAGAAGGAAAGGGGAGGGGAGAGCCTGAATCAACTGGCCCTCCTCCTCCTTCATTGTAATGTGCAACCCGCCGCCACCGTGTCCACTCCGGGTAGTTAGTACAAATTCAAGAGGGTGCAGGGGGCTTGCTGGGTCCTCGGGCCCCCCCAACCCGCCGGGCCCCGTAGCAGCTGCACCCCCTGCACCCTCTATAGTTACGCCACTGGTCGAGTGCCACGGTTGGGGGTTGGAGCATCGAAGGGGGATGGAGGAGGGAGGGCAGGCAGAGTCCAATGCCGAAGATAGGGTGTCATTATAGAGGGAGGCGGCGAGGTTCGGGAGGACATGAGGGCGATTGGGGCGAGAAGAGGACACAGCATGTTTGAGAAGGCAGCAAGATCAAGTGTGTTGACGTTATGCCGTGAGACAATGCACTTGGGAGGGGGTGGGAGAGGGGGAAGCAGTGAGGGAGAAGGAGATGAGGTGATGGTCAGAAAGAGGAAAAGCCGAGATAGTGTAGTCAGTAAGGGAACAAGAGCGAGAGAAGACGAGATCGAGGGAGTGTCCTTGGATGTGGGTGGGAGAGGTAGTCCACTGATATAGGCCAAGAGAGGAGCAGAGAGAGAGGAGTTTGGAGGTACCAGGATCAGCGGGGTTATCCAAGGGGATGTTAAAGTCACCAAGAATGACAGATGGCAGGTCAGAGGAGAGGAAGTGTGAAAGCCAGGCGGCGAAGCTGTCAAGAAATTGGGAGATAGGGCCAGGGGGGCGGTAGATTGCAGCGACACGGAGGTGGTAGGGGTAGTATAGACGGATAGAGTGAGACTCAAAGGAGGAGAAAAGGAGAGAGGGTTTAGGGTGAATGACACTGTAGGTGCATGAGGCTGAGAGGAGAAAACCCACGCCGCCACCTTGGCGACCGTCAGGCCTGGGAGTGTGAGAGAAAGAGAGGCCACCGTGGGAGAGAGCAGCTGGAGAGACAGTATCAGAGGTGGAGAGCCAGGTCTCGGTGATAGCAAGGAGGTGGAATGCTCTAGAGATGAATAGGTCATGGATGGCAGGGAGTTTGTTGCAGATGGAGCTGGCATTCCATAGTGCACAGGAAAGAGGGGGGGTGGGTTGTGTATTTATGTGGATAAGGTTTTTGGGATTGCAGAAGCGAGGGGGGGTCGTTGGGAGGGTGGGGGTGCGGGGCGAGTGGTCAGGATAGGTATGGGATGGGAGGGGGGAGGAGCGGTTGGAGAAAGTGAAGTTGAGTATAGGAAGCTTATCATGCCTTGGCTGGCTATAGAAATCTGGCTTTAGAAATTTAGTCAGAATCCAAAGTAGGAAGATTACAATTGTATACCGTCAGCCTGGACCTAGCCTGGACTTAAACTGAACAGAAACTGAAGGAAGCTACAACCAACAAAAGTGCAACTCCTTCAAACATCCACATCCAGAATTCCTCCCATGTACTGTATGTTCACTTTTATCATTCCACATTCTCTGTAATCATTTTACATCCTATTTGTGATTAACTTAAAACAAACCATGTGTAATGCCTGTTTTTATTGTCACTGTAAATGCTTGGGTGTGTAATGTCATTAGTGAAGCTTACTAATTAATTGTAGGTGCACTGAGTTATTGTTTACATTACCAAACGTACTGCAATTTCTTCACCTCTAAACTATACTTCTGCCTCACTAATAACCTGAGTAACTTAGCCATACATTACATGCCTTGTGCGTCAGCTGGTACTGTAATTATCTCTCCTCCAATTCAGCACTTACTGCTCTGTCTCTTATTCAGCTCCCACTCCTTTTCCAATTGTTTTTATTTATTTATTTTATTTGTTTCATTGTATTTTCACCCTGTTCACTTCACATACACTATTTATGCCCAGGCTATCAACACCCCCCACCACTCCTTGTTTACCTAATCTATTATTCTGCCCCATGTTACCACTTATGTCCATCTCTTCTAGTCTCCTACAAATTCTCCTCTCTCCTCTACTCTGTCTTCCATCCTCTCCTCTACTTCCCTTTCTAATCTCTCCTGTTACCTCACTGTCTCTCACTGCTGCCTCACCACAGGCCCTGTACTCCACCTTTCAGCCCTGCTCTCTCCCTCCTCCCACTGCCACTTAACTGTCTCTTACTGCTGACCCACCACAGGCCCTGTACCCCATCTTTCAGCACTGCTCTCTCCCTCCTCCCACTGTCACTTCACTGTCTCTTACTGATGCCCCACCATAGGCCCTGTACCCCACCCATCAGCCCTGCTCTCTCCCTCCTCTCCTGTTACAGTACCTCACAGTCTCTCACTGCTGCCAAACCACAGGCCCTGTACTCCACCTTTCAACCCTGCTCTCTTCATCCTCCCACTGTCACCTCACCTCTCCATGATCAGTATCACACTGCACTGTACTCCCTCAATGCCCAACTGCTGCTGTTTCCGTTCCGAGCTCAGTGGTCAGCACCATTGCTGCACCTGCTTTATCCATGCCTAATCATTCTTGCCTTAGTGCTATAGCAACCCTGCCAATCTAATCCATATCTGTCCTAAAAACTCATACCCCTTATCCTGTGCCCTATGGAATGCCAAATTGCTCTGTAACAAACTGGTTCCCACTCATGGCCTCTTTATTTCCAACTCCCTCCATCTCCTAGCCATTATGGAGACCTGGATCACCCCCTCAGACACAACCTCTCCTCCTGCCCTCTCTGCTGGGGGTCTTACATTCTCGCATATACCCCAACCAGTTGGCCGCCATGGTGGTGGGGTTAGAATCCTACTACCTTCTAGTTACTCCTTCCAACTCTTACCCCCAGAACCATCTCTTACATTCTCTACATTTCAAGTCCACACTATACGCTTCTTTCAACCTATTAGTTTTCAACTTGCTTTCATTTTCATCGCCGACCTGGCGCTCCCTCAAAATTCCTCTACAGCTTTGCTTGCTGGCTTCCACACTTCCTTTCTTCTTATATTCCTATTATCTATCTAGGTGACTTCAACATTCCTATCAACATTCCCACAGAAACCTCTGCCCCAAACTCCTTAACCTGATATCTTCTCTTGGTCTCTCCCAGTGGACCTCCTCACCCTCCCATGTAAATGGAAGCTCACTTGATCTGGTCTTCACCTGTCATTGTGATATTTCTGATTTCTCCAACTTCCCTTTCCCCCTCTCTGACCATCACCTTCTCTTTTTTAACTTATGCCTCACTGCTTCTCCATCTCTACCTCCCAAAATTACAATTACCAAGCGTAACATTGAGGCTATTGACACCACCTCCCTATCCTCCCTCTTTGACTCACTTCTCTCTCCTATTATCTCTCATGTCCTGAACACTGTCCACTTTCCTATATAATGCTTCACTCCCTTCTGCTCTTGATTCTGTCACTCCACGAACCACTATTCACCCTAGCAAGCGAACACCCCAACCCTGGCACACCAAATACACCAGATACCTGCAAAAATTTTCACATACTGCTGAACGACATTGGAGAAAATCACGCTCCAAGGCAGACTTCCTCCATTTCAAACTTATGCTTTCATCCTTCAGTGCTGCCCTTTCCCATGCTAAACAGTCATACTTCAAGAACCTCATCTCCTCCCAGTCAAAAACCCCCAGCACCTCTTTGCCACTCTCAAATCCCTCCTCTGCCCACCTCCTCCTCCCCTCCTCTCTCTTTGCTCTTGACTTTACCACTTACTTTACAACCAAAATTGACTCCATACGTCAGGACATCACATCCAACCAGACCACCTGCAACCTACTACTTCCTATCCTTAATAAACCTACCCTTGATCCTAATTCTCTCCAGGGGCAAACGCAGGATTTTCAGAAGGGGGTTTCCAGACGGGCGGAGCAAAGCACGGAGATGGACACTTATGTGACTCAGTATATGCCGGGTCAGTTAAAGTATTATAGATAGACCGAATGTATATAAATAATAATAATAAAAATAATAACAATAAATATATATATATATTTATAAAATATGTGTATATACATACATACAGGGGCGTCAACAGCAGTGTAGACCCCTGGGCATAGCAATGTAGTGTGGCCCCTACCGATCCTCAACCGCTCAGCATGTAGGGCCTGGATCAGTAATTTCCACTAATTACCCCTTTACTGCACAGATGGTGGGAGATGAGGTGGGAGAAGGGGGCATTGGACTGAATGAAGGGGCCCCAATACATAACTTCCAGGGTGGTAGAGGATATTTAATATGCAGAGGAGGGGTGTATAGTGGAGTGGGCTTATTATTCATAATTTTCTGGTGGGAGGACAGCTTGCTTGACTGCAGATATCTCCATTTCCCGGAAATAGGTTTCTTAGATTTTAATGGAATTAAAAACTAGAGAATCCCACCTACCAAATGGTACTGGGGACTAGGGGATCAGAGTTCAGGAGGCAGAGCAATCTGCCAACGAGTATATAAAACTACATACCAGGTGTGTGGAGCTGGAGCAGTAACCAGCTGCTGGAAGGCTGATATCTCTGGTTCTGGGCACAGTAGAGACAAGCTACTAGTGTTCCATCAAAGGGGGAGAGTCACAGATTTTGGAATATACCCTCAGAAAAACTATAAGTTCAATTGAACTTGAAATATCTGACTGGGAAGAGCACTTAACAGGCTTGGATGGGGACCACTGCTTTGAAGTCAGATATCTCCGGTTCCCAAGGGCCGATTTTTAAAATTCTTGTACCCATGGAAAGAGGGGAGCCTCAGCTTTCAGCCTAGGTTTCTTAGACTCCTGGGGGGGTTTCTGGGTACTCATAAACCCCCCCTGCGTGCGCTACTGCTCTCGATAACTACCAACCCATTTCTCTCCTCTCTTTTGCCTCCAAACTCCCTGTGCATATTGTACAAGAAAGAAATTGGAACTGATATACAATACGGCGCAACAGGAGAATGCTTGGAAATATGATGGAGTATAGTCCTCCTTATCTTGGCATATAATTCCACTCTGGTTCAGTGTCCGTTTCAAATGGATCGGTATTCGTGATGAAGGAATAAAGTGAAAAAAAGGAAAGATTACTTCTTTGTGTCCTAAGTTTACAATTGTTAATGTGTCGAATATAGATAGAGTGATTTTTAGGGTAAGCGTACCAAACTCACGTTAGAGTAAGTTGGTGTGAAGCACATCAAGGTTTCTTTAGTGTTGTGTCTTGTGCTCGCTTGAAGCTGATGTGACTTTTTATGTGGGCTCCGAAGAGAAGAAAAAAGAAGAAATACAATCTTTGTAGATGTGACGTGTATCACGTATATGGAAAGAAATGTGAGGAGCTAAATTAGCGTACCTCACTCACCAGAAGTGTAAAAGGTATACATATATAAAGGTTTCTTTAGATTTGAAATGTGGGCGTACCCCAACTCACAGGAATATAGGTGGTGTCAACCTCATAAAGGTATCTTTCCTTGTTCTTTTCCTTATGTGTGTCGTCGCAATTTGTTTCCAATTGATCTCGGAAGAAATCAGATGTACCATATATCAGAATTTACACCGATGTATTTTAAAACAGAGGGTGGGTGTGATGGGAACAATATATAGAAAATATTGTCTCTCACCCTTTGACCAATTTTAAGCTCTAGCTAAAATATATGAGAAGAAAAGTGGGCGTACCCCAACTCACACTTGTGTGTAGGGCAGTCCACTCATAAAGGTTTCTTTGACTTTCAGAGGCTTGGAACCTCACAGCTTCTCATCATATTTCATCCCAGATACATACAAAACAAAGCATATATCCCATGTGTAGATATTCTTTTTATGAATGGATTAGATGGAAGATAAACCATACAATAATGGCATACCTTACTCACCACTTTAGGTGGCGGCACAAAGCCTATCACGGTTTCTTTTAAGCGATAGTACACAGGAAAACGCCTTATTCTCATACACAATCTCTCTCCAAAATCGACCAGATATTGAAAAGGTAGAAAAAACTTTTATTCCAGGATATCCATAAAAACCAAATGAGACCCACCACGGGTACCAAACAGTAAAAATAAGTCCAAATAAACAAAAACACCATCAGGTGTAAAAACAGTACAAGTTAAAAACGATACATACATCCAAGGTGTGATGGCTGTTCACTCCTCTCCAGTGGCATCAACGCATTTCGGTCAGAGACCTTTCTCTACAGTTCTGTCAATCCAAAACTCCAGTTTTATCCCTGTGCATATTGTCTACAACCGCCTTACTGCCTTTCTTCCCTCCCACTCCCTGCTTCATCCATTCCCGTCTGGCTTCTGTCCACTCCACTCAACTGAAACTGCTCTCACTATAGTCTGCAATGACCTTCATGCTGCTAAATCTAAATGCCACTACTCTCTACTTATTCTTCTTGACCTTTCTGCTGCTTTTGACACTATTGACCATCCCCTCCTCCTCCAAATTCTTCACTCTTTTGGTCAGCATGATACTTTTCTCTCTTGGCTATCTTCCTACCTCTCTGACCTCTCCTTCTCTGTCTCTTGTCATGACTCCACCTCCCTTCCACTTCCACTGTCAGTAGTTTTCCCCAAAGGCTCTGTTCTTGGTCTTCTCCTTTTCTCTCTCTATACGTCATCACTAGGTAAGCTCATTCGACTTCCAATATCACCTTTATGCTGATGATACTCAAAATCTTCCTCTCCTGACCTCTCTCCTGATCTACTCACTCGTATTTCTAACTGTCTCTCCGCTATCTCTTCTTGGATGTCCCAGCGCTTTCTTAAATTAAAGATGTCTAAGACTAAGCTGATCATCTTCCCGCCCTCACACATTACCTCACCTTCCACAATTTCACTTTCTATTGATGGAACAACAATCTCCTCTAGCCACCAAGTATGCTGCCTTGGCATCACTCTTGATTCCCCTTTCTTCTTTAAACCATACATTCAGCATCTTTCACAGTCCTGTCATTTCCATCTCAAAAATATTTCCATATCTCACCCAGGATGCTTCCCTCAGCCACTCACTATTTATATACAGATTGGTCTACTGTAACCTACTACTTTCTGGACTCCCTGTAAAACACCTCTCTCCACTCCAATCTATGCTCAAAGCTGCTGCCCGTCTCATCTTCCTCTCCAAACAAACCAGGGGAAATTTACTAAGATGAATTCGTATTAAAAAATCGTATTCGTACATGAAAAGTTGTGTTTTTTTGTCATATTCGTAATTTCTAAATTTACTAAGTAAAAAAAACATAGATTCGTATAAGGCGTATAGTCGTAATCATGTCATAGTGAGGTCATATTCGTATTGTAAAATACGAATGTCTACGAATAACTACACCATCGATAGAAAATGCTTGATTTTAACATTGGCCAACCATATTTTCAGTATTTACTAACAAGTCGTATTTGTAAAACGGCAATGTATGAATTGTAATTACCTACGAATCGTGACCTAAATACGGAAAAAATACACCTTCTTTTTGAGGTGTATTTGGAACTGAATTTCACCAGCTTCAATGGGACACGTGTTTTAAGTTAAAAATTAGATCACAGACAATTCTAATCACAAATGTGGGCCTTATAAAAGGAAAATAAGCACCTACAAACACATTCCATCGCATTGCATGCATGCCAAATGTGCTTGGTGCAATTGACTGCACCCACATTCAGCTGAGACCACCTCGGGATACTGCCCGTTCATATCATAACTATCATGGAAGCACAAGTACCAACGTGCAGGTGGTCTGTGATGCCAATCTTAAGATCATGAGTGTGTTTGCAGGCTACCCTTGCTCATGTCATGACTCCTACATCCTCAGCCAGTCAGTCCTCTTTGATGAGTTTGATGAGTTTCAAGCCGGATTAATGCCAGAGGGCTGGCTACTGGGTAAGTGTCTAATAGTGTGTAGAGTGCAATCTGTGATACATAGGGAAATGATTACACACATGTCTCTCTTTCTCTCTCTCTCTATTTGTGTGTTTATGTATACATATATATATATATATATATATATATATATATATATATATATATATAAAGGCTAGGTTGGCGTCCTGGCACTCTCCCGGCAGGGTACAGCTACCTTAGGTGCCTTCTGGGTCCAGTGAATAAAAGAAGTAACGTTACCCACACCTTGACAAAGGGGCACCACTAGCCCCGAAACGTTGGATTTTGGTTTTCAATATACGCTGAAAAATTCCTGAAGAGTGCCGCTGTTGTGAGTTATTTCATATATATATATATATATATATACTCGGGAACGGATCGGCACTCACTCCAACTCACACCGATAGCCCTCGTGCCTTTGCAAATATTAATATAGAGCAGGTAGGAAGTCCATCGAACGGATCCAAGCACGGCACTGATGGGTCTTGTAAAAAAACTTTTATTTGTCTCTACGTTTCGGGGAACGTATCCCCGTCGTCAGGAGGGTCTGTCCTTTTCTCCTGACGACGGGGATACGTTCCCCGAAACGTAGAGACAAATAAAAGTTTTTTTACAAGACCCATCAGTGCCGTGCTTGGATCCGTTCGATGGACTTCCTACCTGCTCTATATATATATATATATATATATATATATATATATACAGTATATATATATATATATATATATATACAGTATATATATATATATATATATATATATATATACAATATATATATATATATATATATATATATATATATGTTAATTGATGGATGGGTATATCTATATTTCTCTCTGGTTTTGATCAATGCTGTATGTTTACATTACTTATATATGGGAAAGAAGGTGCAAGTTTATAAATTAACACATGTTTGCAAAAATATGTACTGCATATGTGTCCAAATGTGTGTCCTTTAACAATCATGTATTGAAATGTTTTCATTACTTATTTTCAGGTGATAAGGGGTTCCCCTGTTTATCCTGGCTCCTGACTCCACTGTCTGCCCCCATTTCTGATGCAGATCACAATTTTCAACATGCGCATAAGGCCACCAGAGGTGTGATAGAAAGATGCTTTGGCGTATTAAAATCTCGCTTTCGGTGCCTAGATAAGTCTGGTGGCTTGTTGTTGTACAGCCCCAAAAGGTGTCGAAAATTGTGATGGCTTGCTGTTTTCTTCACAACCTCTGTCTGGATCAACATCTACCAGACATTGAGGATGGAGAAGTCAGTGAGGCTGCATTGGGGAATGAAACATCAGGCGATAGATGGAGTTTAGCGTCTGGGGGGCAGATTGCAATGAGCTCATACAGGCATCCTATAGTGGTGAGTAACTATGGCATATGTGCAATATCTACATAGCAGTGCTAAATTTAAATGTACCTCCTACACTTACACAGTGGCTTCAGATGTCTACCATTATGAGTTTTCGGAACAAGTTTGTTATAGATTAAGGGACATATCAATTGTGTCATTGTTCAAATGTATTTTTTGATGCCTTTAATGTAACTAACATATATTTTTTTCACTCACACCCACATACCAATACATGTATTGTGGTAAGTCCAGTGTCATTTCTATAAATCTGGATTGTGGCTCCTATGGCTTAATTTTTTAGTGTGATTACATTGCTGTATTGCGATATGCGATATATGGTCCCATGCTGTATACTTTTTAGAAGTAAGTGTTTGTTATATTTATATGTGTATATTTGTGCTGATTGTATGCACTAATAAGGCCCAATGTGAAAAAAACAGTACAATGTTTACACATAGGTATTTTTATTTTTTGCCACGTTTGGTAGCCGTGGACCCCTTAACATTGGTGCTATCTTTGGAGTTGCGTCGGGATGACCGGCATGGTGGTGAAGGGAGTGGTGTGGATTGGGGCGTAGCACTGCTGCTTTGAGTTGCTGTGCCATCTCTGGCCGCCATTATATTCCGCTCCCTGAATGAGACAGAAATTTCTTCCAGAAAGCGGGTCTGTGTTGTGTGCTGTTGGCACAAGGACTCCATCAGTGTCACCATGAGAGTCTGAAATTGGATCTGATCAACACGACTATTGGCCATACACTGTTTTTGCAATGCGGCATGTTTGCTTGGAGATGTCATGCATATTTTCTGCCTGCAGTTTAAGTGCTGCCTCGCATCGTGATTGGTGTCCTGCCCAGTTTGTAAAAAATTCAGCAGCACCACTGTCATTTGCTTGTGGGCTGTAGGGCAACTTGGGACTATGGTACATTTGGGGGTGGGGAGGTAATGGTGTCATTGCCCACAAATGTTGTCTGTACGCAGGCTCCGCTGCAGTACTGGAAGTGTCAGCAGTCTCAGGAATGTCCACACCTATAATAGTGACAGATAACATTAGCATTATTTATTTGACTTTTTATAGTACTACAGTAACAACCCATCATTTCCCTACATCTATTAATTAAACTGAGTTTGAATCTTTAATTATTAATTTAACTATGTTAAGCAGCCATATGATGTATACTATATTCTTAACAACCCATATGTTACCTTTGCACCTCCTGTTGATGTAATACTACACATTGCAGCATGCCTTCCCATTATTACAACATTTAAACAATTATTTTATTTATTTATTTACAGTTCCTTATATAGCGCAGCAGATTCTGTTGCGCTTTACAATAGTAGACAGTGATAAAACAAACTGGGTAACAACTGACAGACTTGGAGGTAGGAGGGCCCAGCTGCAAGCTTACAATCTATAGGGATATAGGAGGGAAACACAAGGACAGGCATTAGTAATAGCATAGCAGTCCCACCAAGTTACAAGTCCAGAAGGGAAACTATATAATACATAAGTGCCTCAGAGGGTTACGCGTGTAGAATTTAAATACAGATGGGGCAGGTCCCATCTTGGCAGGGGATGGCGACGCCAGCCGCCATCCCCTGCCAGCGCCATCTGCATAGCGAGAAGGGGACGCGCACGAGAGGCGCGCGCGTCCCCTTCCGACGGTGCTTTCAGCCGCTCCCCCGGGTCACCGCCGGCTTGTCGGCGGTAACCTGGGGTCCCCGCCTCCTGCCCGCACCCCCCCCCCCCCTAACCGTGTCCGTCTCCCTGAGGCGGAGACGGACACGGTTCCCGTCGCCCCGCCGACGGAGATTGAGACACGCGTGCGCGTGAGACGCATGCGAGTCTCAGTCGGATGGTTAGGCAGGCCGCTGGCGGATCGCCAACGCTGACGTTCTGGCGATTCGCCAGCAAGGAAGAGGCCTGCCCTATCTGTATGATAGGCTTGCCTGAAGTGGTGAGTTTTCAGGGATCGCTTGAAAGTTTGGAGGCTACTGGAGAGTCTTATTGTGCGTGGAAGGGCATTCCATAGGATGGGAGCAGCCCGATGAAAGTCCTTTAATAGTGAATGGGAGCTAGTGATCCGTGCAGAATAGAGACGCAGAGCGGAGTGGTCGAGATGGGAGATATTTTGTGATAATTAGAGAGATATATATGTCCATTGTGGATGGCCACTGCTGTTGTACTCTGGAAGATCTGCATAATTTTATTAATGAACACATGTTTTATATGATGGATAATTAGTCATATTTCAGTTTAGTGTGGTTGCCCATAGCAACATCTCATGCAAAATTGTGCTCACTAAAAACACCACACAGTCTTCCATTTGTTTACAAATAATAATGTTAAAGGACACAAATGCTGCTTTCCCACTGCTGAAACGGGTCATTACCCTTTTTTTTTAAACGGGTTTTTAAACGGCAAGAGCCATAAAGACCCTTTCCCACTGCAGCTTTTAAACAGTAAATTACCATTTAAAAGCCGTTTTTGGCACATTCACACTGCCGTTTAAAAACCCGTTTAACCCATAAAAAATATGAGGAAGGGGGGGGGGGGGGGTTTAAAAAAAAAACAGCGTGGGGTCCCCCCCACAGCTGTAACCAGCACCAGGCTGAAAGAGCCGGGGCCGGTAATTAAAAATCAGGGAACCCGACAAATAGGGGTTCCTCGATCTTTAACAACCAGCCCCAGGCTCCAGGTCCGGGGCTGGTTCCAAAAATACGGGGGACAAAATTAGTAGGGGTCCCCCGTATTTTAAGAACCAGCCCCGGACCTGGAGCCTGGGGCTGGTTGTTAAAGATCGAGGAACCCCTATTTGTCGGGTTCCCTGATTTTTAATTACCGGCCCCGGCTCTTTCAGCCTGGTGCTGGTTACAGCTGTGGGGGGGACCCCACGCTGTTTTTTTTTTTTTTAAATTCAGCAGCACCACTGTCATTTGCTTGTGGGCTGTAGGGCAACTTGGGACTATGGTACATTTGGGGGTGGGGAGGTAATGGTGTCATTGCCCACAAATGTTGTCTGTACGCAGGCTCCGCTGCAGTACTGGAAGTGTCAGCAGTCTCAGGAATGTCCACACCTATAATAGTGACAGATAACATTAGCATTATTTATTTGACTTTTTATAGTACTACAGTAACAACCCATCATTTCCCTACATCTATTAATTAAACTGAGTTTGAATCTTTAATTATTAATTTAACTATGTTAAGCAGCCATATGATGTATACTATATTCTTAACAACCCATATGTTACCTTTGCACCTCCTGTTGATGTAATACTACACATTGCAGCATGCCTTCCCATTATTACAACATTTAAACAATTATTTTATTTATTTATTTACAGTTCCTTATATAGGGCAGCAGATTCTGTTGCGCTTTACAATAGTAGACAGTGATAAAACAAACTGGGTAACAACTGACAGACTTGGAGGTAGGAGGGCCCAGCTGCAAGCTTACAATCTATAGGGATATAGGAGGGAAACACAAGGACAGGCATTAGTAATAGCATAGCAGTCCCACCAAGTTACAAGTCCAGAAGGGAAACTATATAATACATAAGTGCCTCAGAGGGTTACGCGTGTAGAATTTAAATACAGATGGGGCAGGTCCCATCTTGGCAGGGGATGGCGACGCCAGCCGCCATCCCCTGCCAGCGCCATCTGCATAGCGAGAAGGGGACGCGCACGAGAGGCGCGCGCGTCCCCTTCCGACGGTGCTTTCAGCCGCTCCCCCGGGTCACCGCCGGCTTGTCGGCGGTAACCTGGGGTCCCCGCCTCCTGCCCGCACCCCCCCCCCCTAACCGTGTCCGTCTCCCTGAGGCGGAGACGGACACGGTTCCCGTCGCCCCGCCGACGGAGATTGAGACACGCGTGCGCGTGAGACGCATGCGAGTCTCAGTCGCATGCGAGTCTCAGACTTTTTATACAAGTCCCCCCGGCCAAAGCATTCATCCCTACCGACCAGTCAGCCTGGACCGGGGCACTGGGGGAGTAGGGACCCCCCCCCCAATAAAGGGTTCCCCCCCCTCCAGGACTTACCTGACCAGGCTGAAGCCTGGTGCTGTCCCCGGTGGCCCTGTGCGGTGGCCACCGCGCTGATCATTGTTTAAAAAAATAGATGAAAACCCTATTGTTTTAAACTGTGGAACTATGAGTCCCAGCAAGCCTCCCCCGCAAGCTAGGACTTGGAGAACCACAAATCCCAGCCGGCATTAAAGGGCCCGCTGGGTCTTGTAGTTCCACAGTAAAAAAAATAGATAAATAAATACACACTGACAAATTAGAAAAATAAAAGTTTAATACATACATTACACAAACACACTGATACTTACCTATCTTGATCCCGTAGGTAGGTCCCAGAGGGCAATGTATGTTTGTGTGTTTTAAAATTCCTAGCAACTGGTTGTTCTAAACCCTTTCCTTCTAATGCTGCTCTAATGGATGAGGGACACTTTATGTAGTAGCAGAGGCATAGCGTGAACCAATGGCACCCGGAGCAAGTTTGTGTGATGCCCCCCCCCCCCCCAAAAAAAAATATACACAACCATGAAGAAATAATTTTTGATTATATACACACAATAGATACAAATTAAGTAATGAAAAAGACATATACACCGCAGTCAGTAGGGGTACTTTTTAGGGGGGGGGGGGTTCCAAAATTTCCCCTCCCTTCTTCACCCCCCCCCCCCTCTGCATAGGTAGACATGTTAGACATATTCAGAATCTGAATATGTCTGATATTCTGCCTATAAAGGGGGTGGGGGCTGGTGTGAATATGTGATATGTCTGCCTATGGGGGGGGCTGAGCTGGAGAGGGATCCAGCTCAGCCCCACTTCGCTGCTCCCCTTCGCTGAATATCATGCCAGGAACACAGACACAGCGAACACGTAGATCTGCTGTCCCCTCAGCCCCCACTCACTTTAGAAAGGCTGGCCACGGCACTGCTCTTTGGTCTCTCTCTCTCCCCGCTCAGGCTGTAAGATTCACTTTCAATATCAGCCTGAGACGTGCTCCCCCTGCCTGCCAGCGGCTGCATCTACAGCTCACAGCAGCAGCAAGGAGGAGAGAGACAGGGCACAGGGCTGAACAGCGCCCCTTGAACTTTCTGGCGCCTGGAGCATAAGCTCCACTAGAACCACTCTCCCTACGCCCCTGTGTAGTAGATCACGTATTTGCTGAAACATGTTAGTGGAAATCGGATTTTAAATTTCTCACCTGTTCTGGGTCTTTAATGGACAGGTGTCAATATATATATTGTACTGTATCCAAAGGTTTAGCAAGAGTAATAACTTGCAGCAAGGAGCACTCACAGGTACTGTAATAGTAGTCAAAACAGAGTCCTTTTTTAATACATCATATAATTAGGTCAATGTTTTGACCCCATCTCGGTCTTTGTCAAGCAAGAAAACAGCATCAGTGCATCATTAATCTAGTTTAAGCCAGGACCTGACACCAGAAGCAAGAGCTGGGAGCTGAAGTCTGAACCTAGCGGGAGCCAGAAGCAGACATGTAGAGGCGGGAGCCTGATCCTCAAAGCTGCCTGGAGCTGACACCAGAAGCAAGAGCCAGGAGCTGGGGTATGAACCTTGCTCTAGCGAGAAGCTGACATCTAGAAGCAGGAGCCAGGAGATGGGGTCTGACCCTCCCAGCTGCTGGGATCTGACAGCCAGAGGTAAGTCGGGAGGTCTAGCGCAGTTTAGGATGTGGCAGTATGGCCCTCTACCTCCCAAGCTGCTTCACACGACACTTGCACCAATGTTAGATAACTCCATCTTTCTCTCACCGTCTCTCCCAGTGCCGTCTTTTCGTATGGGATTAATGGGCACTTGCCCAGGGGCTCCAGGTGTATAACGGCCCCATCCTGATAGCTGAGGATCCCCTTTTTACAGAGATACCAGAATTTTGAAAATCGGCCATGGGGAACTGGAGATATCTAACTTCAAAGCAGCAGTCCACATCTGACCTGTTAATTGCATTTCCCAGTCATATTTCTCAGGTTCTCTCTGACTTAGTTTATGCCAAAAGCTGGGTCTCTCCCCTTTCTGTAGACCAGGCATGTCCAAACTATGGCTCTCCAGCTGTTGTGAAACTACATGTCCCATCATGCCTTGCCACAGTTTTGCTATTAGGGAATGCTAAAACTATCTCAAGGCATGCTGGGATGTGTAGTTTCACAACAGCTGGAGGGCCACCGTTTGGACATGCCTGCTGTAGACACTAGCGGCTTGTCACTATCATGCCCAGAACAGAGATATCAGCCTTCCAGCAGCCGGTCCCTGCTCCAGCTCCAAACGTCTGGTGTACAGTTTTATATTTTTTGTCAATGGATTGCTCTGGCTCCTGATCTCTGATATCCAAGTCTCCAGCACCTCCTGAAAGTTGGGACTCTAGGTTTTTATACTATTAAAGGCTAAGAAATCTATTTCCAGATAATGGTGATATCTACAGTCACACAAGCTGCACTTCCACTGGAAAATTATGAATATTAAGCCCACTCCATTATCCAACCCTCCCCTGCGTATAAAACACCCCCTACCTCCCTGGAAGTCATTTACATGGGACCCTTCATTTAGCTCAGTGCCCCCTTCCACACGTTCGTGTTCTCCCTCCCACCATCTGTGCAGTAAAGGAGTAATTAGCAGAAGTTACTGCTCCAGGTCCTACATGTTAAATGGAAGATAGAACACCCCCTGCCACCCATGGGACATTAAAGCTGCCACTGATAGCACCCCCACCCCTAGGAGGGAAGAATGGGTAAGGGCCTCAGTGCATTGCTTTGCCCTGGGGCCCACACTGTTGTTAAGACGGCCCTGGTCTCTTCTCTCTCTCTATTCACCCCTCTGTCTCTCTTTTCCTTTCTCTCCCTTCCTTTACCCCTGATATTTTCCTCCTCTCCATTTCTCTCTCCTCCCCTTCTCTCCCTCTCTCTCCCTCCTTAGCCTCTAGCTCTCCTTCCCTCTCATCCTCTTCCTTTGTCTCTCCCTCTCCATTTCCCTATACCCCACTCTCTCTATCCCCCTCCTTTCTCTCTGCCTCACTCCCTCCTGCCTTCCCCTCTATCCCCCTCACTCCTTCCCCTGCCCCCTCCTCCTTCCCCACTATCTTTTTCTGTCACCTCTCTCTCCTGACATCCAATGCCTCTACCTGCCATCCTCTGTGACACATTGCCTTCTCCTGGCATCACCCACTTGCTACCTCTTTTATTCTCTCCCTGAGGTCACCCACTGCTTCTCACTGTCATCCTTTGTCTCTCCCTGTTAATCACTGCCCCTCTATCTCCCACTGTCTCTCCCCATCTACCTCTCCCCGGGGGAACTGTCACTATCTCCCCATTTCCCTCTCTCTCCTGTTGGTCTCTGCCTCTTTCAGACATCACTCTTTGCCTCTCCCTGTTACTTTTTTACTGTCCACTGCCTCTCTGCATCATTCCCTTTGAGACAACACCATTGTGAGGCCATGGCCACTGTTCCAGGAGCTCACACAAACAACCTTTCCCACTGTCATGGTGCCACCCTGTCACTTTGTTCTGGATCCACCCCTGGATCTGCCTACACTGTGTGTCATAATGTGTAATTGGCATTACGTAATTGCATAATGTGTATTTGGCATAATTGTAAGTGGCATAATGGTTATGGACATTACAGTATGTGGCATAATGTGTAATGGGCATTAAGGTATGGGGCATAATGTGTAAGGGTCATTATGGTGTGTGGTATAATATGTAATAGACACAACAGTGTGTGGCATATTCTGTAATGTGCATTACAGCATGTGGCATATTGTATAATAAGCATTGCCACAAACCCTTTTTGGAATGGCCAAACCCTTTTTGGAATAGGTTCTTCATAAATTCTTATGTTTTTCTTTAATTTGGGTGGGGGCATATTTTTACTGTTCGTACTGGGTGCGCCGAATTGCCAAAAAACAGTCATGTTTGTTTTACCAAAAAAAAAAAAGGGGGGGGGAACCAGAATTTTTTTGGCTGGGGGGGAGCAAAAATTCTAGTTACGCCACTGAAGAGGCAGCACCTATCACAGGGAGGCACGTTGTCTGTGACCATGGCTGAACGGGCAGCAGTGAGGGGCCAATCTGATGCAGGATACTGCCACCCTATCAGAAGGTGCGTTCCTCCCGGGCAGCAGGAAGTGTAAGCAGCCAGCAGCGGCAGCGCTGTGTGTGCTGCCTGTGTAACTAGGGACAGATGGAGGGGGAGGCAAAGGGGGCAATCACCCTCCCCCTAGAAGACAACCAATCCTCAATGCTGGAAGACGGCTCCACCATGTCTCACTGGATCAGGCTGCAGCAGCTGAGCGGGCTGGGCATCGGCGGCGGCTGTCTCCTTCCCTGCAATCGAGAAGGTGAGCGGGGAGAGGCACAATTACTGTCGCTGTCCCATCCCTTGTTGTAGTGTAATCTAATCAAGTGCATATGGTGACCCTGCCCCTGCATCCCCCCCAGCTCTGTGTGCACCAGCCAATGGGACAAGGGGGTGTTAATATGTTGTGCCTAGGGGTGGCTTGACCCCTAAATCCAGGATGACCTGACCCTAAATATATACACACAACCTTTTTATGTCCAGCACTTACCCACTAGTAAAGTGTTTGCCTGGGTGCCTTCTCCTGCAGGTAATCCTGCGGCATACGCATACCTCCCAACTGTCTCACTTTTCGCGGGAACCTCCCATTTTTTGGGACGTTTCTGTAGCTCAGAAAGCCACTAGCCATTCCCAAACAGCGGCAATAATGGGGCATGGACTCAATGAAATAGGCTATGCCCCTATTGCTAGGCCACACCCCGAAAAATTGGGCACACCCCCGGCACGCAACAGATCCCTCCCCTCAATTAGGGATGCTTTAAGATATTTCCCGGGCTGGATTTATCTCCCAATCCGCCCCTGCCTCATCCTCTCAAGCGTCTATCCCCCCTGTTAGGGCTGCTTCAAGATATGTCCCAGGCTGGTTTCAATCCCCAATTCGCCCCTGCCCTGAGGTGGGTCCACAGAACTGGATGCTGATGGTGGGGATTTAGCGGCAGGAAGTTGACAATGTGGGGCACGTGATGCTGTTAGGAGTTAAGAAGACATATATATATATATATAAAACAAATATAGGTGCGCTGACACTATTAGGTCCGTTCAGTCCAAGGAAACAAGTTCTTTGGATGTATAATCCACACCAGTCCAAATGAATTTTACTAGGTGCAGCTCCCCTCTGAATGTCCCGATTCCCACGGGACTCCAAACGTAAACTCCACCTAAAACAAACAGAGGGGGCGCTTCATGGTGTAATATCGTTTTAATAAAAACGTGGAAATCACTTTAAAAACTTTTCTCCCACGGAGAAGATAAAGCCCGTACCGAAGTAATCATCCGGTGTGGGCTAAATACCACAAGATATGTAAAACAATCCACTGGTTCAATACTGCATGCCCAGAATTTTAAACGTGTCACTCACGGTACCACTCGGCAAGACGCCGGCGCCTCAGCGTCTCAGCAGCGGGGCTTCCAAACGGGGCTTCACAGATGCGTCACACAGACCACGCCCCTACGCGTTTCGTCAAAGGTTTGATGCGGCGTCATGCAGACCACCCCACTGACGAAGTCCATCGACGAAACGCGTAGGGGCGTGGTCTGTGTGACGCATCTGTGAGTCCGCTGTGTTCACGCTGTTTGGAAGCCCCGCTGCTGAGACGCTGAGGCGCCGGCGTCTTGCCGAGTGGTACCGTGAGTGACACGTTTAAAATTCTGGGCATGCAGTATTGAACCAGTGGATTGTTTTACATATCTTGTGGTACTTAGCCCACACCGGATGATTACTTCGGTACGGGCTTTATCTTCTCCGTGGGAGAAAAGTTTTTAAAGTGATTTCCACGTTTTTATTAAAACGATATTACACCATGAAGCGCCCCCTCTGTTTGTTTTAGGTGGAATATATATATATATATATATATTCTCCACGTTGGCCCCGCACTCCGACTCCCCAGGGGTTAACTCGCTCAGTTGCCATCCACTCAAGCAAGACTGCTTGTAACACGGCTCCAAATCAGCAGCGGCACTCTGAGACTTTGTAAGTGATGAAACAAGTGAAAATTTATTCTGTCAACATGTTTCGGGGCGGATTCCCCGTCTTCAGGACAACCATACAGTGAACAAACTGTGCATTAAATACCCCACATCACACTTACCCCTCCCGCTGGGTTTTCCCGCGTCTGCCAGAGCCGCCTCCCCTCGACCTCCGTCCGTTCACCGGAAGCCTGTCAGCCGGAAGGCACTGTGCTGACTCCGGCGGCTGCCAGGGCAACTAGAGGACTCTCACCCCTCCGTTGCTCCTGAGCCGCCGCCTACGTCATCGCGCCCTCCTCCTCCACACTCCGATTACTTCCGGGACGCTTTGGGTCAGTTGTCTTGGAGACAGGTAAACCCCTGCAATACACATACAAAATAACAATCGTGTAAAACATTGATGCAAATATTACATATATCTTAAAACTCCTATTTAAAAAATTTGCTGTCAGCCCAAGGTTAACAAGTTAAATGTGAACTAAATTTTTTGCATGTATATAGCAGTGAGATTCAATGTGCCTAACGCACGTGCCATCATATACAATAATAAGCTCCCAATCTGTAGTTACAGTTTCATCACTTACAAAGTCTCAGAGTGCCGCTGCTGATTTGGAGCCGTATATATATATATATATATATATATATATATATATATATATACTGTATATATATACAGCCAAGGGGTTCAGCACTCAAATCCAAGCGTTATGAAAATAGGGGTGCACAACAAGGGTCATCCAATCCAGATGGCCAAATAATAATTGCAGGTGCTTAATGAAAAGCGGAGGCACTCATCAATTGCAGAAAAGTCAGTCACTTTTATTCAGTGGTCATAATGCAAGTCGACGTTTCGACCCATATAGGGCCTTTGTCAAGACAAGAAAAGTAAGATCCATGGGTACACCAAGAGAGAGGCAGTAATACTGACACACATGGCAAAGCATCTATATATACACACCCTCCCCTCATTAATGCTGCAGCACAACACCTGTGCAGGGAACGTAATGATAGGTCCATAATAGTAAACACTAGTTAGGCTGTGGGGCAATGAAGAAACAGTTAAATATGGACACTATTACTAAGCAACAAAACTAAAAAGATGATACTTACTGAAGACGCTGTAGCAGTGAGACTGCTAAAAGAAAAAAGCTCATAAGTGACCACATCAGTGCGCTTCCGTACCCGGAAGTGCGCGTGCGTGTCACCTAGAACGGCGGTGGAACGCATACAGGCCAGCTCTGTAGATCAAATGCCGGATATATCTCAGCGTCTCATACTGGGCATTGGAGGAACGCACCAGCGTGTATGACACGCAGGCGCCTGTTACTAGGGAGATGCCTGATCACAGAAGTGCGCCTCCGATACCGGAAGTGCGCGTGCGTTCCATATAACTAGGAAGTGGAACGCACAGGAGATTTGTGCACTTGCGCCCATATTAGCCAGTGAATCAAGGTGCTGAGAATGGCTATGGGGGTGTAACAGTTAAAGGGTGTAGCAATATTGTGGGCAGCGTAATTGGGGGAGGAGTATGCAAGATGCACTTAAGATAAAAACATATATAATGATTAAACATACATCAAAAACACACAATTAACACACAAATAACATATAGTAGATTAAGACTATAGACAGCAACAAGATGACTAATGGGACAAAGTCCCCTAGTCACTGCTTACACCAGTGGCGATAGAAAAAAGAAAAATCCCGGCAGTATATGTGTCAAAAAAAAAAAAAAATTTTTAAGACTGTGTCTGGTGGGAGCCTATTGTAGAAATATGCCAAGATGGTTACATTCATTTAACCCTTTTGGGTCAATAGTGTTCAGTCGGGCTATCCACCTTGCTTCCAATTTCTTGAGTTTTAATTCTCTATTCCCACCGCGTGGGTCCTTTGGGACATGATCGATTAGCATGCACCGTAAAGTTGATATCTGATGGCCCAATTTTAAGAAGTGTCTTGCCACCAGTTTATCAGAGCTACCCGTAGCATAGGCAGCAGGTATAGATGTACGGTGGTTGGCCATACGTTCCTTGAAGCATCGGGTTGTTAACCCTGTGTAGTATAGCCCACATGGGCACATCAAAATATAAATGACGAAGTCCATGCTACATAAAAGTTTTTTCCGTAACAACGTTGTTACACTATTTTGTTGTGATTTCCTATGGTCCTGACGAAGGGTTAAACACCCGAAACGGCGTAGACCGTGGAAGTAATAAACTTCACCTGATTGCTACACGTAAAGCCCCGGAGTGACGCCTGTTTTTTGAAGAGTATATATATATATATATATATATATATATATATATATATCTCGCATGTGCTGCAGCTAAGTGACACCCGCTAGATCCCTGGTTGGTTGCCATCCCTGGAAAACTACTCACCCAGGAGCGTAACTAGATTTTTGTGGGCCCCATATCAAAAATTATAAGGGGCCCCCTTACACTCATTAGAAGGTGGGTGCATATCCATGTGGCTCTATCAACACTATATGATTCCACATCTGTACACTGCCTTTCACATACATACTGTTCACATATACATACATGCCACTCCCATTCATACATACATACATGCACTACCGCTCTCATTCATACATACATACATACATACATACATACATACATACTACATACACTGCTGCTCCCATTCATACATATATACTACATACATGATGCTCCCATTTATCCATACCTACTACATATATTGCAGCTCCCATTCACTCATTCATTTATACATAAATACATACATTACAAGCACTGCCGCTACCATGCATACATACATACTACATACATTGTCGCTCCCATTCATTCATACATTCTTACATACATACATACATACACTCCCACTCATACATACATACATGCACTCCCACTGGCACTTATACATACATACATACATACATATATACATACATACATACACTTCCACTCCCATACATACATGCACTCCCACTGGCACACATACATACATACATACACTTCCATTCCCATACATACAAACATACTGTACTTACATACATACACTGACGCCTCACTAATATACCACCCCCATGCCACACTGATATACCCCTACCAGCTTCCCTCAGTAACTAGGCAGTCACTATTTAGCCACCAACTTTATACAGCATTGGGGATCTTACTAGTGGTAGGCATGTAGGCACTGCTGCTGGTAATGGAGACCATGGCTGCTGCTGCTGCTGCCGTCTCTTGGTTCCTAAGAGGACGCGTAGGCACAGTTGCTGGTGTGGGGTTTTGGGGCCAGGGGTGCCAGATCCTGCTTGGGGGGAAGCCAAAGCCCTACAGCGCCAGACTTGTGGGGTGTGGGTCCCGGCGTGCTCTTCCTGCTGCCGTCATTCACTGTGACAGGCGCAGTCAGCGCCGGAAGCCAGCAGGAGCACACAGTATTACAGTAATAGCGCGCAAAGCAGGGAGAGAGCCTCTTCTGCACTCCGTACAACGCAGCTGGAGAGGCAGAGACGCGGCGCAGGGAGTGCTTTTGTGAGTCTCCTGCAAGCTGCAGCTGCCTGGCAGACCCGGCGCTCCCCACAGACTCCGTTGGGGCTGGCTGGTGAGTGCTTAACATTTTCCGTGGGTGGTCAGGCCCCGGAGCATCCACGGAATCGGCGTCTATGGCACCACAAGGGTTCTGCAGCGCCTGACAGTACATAGATGAGCAAAGAACAATACAAGAAAGTTTGTAATTTACAGTACAAATGCAAATTAGGACAAGTACATGGTAAATAAAAAGACAGTTGCAACAGTGGACACTGATGCAATTATAACAGTGGCAGAGATATATTCTAATAAAAGGACATGAGGTAAGAGGGCCCTGCTCATTAGAGCTTACATTCTACGTGGGGTGACACAGCTGGAATAGAAGCAAACATAAACATAGGGTAGGGATGAGAAATGGTTGGATTTAATGAAGAAGTGGGTCTTGAGTGCCCGTTTAATATTTTGTAGGGAGTGGTAGAGAATTCCAGAGATACAGTGCACAACAGCCAAAGTCCTGGAGGCGGGAATGGGAGGAAGTAACCAGTTTGCAGAACAGGCGACGTGCATTTGTGGAGCGGAGAAGGCGGGTGGGAGTGTAAAGAGAGACAAGGTCAGATATGTAGCTGGAAGAAGAATGGGTAATAGCTGTGTAAGTGAGTGTAAGGAGCTTGAATTCTTTGAATTGTATTATGAAGGGAAAGGGGAGCCAGTGCAGGGCTTGTAAGAGAGGGGAGGTGGACATAATGGGGGAAATTTACTAAGAAAACAAATAAAAAAAGTTGTATTCATATTTCAAATACGAGCGATTACGAATGATTACGCATGTTCATGTTGTATTAAAAATCGTGTTCCGGAGGGTAATTTACTATGGTGTCGTATTGTTAAAATTCGAATTTTTCGATGGCGTACCGAGTCGTAGGTATCCCGTTTCCCCCCCCCTGCCCCGTATTTTTGTATTTTCCGTATGCTTAAATATGAATGTCGTTCTAAACTTTGATTTTTTAGCAAGATACAGTACCAATTGGCGTGGTGCAAAATACGAAAAGTCGTATTTTTAAACACCTGCATCACTACGAAAATTAAACCAGTTTCGTGATTGGTGTGTGCTTTTTCAACTTGGGAGGGTTCACACAGGCATATATAAGTCGTGGACGTGCCAAAACTCCTTGTGGGTGTAGTTTGGAGCGTGGAGGAGAGTGTTGCAGTGGAGAGTGTTAAGGAGAGGTGAATTTGTGGATTGATTTCTGAGTGTGTATTGTTGTGTAAATTGTCTTGTGCTATTGTTTGTCTTGTACATTTTGAAGTTTTTCTCATTTTAGTAGTTTGTGTTTTTGATTTTTGTCCCAAAGTTAATATTTGTGAGTGTGTGTGTGTGTGTGTGTGTGTGTGTGTGTGTGTTTTAGTGTGTGTGAGGGAAGGAGTAAGAGGGTGTTTTCTGTATATTAATTTTTGGTTTGTCTTTGTGTTGTTAGTCATTATTTGTAATGTCTGATAGTGGTGGGAGTCTTGTGCAGATGGGTGAGGGTGAGGAGGTTGCTGATGTGATGGTAGAGGAGGAGGATGAGTTTGTGGCTAAGGAAGTGGAGGTGGAGGATGATGATGATGATGTGGCTGTTGGCACCCATGCTGGCTCTAAGCAGGGTAAACAGAAGGTTCCAAAGAAGAAGAAGATGCCGATGTTTACCCATGCTGAGAGCTGTGCACTTGTGCGCACAATTCTAAAAGATAAGGAGCAGCTTTATTTTGTGGCCAGTGTCTGCAGCACAGAAGACCCAAATATGGAACCGAGCAGTAGATGCTGTTAATGTGGAGGGCACCCTTGTCCGGGATCTTGAAAACTTACGCAAATGCTTCTATGACATTAGGCGGCTGGTCAAGGAGAAACTGTCCAAGGAAGCAAAGCATAAACACAAGTATGGGGACACTGTTCCCTCCTCCATTGATTGGAAGAGCTATGAACGGGACATGTGCATTATAATCCCAAATGAAGTAATCGATCCACCTGGTGTGATAGATTCAGATGCCCGACATGCTGGTGAGTATTGAAAATTTTATAAACATCCTAGCACCTTATGTGTGTACCTCTAGCATGTTCAAACTTTAACATAACTTAACTTACTTAACTAAACTTGAAAAATTGACTCAGAGACATAGATTTGGCAGAAATTGTTAGCTGATTTATTATCGAATTTTAAGATAGTTTGATTTCTTAAACTAATTAAATAATGGTGGCCAAGAAAGAACAGCTCCTTAACTAAACTCCACCCCCACTCATTGCATACATAATCAAAACTACCCTACCAAGCGGTATCCACTCAACCTACTGCATTGACTATCCACCCAGCCAGGTGGGGTCGCTGGCCCCGAGCGGGTGATTGAGCGAAAGGCCTAAGTCAATGAATAGGCGAGCGCACCGGAAAACAATCTAAATACGTTGCATAAACAGATAATGAAGGTTAAAACTATTAACCTGCCGTTCTTTCCCACCTATCAGCCAACGCGATTAAACACCCAAACCCCCCCATCATTAACCAAGGGAAGGGAGGGAAGGGAAACTCAGCAGGAAAGAGAGGAAGACTCCTCCTTTTCCTGCCCTAATGTCTCAGCTACCTCTGCCATTCCCTTACACCTTATTGGATCTCTGAGTCAAATGCTTCCCAAGTGTCACACACACAGCATTGCTGGCATTACATTAATCTAAACATCCTAGCACCTTATGTGTGTACCTCTAGCATGTTCAAACTTTAACATAACTTAACTTACTTAACTAAACCTAAGATAAAAACTCAGAGACATAGGTTTGGCAGACATTGTTAGCTGATTTATTATCGAATTTTAAGCTAGTTTGATTTCTTAAACTAATTAAATAATGGTGGCCAAGAAAGAACGGCTCCTTAACTAAACTCCACCCCTACTCATTGCATACATAATCAAAACTACCCTACCAAGCGATATCCACTCAACCTACTGCATTGACTACTCACCAAACCAGGTGGGGTCGCTGCCCCCAAGCGGGTGATCGAACGAAAGGCCTAAGTCAATGAATAGGCGAGCGCACCGAAAAACTATCTATATACGTTGCATAAACAGATAATGAAGGCTAAATCTATTAACCTGCCGTTCTTTCCCGCCAAGGCGTGGACCCTGAGCCCAGGGTAACCGCACCACTATCAGACTAAACCACTGTAGCTACAACCAGAAGCAGATCCTACAGAAACATAATCAAACCTTCCTTCTCTAAATTAACCCCATCAGGCCGAAAGAGATGACGGCACATAAACTTAATCCTTGCAAGTGGGACAACTGCACCACCGGCCGCTGAAACCCACCTTGCAACTGCTGAATTAAGCTTCTGCCTGGCCTCGTCAACCGCCTTAGCATCTCTAGCCCCTCTCCAACAAATGCGGGGAATGACAAATGACCAAATCAACAAGCAGTGTGGCCATGCTGCTCTAATGACCGCTAGATCACTCAAGATCAGGGCCTGCAATTTAAACTGGGACATTTTCCCAAGGTCGTTGCCACCTAGATGAAGTACCAAGACCTTGGGCAAACCGTACCTGCGGACATTCACCATCAGAAACGCCTTCAAAGAACCCCAGGACATACCCCTAACAACCAACCATCTAATGGATTGAGAGCAAGGAAAACTAGGCCCTTCCCCAGAGGCAACCAACCTAGCAGCCCAATAGATAAAGGAGTGCCTTACTACCCACACTCTGAACCTATCATTCCCCACACCTATAAAAATAGAAAGAAAAAGAGAGGCAGTTAGTATGGATGTATTAATATTAGGGGACACGGTATCTTACTAGAGGATCTGCCAAAAATTTAAAACAAATTGTAAATCTGATTGCAGCACGTTTTAGTGCTAAAGACATGCTTCAATGACAATTGAAGCCATACCATGACACAATTGGGAAAAATTTGACACACAAAGGGAGGGTATTAAGGATTGGAAGGGGTTGCGGAATGAAAGGTGTACTCGGCCAGAGAAAACACGACTGGACGTGCTGAGGGACTCTAAATTAAGACTATAGCCGAATCAAATGGTCAATTCAGTCCGTCAGGTCAGGCAAAAAGCAAGAAAACTCCAGATGCTGGCCCAACAGCAGAGAGTAGCTAATCCCAGAGTAGGGTGGACAAAGGGTAGGGTAACAAAGGATCAGCAAGCAACCAAAACAATAAGCACACAGACACAACATGGTCAGGGCAGGAGGTGTGGTCTAATATACTTTCTACAGCAAGCAGAGCACCATCTTCCTAGGGCCTTAATATCCCCTATTGACTGGCCAGCCACAGCAGCAGATATAGCTGCCCCTATACAAAAGGAATGGGTACCAAACTCCCGAGGGGAGAGGCCCATACCTGAAGACAGTGACGCAACATCCATCAAAACTGATACAAAATCACTGAGGAGCCATTATAGTGAAGGAGCCATGAGCCCTCGTGGAGCAGCCGTACCAACTCATACTGCATTGCTAACGCCACCGGGCAAATTACCACTGGACTAGCCGGGCCCAGAGACATCCATCTACCCCTAGCAGCCTGATCTGTCTTAGAATGCATGGGTCTAACCCATAGCACACCACTGTCTAAACGGACATCAGACCCCAGCAGCACCGCTTCTATACTCTTTAAGGGAGCACGCATCGACCCACCCAATCCATCAGTGCTGGGAGCATAGAGGCAGCTATGGGGCGCCGGGAGTCAGGAGGGACGGGAGTCACGCAGGACCAGCCTTTCATTGCCCTGGAGACCAAGAAACTTTTTGTGAAGTCGGGATAACCCCTAAGTCTACCCAAAAAAAATATGCCCGCTAAATAACGCACTACCACTGCCTTGGATTTGCCAGTGTTGAACAGTCGCCACAGAAAAAACAACAGAAGCCTACCTCGCTGTGCCGCCCTTCGAGAGAAAACTTCCCGCTCCCACCGATCACCTTCCACAGAAAAGAAGGGCAGGGTACCCCGACAAGGTCAGCCTCGGGGGCTAGCTCCCTAAAGCGCTGCCACTTGAAACGGGAAAGTGCATCAGCCACCTCATTCTCCATGACATGCCGCACCTTAAACATAATATTAAAGCGCAAGCATTGGAGGGATAGTTGACTTAAGATGCGAAACACTGTAAGCGACTTGGCCTTCTTGTTGATGGCATGCACTGCGCTAAAATTATCGTACCAAAACAGAAGGAAACCATAATGGGAAACAATTCAAGTAACAGCATGTCCCTGGTTAGTCCAGCTTCAAACCAATCCGAGGGCCAAGCTGCGGCACACCAGCTGCCATCTAAAAAGCAACTGAAACAAGTAGACCCTGCGGCATCAGTGTACAGCTGCAGTCGAGCATTGTCGACTACGGGGGCCAACCAGATCTGCACACTGTTAAAGCCGACAGGCAGCCTAGGTGATGAGCTCTGGCAACGCCCGCAGTGGCACTCTCTAACTTCCTGCAGAACAGCATGCCCATAGGAATAACTTTACAGACATGCCTGCTGGCATGTTGCAATAGCCTCACCAAGCTTGATAACCTTATCTAGTGGAAGGCTGCCACAGCCCCGCACCGTGTTGATCTGGATCCCCAGAAAGGACAGGCACGTGACAGGGCCCTCCGTTTTCTCCTCCGCAATCGAACCCCGAATTTACGGAAAAGACAACAGACACTAGACAAAAAATTGGCGCAGCAGTCAGAGCCAGCCGGCCCCACGCAGAAAAAAAATCATCAAGGTAATGAGCGATCCCGCTCTCACCTGATGACTGTTTCACACATCAATGCAAAAAGGTACTGAACCTCTAAAAAAATGCACAGGATACCGAACACCCCATCAGCAAACATTTGTCGATGAAATACTCCTCTCCTATGCGGAAGCCCATGAACCTGAAAGCATCGGGGTGGAGCGGAAGTAGTCTGAACGCCAATTGCACATCGATCTTAGCTATGAGGGCCCCTGTACCATATGACCGAACCATAGCAAGGGCGTCGTCGAATGACTGATAAGCCACCGAACAGCATGCCTCTGGAATGGCGTCGTTGACAGAGAAACCCGCCGGGTAAGACAAATGCTGTATCAAGCGGAACTTCCCTGGAATCTTCTTTGGGACAACCCCCACCGGGGGAAATGAGCAAACCTTCACCTGGGGGATGGGCACATGGCCCAGCCATGCCCCCCAATTGAACTTCCTTGTCTATCATGTCCCTCAAAACGTAGGGGAGAGAACAAGCGGACTGCAGGTTTCTAAAAGAGCCCCCTCTAACTTCGCCCTGAACTGGCAACTGGAACCCTTGACTAAAACCTTGCAACAAAAATTCCGCAACCTCCCTGTCAGGGTATTGGCGAAGCGATCCGGCCATTGCCTCCACCCGAACAGGGGTATGTGCCCTAGCGAGACGGCATGGCGACAGCTGCCTTCTGAGCGGAACATGCACCCGCCCCTCTAGTGGGGCAGCCACCTCGAAAGCAATTCGACGCAGGGTGGATACCGGAGCAGTTAATGCAAATGTTCTTAAACCTGCAACGCTGACCCAGCTGACAAGAGGAGTTGTTGAAAGCATAACACTTCCCCTTTGCCAGCCCTGGACCCATCGCTAGGCCCCCAGGAGTGGCACGCCACCTCTGTGGGGGTCCGATGCCACCCTAAGTGGAGCAGAAGGGGCCGTGACCTCAACCGCGCCCAGGTGTACCCTCATGACCTCCACCCAGACCTCGACGTCCTTGCAACCTAGGTGTAATATATGCAAACAATCTTGTTTGCGCCAGAAATGCTAGTCGTAGGTACGACAAGCAGTGCTGCCATATTTGCGTTGCATATCATGCACCATGTGAATGTATCTGATGACATTCATGTGCGCATCAGTCAAAGGCAGGAGCAGCATCCCCCGCCGCAGAGCCCCACCTGTATCAAGTACCGGACCCCACGGGACCCCCACCGTCCTCACCGCCACTGCTCCCCTTTGACTGCGGGCACTACTGCGGGCAAGGTGGGCACATAGTTGGCAACGGCCTGCGGGGGAGTATCCCGGATCCTGGCCTGAGTCCCTCGGCCCCCAGCCCCCCTTGGCGAGCTGGTGACGTCACCGCCCCCCACGCCAGAGCGCCTCCTAGAAACAGCCGCATTTGGACCTTGCACCGGGGTATCACCCGGCACAGAAAGATCCCCGGCATGCGTAGCAGACAGTCTGCTCGCGCCCGATCGGTGGGCAGGGACCGGCGGTGGGGATTGAAGCGTGGAGCTAGACCTGGCGTGGCTCAATGACGTCACTCGCTGCGCTGCACCCCGCCGCCCGCCAGCCGACCGGGAAACAGCCGCGACCATAGCCACAGCCCTAGAGCTGGGACCCACAGTCGCAGCCCCTCTCGAGCAGTGGCCGGGAGCGGGAAGCGGGTAAGCCAGCACCGCCGGAGTCACCATGCCGGGGTCCACCATGTTGTCCAGGCCACCATCAGCTGCGAATCTGGTGGGCGGAGCGCCATGGGCGCAGAGAGGGGGAGGCCTGAGACCCGGGCATCATGTAATCAAACTCGGCCGAGTAGGAGCCAAAAAACTGGGACAAAAAGTACCAATAATGAGGAGCTCAGGGAGCAGAAGCCACTCACCTAAAACTCAGCAAGAAAGAGAGGAAGACTTCTCCCTTTCCTGCCCCAATGAGCAGGGCCAGTGCTAGGGTGTTCGGCGCCCCCTCCAGCAAACTATAAATTTGCGCCCTCTCATACTTCACAAAGGGACAGTGCATGGCCACACAATAGAACCCCATTCCAAATGACACCACACGGTAGCATAATATTATTCACATTACACAGCACCAGTGCTGTAACTAGTCTTAATGATACAGCCCTTACCTGGTTCACATCTTACCTATCTGATCGCTCTTTCACTGTTCGCTTCTCTGACTCTACTTCCTCTTCACTACCTCTGTCAGTCGGAGTTCCGCAAGGCTCAGTCTTAGGTCCTCTGCTTTTCTCAATCTATACCTCCTCGCTTGGCAAACTAATCAGCTCTTTCGGATTTCAGTATCACTTATATGCTCAAATCTATCTATCAACCCCAGAGTTGTCACCAGTGGTTTTGGGCCGAGTCTCTGAATGTCTCTCTGCCATCTCATTTTGGATGTCTTCTCGCCAACTCAAACTCAATATTTCCAAAACTGAATTACTTATATTCCAGCCAACTAAGAACAGTTACCATCCTGATATCTCCATCACTGTTGACAACTCGACAATCTACCCTACCCCACAAGCTCGTTGCTTAGGGGTCACCCTCAACTCTGACCTGTCCTTTGTTCCCCACATTCATCCTGTCTCCAAATCATGTTATATGCATCTAAAAAACATATCCAAAATACGACCGTATCTCACACAAGACACTACTAAATCTCTTATCCATGCACTCATTATATCCCGCATTGATTATTGCAATAGTCTCCTAACTGGTCTTCCCAAGAACAGACTCTCACCACTGAAATCCATTGTAAATGCTGCTGCTAGGCTGATCTTCCTTGCAAGACGCTCATCGTCTGCTGATCTGCTCTGCCAGTCTCTCCATTGGTTTCCTGTATATAACCGTATTCAATATAAAACACTTCTACTTGCATATAAAGCTATTAACCATACTGCACCAGCATATATCTCTGCACTTATCACAAAATATCTCCCATCTCGACCACTCCGCTCTGCACAAGATTTGCGTCTCTCATCTGAGCGGATCACTAGCTCCCATTCACTATTACAGGACTTTCATCGGGCTGCTCCCATCCTATGGAATGCCCTTCCACGCACAATAAGACTCTCCGCTAGCCTCCAAACTTTCAAGCGTTCCCTGAAAACTCACCTCTTCAGGCAAGCCTATCATATTTAAGTTCTACACGCATAACCCTCCGAGGCACTTATGTATTATATAGCTTCCCTTCTGGACTTGTAACTTGTTGGGACTGCTATGCTATTACTGATGCCTGTCCTTGTGTTTCCTCCTATATACCTAATAGATTGTAAGCTTTTGCTCTTGGTGTCGGTCTCGTAATTTACGGCATCTTACACACCTGTGTATCACAGCAGCAATACATCTTTTGGCGCCAACAATCCAAAACCCTGCTGCACAGATAGCTCCTTCCGTGAAATGTCGACCTTGATGTCTCACCTGTTCCTGATAATAGCGTATAAGTAAGGTGGTTACATGTTGACAACCAGGCATAAGAATAGGATTTTTCTCATCTTGATCTAATTTGGCATTATTTAATCGACCGCCAACTCTCAACAAGTCTCTTTTATCAAGTCTGGGGTTTAATGACCTGTAAGAACTATCTTTTGGAATTTCTTCTTGTTTCTTGATGCACCTAATCTCTTTAGCATATGTTTCATGTTGAATGCAATGGAGAATAACCATTTTTGCTTGATTTGGTTCCTTTGGAGTACATGAATTCTCACAAATGTGCCACCTTTGACAATTCTTTGTTACATCACCGCTTCTATTATGGTAACACTGTGCAATATTTATGAGTTGAGTTATAGATTTTATAAATGTCATCTACTTTGAAAAACTTTCAAAACAATGTCGACCAAGCTGATCCCTAGTTCTAATGCACAATGTAATTACTTGTAGGCGAAGCTTTGCATCGGATTCAGGGTTTATCAATTCAAAAGAGTCTCTGGTAATGAGTGATTCCTCATCTGGATGTAATAAGAATGAAGAACCTGTTAACCAGGTGGTACTCATCAGAAGTGTTGCAGGAACTGGCCTAGTAGCATGATCTGCAGGGTTTTTATCTGTAGGCACAGAGTTCCATTGTTCCGGAAAGAAAGATCTTCTGATCTTTTCCACTCCACATCTTTACCGACATACACATGGAATCTTCTGGTTTGGTTGTATATGTAACCTAGAACTACCTTACTATCGGTGTAGAATTTAACCGCATCTGGTTTGATGTCTAATTCTGCTAATACAAGCTCTGCTATTTCTGCTGCTAGTACACGTTCTTTGCGGAAGTGGATCAACACTCCCAGAAGGAAGTTTGCAAGATCTGGTCCAGAGAGGAGAACATTGTTCAATGAAGTACCTTGAAATGTAGCGCTTGAGTCAAATACCACTCTTATCTGACCTGGCTTTCGTGGATGTACACTCCGAAGATTGGTAGATACCAACATTCTTCGCCTTTAAGGAGTGGAGGAGCTTGTTCTGCGTGGCTGTTTTCATAAAGGCTACAAAATGTTCTTTCATTTCTGAATTCTTTTTCAAGTTACACTTCAGTGAGCTGAATCTTGTGAGAACTTGTTCCATATTGTTGGGAAGATGACTTCTAGATGAGCAAAATGGGAGTGATTCATTTTTGAAGAATTCTTTATCCATAATTTTAGAAATTCCTTGTCTTCAATTGAAGGTGCAATTTTATTGTCATCTTTTGTTGTCTGGAACCAACCCCACCAATCACGCTCAAGGCGTGTGAGCAGAGCTAAAAAACTATTTACACACAACTGGGTACTTGTTTCCTATCTGGGCGCCCGCTACGTTAATTGCGCACCATGCTATTCTCCGTATAAAAATCGTATCGCATCGCATCGGATACCACAAATGCACATACACGATATTGAACGATGCGATGCGATGCGATCCGATTTCAACATTTGCCCCAAAAAACAGTGAAAAACTCCTGTCGACCTAATGCCTGTTGACCTAAACCCATGTCGACCTTGGCCTATGTTGGCCTTAAGTCATGTCGACCTTCAACCCTGTCGACCTTACGGTGTCGACTTAATAAATGTAGACCTAAGTCTGGTATAAGGACCAAAAAAGTTGTTTGCTATTTTTAGTGGACTGATAATGGCAATTTACCGCCCCATTACCAACGACACCACCACTATCCACGTGATCCCGAAGCGTGGCGAGCGCAGCGAGCCCCGCGAGGGGCGGCGGTACGCGTCCTCCGACTTTTTCATACCCCCACTATCCACGTCGGCGTGGAGTTGAGAATAGAAAGTGTGGCGAGCGCAGCGAGCCACCGAGCCCGAAGCGTGGCGAGCGCAGCGAGCCCCGCGAGGGGACGCGGATACCTGTGAAGCCCGCGAGGGGACACGGAAGGTATCCGTGTCCCCTCGCAGGCTTCACAGGTATCCGCGTCCCCTCGCGGGGCTCGCTGCGCTCGCCACGCTTCGGGCTCGGTGGCTCGCTGCGCTCGCCACACTTTCTATTCTCAACTCCACGCCGACGTGGATAGTGGGGGTATGAAAAAGTCGGAGGACGCGTACCGCCGCCCCTCGCGGGGCTCGCTGCGCTCGCCACGCTTCGGGATAAAATTGTGAATTTTCCCTTGGGTACCAAAGTGTCTTCCCTTGATTCCCAAGTGCCACCCTTCCATCCACTCCGATCCGATACAAAATGTAGTTGGATCGGATCGGACGCCATCGTACAGCATTGTGCACCGCATGCGATGCGATCCGATTTAAAATGAAATCGGATCGGATCGGATAGCATCGTATGCCATCGTACATCATCGAGTACCGAATCCGATGCGATGCGATCCGATTTCATTACGGTGCCGTACGTAGAAAACCTGGGCGCCCAGATAGGAAACAAGTACCCACAACTGTTTAGTACAATGTAAAAAATTATTTTACTGAATAAAATCAAAACAGAAACATAAAATCAATCACAATGTAGAGACAATTGCTAGCTGACATGTAAAAATGGGTTCTTCACATCACGGGAATAAAATTCAATGTGGATTGGGCCCAGTTGGGATGTGTATAATGGGAAATTTCGGGGTGGGGGGGGGGGGGGGTGGGGGGGGGGAAGAAAGGTAGTCACAGGTAAGTGCACTTTGCCAATTGATCGGAGCTCTTGATGTCCAATAGTTTCCACTCAGATGGTATTGTAATCCTCACAATAATATAACTTGTTCAGCCGTTGGAGGAGAGTCGGCTTCCGCTTTATAGTGGTACCCCTTGTCTATTGGAGCTTGAGGGGGGGGGGGAGGTGGAAGGGGGGGGATTCTGGCACCCCAATGGAATCCAAAAAGCGGTGTCCGCCGAACTGGAAGGAAATGACTTGATTGATGGTATCTACTCACTTAAACAATGTCCTCCATGGGTGGCAAGCTGGAATTTGCTGCTAAATGATTGGGAGGAGAAGTATCCACCATGCACATCCCCCCTCATTGGGCAGCAGTTAACATTTAGCGGGACAGATCTTGTCAAGCGCCTGTATATTCCTTGGAAATATTCCTTGGAACCCTTTTTCTTTGTTGTCTGGAATACTGTATCACCAAGGCCTTCACCATTTCCTTTATGTGCAGTAAGCTCTCTGTCAGTATGATTCCCTTGACCTTTTTGAGCTGTTCTGGTCAAACTCTCTTTTATAAAGAAGTGGTGTTAGGGCATGGTTCAAATAGAGATACACAAACATTTTTAATCACATTTGTTTTAAAGACATTGATGTTGTTTGGTCTGCGCAACTGATGCAAACGTCACCCACTATCACCCATCCGAGGTAGAGTCTTTGTGCATAGGGTACATTATTAGGGCCGTTGCCTTGTTGACAGACTTTGTGTACCCTCAGTATATATCTGCCAAGCAGAAGAAAAATTTGTGCAGAATCATCCAATGGTGGGATTTGATCAGCAATAGTACAGTGGGGAGATCTACACAGCGCTTAGAGGGAAAACCCATAGCGGCCTACACTCCTGGGGGAAAGTCCCGGTCCCCCTGGTACTAACAAATACAATGGGAGTGGGGAGTGTTGGCGCTCTGGGGTTGGTGTGGATTTGTTGATGTTATAAAGTTTTGTAATGGGGGGTGAGAGGATTATAGGGAGCTGGGAGCAATAACTGTAGGCTGTGTGTTGTGACGGTGTATGGATAGGGAGCAATAACTGTAGGCTGAGTGTTGGGATGGTATGTAAACTGGGAGCAATAACTGTAGGCTGGATGTTGATGGTGGGGATCAGGAGAGGGTGATTTTCAACTGTGTATGATGGTATAATAACCTGTCCCACGATAAGGCAACGCCTGATGTCTTAATGACTGATGGAGGTGTAGCAGTACCCGGATTCCTTCACATCTAGCCCTGGAGTGGATGTGGGTACTGCTACACCTCTATTTTTGTTTATTGCTTGTAAATAAATCACTAAATTGATTTTTACAGTTTTTGATGAGTGCTCCTTTATTCCCTACCAAGGGAATTTGGACATTATATATATATATATATATATATATATATATATATATATATATATATATATATATATACAGAGTTTGTTAGGAGGCTCTTCCAAATGAGGTGTAGATATGTTGGTGAAAACTTGTAGGTAATGATAATCCGGTGCCCTCCTGGGAATAATTCAGCCACTGCTGGCGATGTATAGCGGGGGTTGGCGGCACTCAGAAAAAACGACACCACACAAGGCTTTAACCGACGTTTCTGTGCTCAGCGGCACTTTTATCAAGGTGCAGGTGCCAACCCCCGCTATATATATATATATATATATATATATATATATATATATATATATATATATATATATAGTCCAAAGAGCAAACGCACACGCTGACATGCAAAAAGATAACCTGTGCCAGGTAACAATTTCATAGAGGTAGAGTCCTGTGGGAAACAGAACTACCGGCACCAGTAATGAGGAAGTCCAAATAAATGCTTTTAGTGCATATTTAAAGCAAATAAATCTTCAGGCTCAAACTGATCGAAGCATAAACACATCACCCATCAGGCATTAGAGACACATTTACAAGTTCTCACTTGAGGAAGGTGGTCGCACCACCGAAACAGGCTGTCGGGTATTGATGCTTTGGAGCTGGTGACAGGTTCCCCAGTGACACTACACTGTTGTGATGGGCTTGGATAAGTAACCTGCATCTTTTGTTTTATGATTCCAATGCAATGCCATGTGTTATTTTTTCTTATGTGACATAAAAATGTTTTGTCTAAAATCTGGTGTGCAGACCACTCTCTACCTAGGAGATACCCCATATATGCAATTCTATATGTGATCTGGCACCCTACTATTTTCCTGACGGTGTGCGGTTTCTCAACTGTACATATATATATATATAAGTCCTGGGTTAATCTGGTCGTAAAAGCAGCTTTATTTCCAGGACTCATTGGCAGTGTCAGTGTGTGGTCTGCTGGAGATACATAAAACCAGGCATATAGTCTGGATGAGTCACACTGACATGCAAAAAGATAACCTGTGTCAGGTAACAATTTCATAGAGGTAGAGTCCTGTGGGAAACAGAACTACTGGCACCAGTAATGAGGATGTCCAAATAAATGCTTTTAGTGCATATTTAAAGCAAATAAATCTTCAGGCTCAAACTGATCGAAGCATAAACACATCACCCATCAGGCATTAGAGACACATTTACAAGTTCTCAGGGCATAAGAGGTGTACTCACCTGCTGTCACTTGGACTAATCATGGGTGTCGCGTGTATCCACTCCATGTCACTCCTATACATCGCCGCAGCTAGCAGGCAGCGTTGTGGAACCAAGCTTCAGCGCATGTTGAAGGAGGACTGCAGAGTGGTTCCCCGGTCCCCGGAAGTGATCCAAGTCACCAGTTGTTACCATGGTGACCTAAAGCCGGCAAATACGTTACAGTATACCAAATATAAGTGATGCAAAAACAGTACAACATTCCATATAAACATATACACATACAAACGGACAAACATTGAAGAAGTCAAAAATGAGAAAAAGATTGTATGCTTGGGATTAGCCAAGCTTGTACATCACATGACCTGGGCAAACTGCCTCTGATGTACATTGTGAAAAAAAACACAAAATATAACATTGGTCTAAATGTTACATTCAAAGATACAATAATTGAAACACTAGAAGGTTATTTGGAGCGGTGCAAATTATAATAATGTATAAACTAATGAATAAACGGTGAAATGGAAAACTCTTCATTTAAGCCCATAGAACGCATACAATTGAGTTCATATATCCAATAGCACTCCTTTTTCATAAGCAGAGCATGCCTATCGCCACCTCGCCTCAAGGGGGGCACATGTTCAAGTGGCATAAAGGCAAAGTCTCTAATCAAGTGTCCACTATTGACAAAATGCCTCGCCACCGGAGGTCTGTTAGTATCAATCTTCAAATAGGCCCTATTAATCGAGGATCTGTGTGCCCCGATTCTCTCCTTGAGCATCCGCATAGTTTTGCCCACATATATTTTATTGCATGGGCATTTAATTAGATAGACCACATATTTGGTCTCACAGTCCATAGCATGTTTGAGACTGTATCTCTTGCCTGTGGTAGGGTGTACGAATGCATTAGCTTTGATCATATGTCGACAGTTGACACAGCCAGAGCATTTTTGTGAGCCGACAGGCCTAGAGAGCCAATTTTTTTGACTGGTCCACTTTGGGGCTAATATCCGAAAATGTGAGTTGCTGCTTGAGATTTTGGCTTTGTTTGAAGCAGAACAAAGGAGGACACTGACAAATTTTTCCCATAACTGGATCAGTGCGTTGGATATGCCAATGTTGTAAGATGGAATCCTTTATAGATTTAGATGCAACCGAGTAGGTTGTCGCAAAGTGTAACCTACAGTATGTTCCTTTTCCTCTCTCACCTTGGGGAATAGCAACTCAGACCTCTGTAGACCCTTACATTTGGCTCTGGCTTCTTCGACCTCCTTGCGGTCATACTGTTGTTCAATAAACTGTTTGCACATATCATCAAGCACACCGTCCAGAGATGTCACGTCAGACGTGATGTGAACTGCTCTCAAGAGTTGAGAATAAGGCAAACCGCGTTTAAGCGGCTGTGGGTGGATAGTGGTGGCAAGCAAAAGAGTATTCTTGTCTGTAGGCTTTTTGAATAAAGATATGACAAACATCCCATCCTTGATGTTGATGAGCACATCAAGAAAATGTATGCTCACAGGGCTGCTGTTTGAAGTGAATCCAATATTTCCTGGGATAGTATTAAGGAATAATACAAATTCATTGAGAGGAGCCTCAGTGCCAGTCCATATAAAGAATAGGGCATCAATGTACCTTACATAACACTTGATGAACTTAGAAAAAATGGAATTTGAAAGAATATGTTGTTTTTCATACTGGAACATAAATTGGCATACGATGGGGCAATGTTTGACCCCATCGCGGTGCCACGGCGCTGTAAAAAAAAGCCGTTATCAAACAAAAAATAATTTTTGTTCAAAACTAACTCCAGTAATAACAACAAAAAATCAACAGGAGGACCTTTGTACAATGGACTGGCACTGATACACTATTGCACTGCTCCAATACCCTCATCGTGTGCAATGTTGGTGTACAGACTGGCGACATCTAATGTCACCAGCATGCGCCCCTCGATTGGTTGACCAAATTTACTGAGTTTATTTAAAAAGTCAGTAGTTTCACGCAGAAAGTAGGGACTATCTTGCACCACCGGCTGCAGGAAAACATCAATGTACTGCGAAACCGGCTGGCTGATAGAGCCCATGGAGGAAATAATTGGTCTCCCAGGAGGGGAGACCAGCGTCTTGTGCACCTTAGGCAAACAGTAGAGAAGAGGGATGATAGGGAACTCTTGCACCAGGAAATCACTAGTGGACTCATCGATTCAATTATTGGTAAGACCCAGCTTAATCACTGAATCAAACTCACTCTTTTATTTCTGAGTGGGATCATATGTGAGTTTAGAGTAACTATTAGTGTCACTCAATTGTCCTTTGATTTCCTCAATGTAATATTCCCTATCAAGTACTACCACCCCCCCCCCCACACACACCTTTATCCAAGGTTAACTCCCAGATGGAAATATGGATATGTTCCCAATTAGATGTAAGAAGAACTGGAGTGGCGGGTGTCCATAAACCTGACCGGAGGAAATAGAGCCTGATCCTGATTTTTGTGGGGATACTGGTCTCAGTCCTGGTTAGAGGGCTCCGGTGATTCTCAGGTGGTGGTGTCCCTTGATGATATCCAGTCTTGAGTAGCCCAGATGGAAAGGCTTTTGGGAGGGGAAAAATGAAGGGGAGTTGGTTCAAGTGAGGTAGTCTCTGTCTGGAGTCCCAAATAAGTCAGAGCTGTAGCACCTTTCCTGACGCGTTTCGTTACCCACAGGTAACTTTATCAAGTTACCTGTGGGTAACGAAACGCGTCAGAAATTGGGCAACCAATCGAGGGGTGCATGCCAGCATGACATTAGATGTCGCCAGCCTGTACACCAACATTGCACACGATGAGGGTATTGGAGCAGTGCGAGAGTGTATCAGTGCCAGTCCATTGTACAAAGGTCCTCCTGTTGATTTTTTGTTGTTATTACTAGAATTAGTTTTGAACAAAATTTTTTTTTCTTGATAACGGCTTTTTTTTTTTACAGCGCTGTGGCACCGCAAAGGGGTCAAACATGCCCCCATCGTATGCCAATTTATTTATGTTCCAGTATGAAAAACAACATATTTTTTCTAGGTTCATCAAGTGTTATGTAAGGTACATTGGTGACCTATTTTTTATATGGACTGCCACTGAGGCTCTTCTCAATGAATTTGTATTATTCCTTAATACTATCCCAGGAAATATTAGATTCACTTCAAACAGCAGCCCTGTGAGCATACATTTTCTTGATGTGCTCATCACCATCAAGGATGGGATGTTTGTAACATCTTTATTCAAAAAGCCTACAGACAAGAATACTCTTTTGCTTGCCACCAGTTTCCACCCACAGCCGCTTAAACGCGGTTTGCCTTATTCTCAACCTTATTCTCAACTCTTGAGAGCAGTTTGCATCATGTCTGACGTGACATCTCTGGACGGTGTGCTTGATGATATGTGCAAACAGTTTATTGAACGACAGTATGACCGCAAGGAGGTCGAAGAAGCCAGAGCCAAATGTAAGGGTCTACAGAGGTCTGAGTTTCTATTCCCCAAGGTGAGGGAGAAAAAGGAACAGAGGTTACACTTTGCGACAACCTACTCGGTTGCGTCTAAATCTATAAAGGATTCTATCTTACAACATTGGCATATCCTACGCACCGATCCAGTTATGGGAAAATTTTGTCAGCGTCCTTCTTTGTTCTGCTTCAAACGAAGCCAAAATCTCAAGCAGCAACTCACATTTTCGGATATTAGCCCCAAAGTGGACCAGTCAAGAAAATTGGCTCTCTAGGCCTGTCGGCTCACAAAAATGCTCAGGCTGTGTCAACTGTCGACATATGATCAAAGCTAATGCATTCGTACACCCTACCACAGGCAAGAGATACAGTCTCAAACATGCTATGGACTGTGATATGTGGTCTATCTAATTAAATGCCCATGCAATAAACTATATGTGGGCAAAACTATACGGATGCTCAAGGAGAGAATCGGGGCACACAGATCCTCGATTAATAAGGCCTATGTGAAGATTGATACTAACAGACCTCCGGTGGCGAGGCATTTTGTCAATAGTGGACACTTGATTAGAGACTTTGCCTTTATGCCACTTGAACATGTGCCCCCCTTGAGGCAAGGTGGCGATAGGCATGCTCTGCTTATGAAAAAGGAGTGCTATTGGATATATGAACTCAATTGTATGCGTCCTATGGGCTTAAATAAAGAGTTTTCCTTTTCACTGTTTATTTATTAGTTTATACATTATTATAATTTGCACCGCTCCAAATAAACTTCTAGTGTTTCAATTATTGTATCTTTGAATGTTACCCTTTAGACCAGTGGTGGGGAACCTCAGGCCCGGGGGCCGTATGCGGCCCCCATAGCCAGTCTGAGTGGCCCTCCTACCCACCCGGCAGCTCTGCCATGAGTCAAGTACAGGGGACTTCTTGCGAGAGGTTGGTAGTTCTTGCGAGATTCCTCTTAATTAACAGCAACCAAAGACTATCAGTCCTATTCAACGGCAGCTGCCGGAGCGTGGAACGGCTGCAGCAAGACAATTTGTAAGATTCATTTTTATATATGGCCCCCGATTGATTTCTCCACCATAAAAATTGGCCCTTGGCACAAAAAAGGTTCCCCACCCCTGCTTTAGACCAATGTTATATTTTTTCATAATGTACATCGGAGGCAGTTTGCCCAGGTCATGTGATGTACAAGCTTGGCTAATCCCAAGCATACAATCTTTTTCTCATTTTTGTCTTCTTAAATGTTTGTCCGTTTGTATGTATATATGTTTATATGGAATGTTGTACTGTTTTTGCATTATTTATATTTGGTATACTGTAACGTATTTGCAGGCTTTAGGTCACCATGGTAACAGCTGGTGACTTGGATCACTTCCGGGGACTGGGGAACCACTCTGCAGTCCCCCTTCAACATGCCCTAAAGCTTGGTTCCACAACGCTGCCTGTACTTCCGGTACACGGCAGCGCTGTATGCTAGCTGCAGTGATGTATAGGAGTGACATGGAGTGGATACATGCGGCGCCCGTGATTAGTCCAAGTGACAGCAGGTGAGTGCACCTCTTATGCCCTATATAACACAGGTCTCATGCTCAGTATCTTGTCAACCCCTCTTGAAGAAGGTTCTACAGCACCGAAACGGCCATCGAGGAGACGTGAGAACTTGTAAATGTACCTCTAATGCCTGATGGGTGATGTGCTTATGCTTTGATCAGTTTGAGCCTGAAGATTTATTTGCATTAAATATGCACTAAAAGCATTTATTTGGACTTCCTCATTACTGGTGCCGGTAGTTCTGTTTCCCACAGGACTCTACCTCATATATATGTATATATATATATATCCAAGGTAAGTGTCCTCATCTCTGTGGCTATATATATATATATATATATATATATATATATATATATATATATATATATATATATAGACGGAGGAAGGTGCGGCACTCACGATCAATCACACAAATAACTGGACGCTGCCACTGTGATATCATCAACGTTTCAAAACTTTAATGTTTTGTCATCAGGATCATATATATATATATATATATATAGATAGGTCTCTGGTTGGTCCGGCACTCCTGCTGAAGGTACAGCTGCTCCGGTGCCCCCCGCAAGGTAAATCAATACAGTGGTAGGTAGGCAGTGGCACTCTGGAGTCTTTAGGATGATCCATTGAAAACGGGGCGAGTTTGACCCCGAAACGTTGGGATATTGAGATGTCAGCGTTTTAGCAATAAATAACTTTTTTTCTTCACCATCCTAAAGACTCCAGAGTGCCACTGCCTACCTACCACTGTATATATATATATATATATATATATATATAGTCACTATCCTGGTCTCTGGGTGATTTATTCTGAGTGCCACTGTTCTCCCGCTATATTGTTACACAGGCTGTCCGGCTGGGCAGCTTGTTACACTGCAACAGCCACATCGGAGTGCCGCGCTCTATACAGAACTATATATATATACTGTATATATACAATCCTGGAAGACGAATCGGCACTCAGTCCTTAGGTACAGCTGCCCCGGGTGCCAACAATAGACAGTGATAATAAACAGAAATAGTCGGGTCACTCCAGGGGTCTTGGTTTCACAAAGTAATTTATGTAGAATGAGGCAAAGTTACATGTAACTTTGCCTCATTCTACATAAATTACTTTGTGAAACCAAGACCCCTGGAGTGACACGACTATTTCCGTTTATTATATATATATAGCCCCACATTGTCAACTCCCTGCTGCTAAATCCCCACCATCAGCATCCAGTTCTGTGGACCCACCTCAGGGAGTCTTTTTTGATGTGGAGACAGGTAAAATTTTGTGTAGACATGTGGGCTGTTGCAAAATAGTGTGTATATATATATATATATATATATATATATATATATATATATATATATATATATATATATATACAGCGTGGAAAAAATGGCGGCACTTGGAGACTTGCAGTAAAAAACAACATCTCTTCTTTATAAGTTCATGGTGCAAAACATACCAACGTTTCGGGAAGACCCAGTTATCAAGGTGCAGAAATACAACAGCTGCAAGAGGCATCACATCCCAGGTCTTCAAGTCTCCTGCTCCGGACGGGCTGCTTTTGGACTCTATACGGGTGTCTGTGTCATTTCTATCCTGTGCTGCTGTTTTGCCACTGTTGGAAACCTTATGCTGTTTTAAACGTCTACAGTTTGTAAGTGTGGACTTTTATTAAAACGTTGTGTTTTTAAAGGATAATTTGCACTATCCCTTCTTTTTTGTCTTGCCCCCTTGTCGCATGTCCTGCGAAAGGGAGGTTATTATTACAGGATATCGCTGTAAACCAGTTGAAACAGCTCTGGAATTAATGGTGATATAAATCCTTTACCTTTTCTGGCTATACACTGAGCGCTATTGTGTTTGTCATACCACTTTGTACCAAGGTGTTTCACTGGATGTATACCTTTTGTGTATGATAAACTTGGCTGCACAGTGCATTTAATTGCGCACCACGATTGTTAACTATCTGTTTTCACTTCCATAGTCTCCAAGTGCCGCCATTTTTTCCACGCTGCATCCATTGTTTTGGAAGGCACTGGAGCAAAGTACTAGAAGTGATTGAGTGCCGGTCCGCCCCCACACAGTATATATATATATATATATATATATATATATATATATATATATATATATATATATATATATATGTGTGTGTGTGTGTGTGTGTCAAAATTCAAACATGGATATTGTAAAAAAAATTTAACTTTACATGATAAAATATAGTTATCACAATGTTTTTTACTCCTTACAGCATCACGCCCTGCTGCTGGGACTGTGCCTGTCCAAAACGCCAGACCCTCAGCAACTGTCGGTGGCCCCTCGTGAGAGTGATGTTGATGACCTTCACACAGGTAAATTGATGAAATGTAAATTTGCATGCTAAAGTTCTACATGTGTGTCAAAAAGTAATTTTTCTATGTTGAATGCTTTTAATGTTTATTTTCCATTTAGCACTTGCATGTGCACCACTTTCTCCTGCACCACTTGGGCCCATGTTCATCCGCCCACCTGTTCTGACCCCACCACAGCAAATTACAAAGCAACCACAACCCCACAAAGGTAAAAATCTATATAATGGTGCTATTTCTTCGCATAGCTCCCAACATTGCCCTCTCCAGGAGGCAGGGCCGGTGCGAGGCACCGGAGCGCCCCAGGCGGGGGGCCCCGGCGCTCACACACTCCACGGGCGGCAGGGGGTAATGCGGCCGCTGCCTCTGCTGCGCTCCACGGGAGGGGGGGATGGGTGATGCGGCTTCTGCGCTCCATGGGGGGGGAGAGTTGGTGGCGGGAGATGCCGCAGGGGGTCTTATAGATACGGCTCCATATGGGCTCCAGGAGGGTTGCTGCGGGCTCTACCCCCGCCGCTGACAATGACCAACACGGGGGGAGGGGGCGGCTCAGTCACTCACCTGCTCCCAGGTCCTTCTTTCTTCCTGCTCTCCTCGGGAGCTTTGTCGCTGCTGCTGTTTTTTCTGCTGCTCAATACCGCCCTCCAGTGGCCAGCGCCCTAGGCAAATGCCTAATGCTGCCTAGTGGTGGCGCCGGCCCTGCCAGGAGGGAGACAATGCTCCACTCCATCACATCCATCTCATGTCTGATTCTCATCAGCTGTGTACAACAGCTTAATTGCTGATCTTGACACTTCAGCACAGGTGATGGTAATCTCCTATATATTTGGCTACATCTGTCACTCAAAGTGGGTGTCTGTGTCTATAACGCTCTGTTCCTGGACTTTCCTCTTAATGTGTGATTGCCTTCATCTGTGCTGAACACCTTTCTGAGAAATTAACCTGTTTAAAAAAGGTGATGGCAATCATACATTAAGGGGAAGTCTAGAAACAGAGCATTGTGTCCCTCCTGGAGAGGGTCATGTTGGGAGGTATGTGACAGAGAACCAGCCCAGTGAGCCCACAGACAGTGCCAGACACCCACTGCCTTCCCATGTTGCCCAGCACTGCTACTCCACAGCCACCAGGTGAGCGCCCCCCTCCCGCGATTTGCGGCAAAAACACCCCCGCGACCCCCCCTCCCGCGATTCGCTGCAAAAAGAACCCCCCCACGACCCCTCCCGCAATTCACGGCATAACCACCACCCCGCGCACCCCCCCTCCCGCGAATCGCGGCAAACCCTCCCCCGTGACCCCCCCCCCGATTCGCGGAAAAAACACCCCCCGCGACCTCCCTCCCGCGATTCGCGGCAAAAAGAACCCCCCCGCGACCCCCCCTTGCACGATTGGCGGCACCCCCCCTGCGACCTTCCTCCCGCGATTCGCGGCACACCCCCCCCCCGCAATTCGCAGCAGCCCCAGGATTAAATGGCACATGCAAAACACTGACATGGCTATGGTCGACAATGAAAAAGGTTGACATGAGTTTTTGAAGATTTATTTTTAATTTTTTTAATTTTTTCATATTCATTGTCATGTGTCGACATGGACACCACTGAAGTGGCACACTTATGTCAACATTTACATTTGTTGACCTTTCTGTGTTGATTTTTTCTTGTGGCGATTCGCGTCACACCCCCCCCCGCAACCCCCCCTCCCGCGATTCGCGGCACCCCCCGTGACCCCCCACCTCCCGCAATTCGCGGCAACCCTCCACCGGAACCCCTGTGAACCCCGCCCTCCCGCGATTCGCGGAACCCACCCCGCGACCCCCCCTCCCGCAATTCGCGGCACCCCCCCGTGATTCGCGGCAGCTCCAGAATTAAATTGCACATGGAAAACACTGACATGGCTATGGTCGACAATGAAAAAGGTTGACATGAGTTTTTGAAGTTTTTTTGTCATTTTTTGAATATTTTCATATTCATTCTCATGTGTCGACATGGACACCAATGAAGTGCCACACTTATGTCAACATTTACATGTGTTGACCTTTCTGTGTTGATTTTTTTCTTGTGGCGATTTGCGTCACACCCCCCCCACCCCCCACCCCCCACAACCCCCACTCCCGCGATTCACGGCACACACACACACACACACCTCCCCCGCGATTCTCGGCACCCCACCCCGTGACCCCCCCTCCCGTGATTCACGGCACACCCCCGCGACCCCCCCCTCCCATGATTCGCCGCAACCCCCGCCCCGTAACCCCCCCTCCCGCGATTCGCGGCACCCACCCCCGCGACCCCCCCTCCCGCAATTCGCGGCACCCCCCCGCGATTCGCGGCAGCTCCAGAATTAAATTGCACATGGAAAACACTGACATGGCTATGGTCGACAATGAAAAAGGTTGACATGAGTTTTTGAAGTTTTTTTTTCATTTTTTGAATGTTTTCATATTCATTCTCATGTGTTGACATGGACACCAATGAAGTGCCACACTTATGTCAACATTTACATGTGTTGACCTTTCTGTGTTGATTTTTCTTGTGGCGATTCGCGTCACACCCCCCCCCCACCCCCCCCCGCAACCCCCACTCCCGCGATTCACGGCACACACACCCCCCCCCCCGCGATTCTCGGCACCCCACCCCGTGAACCCCCCTCCCGTGATTCACGGCACACCCCCCGCGACCCCCCCTACCATGATTCGCCGCAACCCCCGCCCCCGTAACCCCCCTCCCGCGATTTGCGGCAACCCACCCCGCGACCCCCCTCCCGCGATTCTCTGCAATCCCTCCCCTCCCGCGATTCGCAGCATCCACCCCCCCACAACCCCCCCTCCTGCAATTCGCGGCACCCCCCGCGACCCCCCCTCCGCGACCCCCCCTTCCGCGATTCGCGGACACCTAAGTTGCAATACAGGGCATCTTTCATACAATTCTAACCATCTTTCTCATATACAAATGTTCACAAATTAAGGGGGCGCAGCCCCTTACGACGGTGTGAAGAGCGCCCGTAGGGCGCGATGAATCACCTAGTGATATATTAATAGGGGAAGTGCAGGATCAGACCATTATGTTCCTCCTGGAGTGGGCAATGTTTGGAGTTATGTTTATTGTATGCAGGCCAGGTTCCAGATAATAACCTCACAACATCTCACTCTCCAGCACATACACATTGATCTGCTACTAACCTTCCCATCTAATTAATGTTAATGTTCATCATCAGTTTCTATACACCCTTGTTGTGAAACAACCTCTGTGAATCAGGTGACAGCAATCAAACATTAATAGGATACTCCCGAAACAGCATGCTAATCCTCCAGGATTGAGCCATTTGCCTGACACTGCATCAAACATTATTCCCATTGACTGTAGTTACATACCTCCCAACATGACCCTCTCCAGGAGGGACACAATGCTCTGTTTCTGGATTTATCTCCTATTTTGTGATTACCATCACCTGCGATGAAACACCTTTCTTATCAATTAACCTGTTTAAAGCAGGTGATGGTAATCATAAAAAATTTAGAAGGAAGTCCAGAAACAGAGCATTGTGTCCCTCCTGGAGAGGATCATGTTGGGAGGTATGTAGTTATTGTTTCCATGTAAACAACTTTTATTTGCCATAATAGTGTATAACAATTTGAATACCAGACATTTTAAATTTTAAACCAGATACATTTATATCAGGCTTGCCTACCCTCCCAAAAATCGGATCCTTCTCCCGGCCCCCCCAGGAAGGTGGGTAAGTCTCCTGCTTTCTAGTGATAGCCCCGCTCCCACCTTGCCCGCTGGTTTAAATACCATAAATCACAATGAGGGGGCAAGACTTAAATGACGCGATCACATTTAAGACCCACCCCCTCTCCGCGGCCCGTGAATCACTGCATTTTCGGCATTGGGGGGCAGGGCCAAGTGATGTCAGCCTTGCCTCCGCCTCCCTGACCTGTTGCTTCTCCCGGAGAGGTGAAATTAAAAGTAGGCAAGTATGATTTATATTTAACTGTGTGAGTGTTTATTTGACCCTTTTTTGGGTCATGGCTTGAATGGTATATTGCAGGAGGGATAGATGCTCCTGCATTTGTCCATCATGTGCTGTTCTCCTTGTGCTAATATGAGATTACTATTGTAGTTTTGCAATCATTTAAGTCATCAATTGCACATACTGCAATTCTGCCCAAAATCAAATTGCAAATGAACCATGTCACATCAACAGCCCCTGCAGCGCAGCATGGTTTCCAACATGAGTGTCAAAGTGCTGGTTGGCCAAGCAATAAGTTTGTGTCCTTTAACATTATTATTTGTAAACAAATGGAAGACTGTGTCATGTTTTTAGTAAGCACACTTGAACATTTTGAAGGAGATGTTGCTATGGGCAACCACACTGAAATATGACTAATTAACTATTATATAAAACATGTGTTCATTAATAAAATTAGGCAGAGCTTCCAGAGTATAACTGCAGTGGCCATCCACAATGGACATATGTTTACATTGTTTAAATGTTGTAATAATGGGAAGGCATGCTACAATGTGTAGTATTACATCAGCAAAGGTAACATATGGGTTGTTAAGAATATAGTATACATCATATGGCTGCTTAACATAGTTAAATTAATAATTAAAGATTCAAACTCAGTTTAATAAATAGCTGTAGGGAAATTATGGGTTGTTACTGTAGCACTATAAAAAGTCAAATAAATAATGCTAATGTTATCTGTCATCTGTCACCTGAGGCTGCTGACACTTCCAATACTGCAGCAGAGCCTGCGTACAGACAACATTTGCAGGCAATGACACCATTACCTCCCCACCCGCAAATGTACCATAGTCCCGAGTTGCCCTTCAGCCCAGAAGCAAATGACAGTGGTGCTGCAGACTTTTTTACAAACTGGGCAGGACACCAATCACGATGCGAGGCAGCACTGAAACTGCAGGCAGAAAGTATGGACGACATCTCCAAGCAAACATGCCGCATTGCAAAAACAGTGTCACTGCTACACATGGAGACCAAGACACTGAATAAGTGTATGGCCGATAGTCGTGTTGATCAGATCCAAATTCAGACTCTCATGGTGACACTGATGGAGTCCTTGTGCCAACAGCACACAACACAGACCCCTTTCTGGAAGAAATTTCTGTCTCATTCAGGGAGCGGAATATAATGGCGGCCAGAGATGGCACAGCAACTCAAAGCAGCAGTGCTACGCCCCAATCCACACCACTCCCTTCACCACCATGCCGGTCATCCCGACGCAACTCCAAAGATAGCACCAATGTTAATGGGTCCACGGCTACCAAACATGACAAAAAATAAAAATACCTATGTGTGTAAACATTGTACTGTTATTTTCACTTTGTTACCAGCAGTAAAAAAGTTTTGAGTCCACATTTTCCATCTTATTACCCATTAATTTTACACATCACATAAACAAACATTAGCAAAACTAGTTTATTTCACTTACACACATACACAATTTGTTTACACTACACATGAAATTATTCAATGTATGTGTATCCACATACAGATGGAGCCGGGCTCCCTCTTGCTGGCGAATCGCCAGAACGTCACCGCTGGCGATCCGCCAGCAGCCCGGCGTCCATCTGACTGAGACGCGCTTCAGGGAGATGGACAGGGTTAGAGGGGATGCGGGGAGGCAGTGGGGACCCCGGGTGACCGCCGACAAGCCGGCGGGGACCCGATGGAAGCCGTTGGAAGGGGACGCGCGCGCATCTTGTGCACGCGTCCCCTTTCACAGATACAGATGGCGCGTGGCGGGGGATGGCAGCTGGCTTCGCCATCGCCATCCCCTGCAGAGAAGAGACCCGCTCCATCTGTACACACACACGGAAAAACAAAGAAATATGCAGATTTGACAATAACATCATGTCCAGTCCTGAGCAAGCAGATGCAAAATTAACGGTGTATTCAGACAATAGAACACCTAAAAAAAATAAAAAATAAACACAAAAATGAGTGCATACAATTAACACAAATATACACATATAAATATAACAAACACTTCTAAAAAGTATACAGCATGGGACCAGATATCGCAATACAACAATGTAATCACCCTGTAAAAAATTAAGCCATAGGAGCCACAATCCAGCAAAACCAGGACTTCATAAGCAATCTCCATAGCTGTGTTCCAAGCACCCCATCAGGCTGCAGGGGAGAAAGAGAGGTAGGTGTTCATCCCAAACAACACAATAGTAAGTATGCCTGTGAAGGTTGACAACAACATCAATTAGCATAGCATGACAACATTGCAATGGACAATCCTGTACCACATTATTTAACCCTTTCACATATAGTAAGGCCATAATTCACACACATGATTTCCAACACACTTACAGTATAAAAAGGAGGTGTGTAGCACACATCGGCCATGGCAGCAGCACAGCACATATCTCTATAGCTGTGTTCAAAGCAACCCATCAAGCTGCAGGAGAGAAAGAGAGGTAGGTGTTCATCTCAATAACACCATATAATGTGTGTGTCTGTGGTAAACTTTGAACACTCAAGTTTCCACACCAAAACAACATATTACATCACAAAAATGGAACACATAACAACAGCATTTACACAGACCAAATAACAGCATTATTTGTAACCAATACTTACAGGCAAAATACAGCACATCAGGTGAAATCCAGGTACCAGGAAACCCAGGAAAACAAGCCCCATCCACATGTGTGTGTGGAATACACACACAATCAGCCTACAGATAGAGATTTATAGAAATGACACTGGACTTACCACAATAACATGTATTGGTATGTGGGTGTGAGTGAAAAACATATATGTTACAGTAGTTACATTAAAGGCATCAAAAAATACATTTGAACAATGACACAATTGATATTTCACTTAATCTATAACAAACTTGTTCCGAAAACTCATAATGGTAGACATCTGAAGCTACTTTGTAAGTGTAGGAGGTACATTTAAATTTAGCACTGCTATGTGCATATAGCATGGAGTAACCTGTATGAGCTCATTGCAATCTGCCGCCCAGACGCTGTACTCCATCTATCGCCAGATGTTTCATTCTCCAATGCAGCCTCGCTGTCTTCTCCATCCCCAATGTCTGGTAGATGTTGATCCAGACAGAGGTTGTGAAGAAAACAGCAAGCCATCACAATTTTTGACACCTTTTGGGGGCTGTACAACAACAAGCCACCAGACGTATCTAGGCACCTAAAGCGAGATTTTAATACGCCAAAGCATCTTTCTATCACACATCTTGTGGCCTTATGTGCACGCTGAAAATTGTGATCTGCATCAGAAATGGGGGCAGACAGTGGAGTCAGGAGCCAGGATAAACAGGGGAACCCATTATCTCCTGAAAATAAGTAAAGGGCCATAAATGAAAACATTTCAATACATGATTGTTAAAGGACACACATTTGGACACATATGCAGTACATTTTTTTTTGTTTTGTGCAAACATGTGTTAATTTATAAACTTGCATCTTCTTACCCATATATAAGTAATGTAAACATGCAGGATTGATCAAAACCAGAGAGAAATATAGATACACACATCCATCACATAACATATATATATATATATATATATATATATATATATATATACACACACACACACACACACACACACACACACAAATAGCAAAAGAGAGAGAGAGAGAGAGAGACATGTGTGTAATCATTTCCCTATGTATCACAGATTGCACTCTACACACTATTAGACACTTGCCCAGTAGCCAGCCCTCTGGAATTAATCCGGCTTGAAACTCATCAAAGAGGGCTGACTGGCTGAGGATGTAGGAGTCATGACATGAGCCAGGGTAGCCTGCAAACACACTCTTGATCTTAAGATTGGCATCACAGACCACCTGCACGTACTTGGTACTTGTGCTTCCATGACGGTTACAATAGGAACGGGCAGTATCCCGAGGTGGTCTCAGCGGAATGTGGGTGCAGTCAATTGCACCAAGCACATTTCGCATGAGTGCAATGCGATGGAACGCTACCCTAACATCATGCCACCCTGTCTCCTGGCTTGGGAAGCAGATTGAGGCATCTATATGCGGCTCAAGGGCTTGAAGCACCTGGGTCAGGTACCTGGACAGTGTGGGCTGAGATATGCCAATACCTCTGCCAGTGATGTGATGAAAACTGCCGGATGCCAGAAAGTACAACAGAGCCAACAGTTTGTGCAAGCCTGAGACAGCGCAGAGCGTCCTGTCACAGGATCTAGCTCCAGTCTAATGAGATCATACAGACGGAGAATGTTGTAACGATTAAGCCGGAACATCTGTTTAACCACATCATCCGGCGATGTGTCTCAGCACAAACACTCTCTAAATAAATTAGGCCTACGCATCCTTTGGGATACCTGTTGTAGCTGCTGATTATGCTCAGTTTCATGGTGGCGGCATCTTCTTTGTTGCCACTGATAGGACATCAGCTGTCTGAAAGCCCACACTGATAGACTGTCATATTGTAGAAAGTCTGCCATGGTAGAAGCCGGGAAGTGATTGTAGGTGCTTATTTTCCTTTTATAAGGCACACATTTGTAATTAGAATTGTCTGTGATCTAATTTTTAACTTAAAACACGTGTCCCATTGAAGCTGGTGAAATTCAGTTCCAAATACACCTCAAAAAGAAGGTGTCTTTTTTTTTCGTATTTGGGTCATGCTTCGTAGGTATTTACGATTCGTATATTGCCGTTTTACAAATACGACTTGTTAGTAAATGCTGAAAATACAGTTGGCCAATGTTAAAATCAATCGATGGTGTAGTAATTCATAGACATTCGTATTCGTATTTTAAAATATGAATACAACCTCACTATGACATGATTACTACAATACACCTTATACGAATCTACTTTTTTTTACTTAGTAAATTTCAAAATGAGTGATAAGGCAAAAAAACACAATTTTTCATGTACGAATACGATTTTTGAATACAAATTTATCTTAGTAAATGTCCCCCACAGTCTGCTACATTGCAAAAGACATTTATGACATTTTTAAACAGGGCGTATGTTGCTCCTGTACAACGAGCTCACTTTGTCCCCACTGATCCTGATTGCTGCTATAAATGTCAGAGGTCTAATGCAGTGGTTCCCAACCTGGGGTACTAGTACCCCCGGGGGTACTCTGCATACCAGTTGGGGGTACTTGAAAATAATATTGGTAATGGCGGAAGATGAAAAAAAGTATTTCGATGGCAGAAGACGACCCATTGCCATGGAGAAGAACCATGTTTTGTCACTTATGGTTCTGTCTTCAGCGTCATCAGCATCATCAGTGTCTCCTTGTGCTTTTGCCTGTAATCCTACAGGTGTTAGTGGGAACCCTGGAGACAATACACAAACAGCGGCCAGACATGGAAGGGCCCGATTCCTGTCTGTTACTCCTTAATATAAGGACATGCATAAGGATAGACATACCGCTCACTTCCACTCCACTCATAAGTACTGTCTATATTTCAAATTGAGAGGAGGGGGTACTCTTCAATGAAAAGCCTAATCAAGGGATACGGGAGAGAAAAAAGGTTGGGAACCACTGGTCTAATGCTTCATATTATCATAATTTCTGCGGGATTATCAGATAATTCTGGTACAAGATGAACAATTATGTTAACACTGTATATACTCCAGGGTTGCCGACCCTCCCGGAATTTCCGGGAGTCTCCCGAAAATCGGGTCCCCCTCCCGGCCCCCCGGAAGGGTGGGCAACCCTCCCGGATTCAGGGGGGACCCCCGCTGACCCTCGGATCGCGGCATTAAAATGCCGCAATCCTCGGGTCTCAGAGGAGGGGGCGGAGCTAAAACGGCAAAATCGCGTCATTTTAGCCCCGCCCCCTCCACGGAGATCCGTGAATTAGCTGCTTTACCAGCATGGGGGTGGGGCTTAGTGATGTCACTCGCAAGCCCCGCCCCCTGAGTGTCTGCTGAATCTCTCCTCTCCGGGCTTCTCCCTTGCTTCTCAAAGCAACCCTGATATACTCTGTGATTACAAAAACACCCTGCAGCCTGTCTGCTTTTATACTTTCAAGTTTGGGATTATCTTGGTGTTAACAATTATCTTGGCATAATATGTCATGGACATTATGGTGTGTGGCTTAACATGTAATAGGCATTATGGTGTAAATTTTTAATTTTTAATCCTTGTGACATTATGTGAATTTTGGCTCGATCCATGTGGCATTATGTGAATTTGGCTTATTCAATATGGCATCATGTGTAAGGGGCAAGTATAATGGGGTCTAGTATTTTCTTGCATAATGTGTAGAAGTGGTATATGGTGTGCTAAACTACACTCAAGGACATGCCCCCTTTCAAGTGACCACACCCCCTTTTCCAGAGCGTGCCTTTGGTGCGCGCCCAACTACGTCCTTCACTTTTGATGCCAAGGTGGGCCTGTGTACTTGAAATGACAGGGCCTATTTTTAATACCATACTCACCCTCTCTCTGCTCTCCTCCTCTCTCTCGCCGTTCTCTTAGCTTGTACACTGGCACCAATAACACCCTCCCCTTCCAAACCCTCTCCTATCATGGCGCCCCCCCCCCCCCTATAATTTTCCTTTGGATCTGCCCAGGGCCGGATTAACAATAGGCCTGATGGAGCTACAACTCCAGGCCCACTCTCCAAATCTGGAACATTTTCCCCATAGGATAACATGAGACCCGCTAATTCCGACCCTCACCTGGTTCCAACGGCATCACAGAAGCTCGAGGTTGATCTCAGTCTAACCCAAATTGCTGGACCTTCAATCTGATACCAGGTTGGTCCATATGGGTTCATTGGTTCCAGAGATATTGCGGGTAAACCAATTTTTTTTTTAGTTTCTGAAATGTAATTTTATGGCTGTTCATGTTGTTTGAGGACAGATTCCTCTGGAACCAAATGGCCCAGTTTCTCACAGAACCAAAATCATTTGAAAATCATTCGAAGCCCACATGTAAATGGGTCAGTTGGCTCCAAAGATATAGCTGGTTGTTTAAAGGGGGGGGGGGGGGTAGTTTTCTCTCATCACACCAGAAAATACAGGAACTAGGCTGGTGTAATAGGGGCCAGCCTGGGTAAATCCCTGCATTTTCTAGTGTGAAAGGGGTATTATTTCAAATAGCCGGGACCTGCATTGCTCTGAAAACAGCCGGGCAGCCCCCTGCTCTCTGTCCGGCTGTCAATGGCTGTCATTTCTGCCCGGCGGTGGCTGTCCCCCAGTTACCGCAAGCAAGTATTCCCCCTTGGCAATGAGCATGCAATCCCACATGGCAATGAGCATGGAACCCCTGGCAATGAGCATGGAACCCCTGGCAATGAGCATGTAGGTAAGGTGCACTTATGTAGCATAATTTTTAGTAGGCATTATGGTGTTTGGCTTAATACTTAATGAACATTATGCTGTGTGGCTTAATATGCAATGGTCATTATGGTGTAAATTTTGAATGCGCGCAATGCCCCTGTTTATGAGGCATATTGTGCATTATTGCTCAATCTGCTTGTTATAGTGTGTATTTTGGCTCAATCCATGTAGCAAAATGGAAATGTTGCCTTAATCTGTGTGGCATAATGTGATTATGACTCAATCCGTGTGCCATAGTGTGAATTTCGGCTCAGTCAGTGTGAATTTTTGCTCATTCCATGTGGCATAATGTGTAAGAGGCAATTACAGTATAAAGGGGTTACTATTTTGTTGCATGATTTGTATAAGGAGTATATGAGGTCCGGTATGATATGCCAGTGGTCAGAATCCCGATGGTCGAAATAACGACGCAGGAATCCCGACCGCCGCAATGCCGACAAGGTGGGCTGTGGATCGCTCCCCCTTGCAGGCACACTGCGCTGGCCACGCAGCAAGCCTGGTGCCTCGCTACTCTCAGCACACTATTTTATTCTCCCTCTCTGGGTGTCGTGGATACCCAAAGAGGGACAAAGTGCTGTCATTGCGGCGGTCGGGATTCCGGCATCGGTATTTCGACCGTCGGGTTTCACCCCGCAAGTATCTTATGATCTTAGGACATCATCCTGTGGGTGCACCTTTGGAGGGCACCCGCCAATATATCTCCCTGCATTTTTCCTATGCCAACCCCCTGCCTTTTCCAGGCATATGTAATTAGTTGACAGTAGTTACACAAATAGAGACACACCCATGAGCAGACCACCCAACCAGAACACTGGCCACGCCCCCCACATTATTAGGTGCTGGCCCCTATTATTGCGCATAATAGGCCCTTCACAATTTTCAGCTCCAGGCCCGTTTAGACCTTAATCTGGCTCTGGATCCACCCCTGTTCAACATAACAAGGGTTACAGAAAATGTATGTGTTCATTAAACAGATTTGCCACTTTCTTTTTACCAACCTCTGGTCGGCACATATAAACAAATCATGGAGTAAAATGCACAGCTTCCGGTTAATAAACACCATGCAACCAGAAATGGTAATACCCTATTTCACAATCAGAAACAGGACAGGGTAGGCTATATACAGTAGGTACACTCATTGAATATTTCTAATTGCACACTATTGGCTGCTATTGGCACACCAAGAACATCCTCCTAGGTGTTGTCAAAAGAAGTTGGTACCTGTGGAGGAGAACATATTATAAGGTACCTGGTGGCCTGTTAAGAGTGAGTGGCAGTTTATGGGTTGCAGTGACTGAGTTGACTATTTATTTTGCCTATTAAAAGTTAAGAGAGAGAGAGTTTGTGCAACTCTGAGAGAGCTTCTTTACAAACACAAGTTAAATCTCTGAATGGTCAAATGATAGACATGCATCAGAAATTGTCTGATTTGGAAGGAAGGCTTAGACGTAAAAATGTCAGTTTTATCAGTTTTGAGGAGTGAATAGAGGGTAATGCCCTAGAAAAATTTCTGGAAGAATGGATAATTCAGATGTTTGGAAACAAGGCCTTCTCTGCGCAGTTTGCTGTGGAGAGAGCCCACCGCATCCCAGGCCGAGCACTCCCTCCCGGTGGTCCACCGTGTACCCTGATAGCAAAATTCGTAAATTTTAAGGATCGGGACTGTGTGCTGAGGTTGGCTAGGGATAAGTCGGACATTGCTTATAATGGCAGTAGAATATCTGCCTTTCCAAACTTTCCATTAGAGATGCAGAAAGATCGAGCAAAATTCAAGGACATTTAAGTTTGTCTCAGGGAGCTAGACAAGAAGTACTCTATACTCTATCCCTCCAAACTCAGAATAGTGGTGGATGGTGCTACAAAGTATTTTTTCACACCAGGGGAGGCTGTGAATTGGTTGGATGGCACTTATCCTGGTAGAAAACAGGTTTCATCTAACTAGTTTTGGTGAATAGCAAGGAGATTAATGAATGTCTGTTTTTTTGTTGTTTTTTTTTTACTTGTCCAGCGCTTCCTTTTGTGAGGAGCAAATATGCTTGGGGGTAAAGTGTGTGTGTGTGGGGGGGGGGGTATGATTTATTAAGATACAAAAAATTATGTGTTTGCAAGCAGCGGGGGCATGGGGGAGGGTGGGTGTAGGCCTCTTTGTTGGCCATTAGTCTATTGCCTTGGGTGTTAATCCAGTTTGGCTATAGTGAATAGTGTGGGTATTTGTTGAGGGGGATAGGGTAGCATGTATGCCTAGGGGTTTAGGTTATACAGGGAGGGGGAGGGGCAGGGATGTATATTTGTGTGTATGTGTGTGTGTATGTCTTTGTATGCATATGACAAGATTGATTCACAGTACGCATTTCATAAGATTGAAAACCTTGACAATAAGAGCTGCAAATAGTTTCTATGCCTAACGCCCGGAAGAGCTTTGGTTAAAAGCAAAATATTTGTTTCACCATTATGAGTAGTTCCCATGGTTAGAATAATGACCTGGAATGTTAGAGGCCTGAATTGTAGGGTGAAAAGAGCTCTCGTGCCGAAGCAGTGTAAAATCATGGAGGCCGATATTATCTGTCTGCAAGAGACCCACTTGTATGGGGAACTTTAGCATCCCTGAAACGTCTTTGGATTGGCCATATCTATGATGCCCCATTTTCATCAACTTCTAGGGGAGTTTCGATGTTGATTAAAAAGTCTTTGGTTTTTGAAGATAGATGTGGGGGGGGGGGGTAGATTTATCTTTTTTGGATGTGGTATAGATCATATATATTTCTGTATACTTACAGTGTACATTCCCCCGCCGTTTTCCTACAACGTTATAAAAGCGGCGGTCGAATTCGCAGCCTCATATCCTGATAGTTTGGTAATCTGTCTAGGGTACTTTCGCCCCGCTTAGATAGATGGATAGAATAGGTCTGAAAAATAAATCTCTATGGAGGGAAACAGGTTTGCAGATTTTATAGAGGAGATAGGATGGTAGGACCCATGGAGGTTAAGGAATCCAGACCTCCACCAGTTCTCCTGTTACTCCTCATCCCATAAAGTTTTTTCAAGAATTGATATGATTCTGGTTTCTGAAAAAAGTCTAATCAAAATCACACAAGTGGAATATAAAGCCCGTGCGATTTCAGACCATTCCCGGGTGATCATTCAGATTGATCTAGAGACCCAGACGGGCTTTCGTTATTGGAAATTACAGTCATATTGGTTGGCACAAATGGGGGAACAGGAGGAAAAAGAGGGCATAATAGAGGAGTTTTTGAGGAGAATAAAGGCTCAACATGGAATACCTATGTTTGGGATGAATTGGAAGCTAAGATGATTAATTTAGAAAATTTCTATCTATCAAATAAATCGGAATTAGCTAGGACTGAATGGCAGTTGGCCCAAAAAGAGTGGGTAGAGTACCTTCAAGATGTGACCTGCCACAGGATGGCTACAGGGGCTCATAAATGGTATTCCAACTCAGATCGCACTGGGAAATTTTTGGCATACCTAATGAAATAGGATAGACCGTCTAATACAATTCCGATGATTAGGCTTGAATCAGGGAAAATGGTGACAAACCCCCCCCAAGATAGTAGAAGTATTTTACACATATTTCGAGGGAGTGTATGAATCCAAACTAAGCCATAGCAGTGAAGAAATTATGGAGTATGTGGGGGGTTAGATATGCCAAATTTGTCTCCCAGTTCAAGGGATTTGTAATTCTGCTCTCAGACCGCATAATTGGCTTTGACCCTGTATTTGAAAACGTTTCCAAAAATGGGTCTGCCAGGTAAAACCCCTTTCACACCGCATCTCTTAAACTTTCCAAATACAGGGTCAAAGCCAGTGCAGTCTTCAGTGCAATCCCCCCCCCCCCCTAGGGTTAACATCCCCCCTAGGGTTAACATCAAACCAACCCCCCCCCCCCCCCAAAGTTAACATCACCTTCCCACCACGGGTTAACATTCCCCCCCTAGGGTTAACATCACACCCCCCCCCCCCCAATGTATTTAAGAACCCCCCCCCCCCTCCGTGCAGCCGGTACCTCCCGTTGCAGATCCCGGCAATACTGTGGAAACGGATGCACTTATGAAAAAAAGTGTCTTTCGGAAAATGGCTGCCCCATAGGAAAACCTATGTGACTTTCGGAAAATGGCTGCCCCCATACGAAAGACAGTTTTTTTAAACAGGTTTTCCTATGGGGCAGCCATTTTCCGAAAGACACTTTTTTTCATAAGTGCATCCGTCCATACAGTACTGCCGGGATCTGCAACGGGAGGTACCGGCTGCATGGAGGAGGGGGGTTCTTAAACACATTGCGGGGGGTGGTGGTTCTTAAACACATTGCGTGGGGGGGTCGGGGATGTTAACCCGCGCGGGGGGGCGGCGGGGGGCTCCAGTGCTATGAATATTTAATGAACGCTCATTAAATATTCACTGTGCTGAATTTACTGAATTCACTGAATGTACTGAATTAAATACCGTTTCAGACCCGATTTTGATGCCAAAATACCGGGTCTGAAACGGGTAGGACCCTCCATTTTAACCGTTTTACAAAAACGGCTTTTCTAAAACGGTAAAGTGGTCCTGCACCTTTCAGACCACACAGATTACCGTTTTAAAAAGGTTAAAAATCTGCAAAATAACGTTTTTTAAGTGCGGTCTGAAAGGGGCATTAGAGGCCCCTATAGCACTGGAGGGAGTATTGCTAGCAATTAAGTAATTTCCTGGGGGGGGAAAGCACCTGGCCTGGATGGGCTACCTGGCGAAGTCTACCAGAAGTATGTTATCAAATTGGGACCACAGTTGCTGAGTGTCTTTCAGGACAAGGTAGTGGAGGAGAGTGTACCCCCCTCGATGTCAGAGGCCTCAATAATTGTGATCCCGAAGAGTGGTAAAGATCTGACTCGGTTAGATTCCTTCAGGCCCATATCACTAATATCGTCCGATGCCAAAATATATGCAAAGATCCTAGCAAATAGATTGAAGAAAGTATTTGATCAAATTGTCCACTCCGATCAAATGGGCGTTATGGCAGGTTAATCTACAATGATCAATTTGCGAAGAGCTTATTCCTATCTCCAAAGTGCAGAACAGGGAAGATAGAATGCAGTGATCGCATCATTCAATGCGAACAAGGCATTCAAGTCGGTTGAATGGACATGTATTACAGGCATTTGGATTTGGGGAGGGGTTTATTAAGCAGGTCTCGTTGCTATATCAGAACCCGAAAGCTAGGATGACCATCAATGGGATTACATCTCCCTCCTTCTCTCTTTCCAGAGGTACGCGACAAGGATGTCCCCTTCCCCCCCTGCTGTTTGTAGTGGTGGTGGAACCCCTTGCTTGTATGTTGAGAACAGCTCTGGAAGGGGAGAGGCAGGGACTGGGACTCAGTAGTAATCTAGTCTCACTATGGCCCTTATTCTGATCGGTGCGGATATTCCCGAATTCTTACGGTGCGGTCCGCACGCCACGCTGTGCTGCCGCGTGCGGCCATCGTCCGTAGAAACGCCCACGTGTCCTCCGCATTCGGACGGACTCACTCTTTAAGAACAGGGCGTGTTTACGGACGACATACAAACCATGCGTGTGCGGGAGAAACACTCCGATTCTGCACGGTATTACAGAGTATTACAGAGTATGCACGGGAATACAGCATCCGAACGGGAGTGAAGCGGTGCTTCCGCACGTAAGCGGAGTATTTACGCCAAACAACCCACTATTATGTCTATTCTGCAATACATCACATGACCCACTTATTCAATTACCTATCCTCATACAAAAATGCTTATTTGGAATTGGAATCAATTAGATGCCAATATATCCTTACAAGCATGCCTAACACATGCATTGCACACATTAACCCTTACAGCAATTGAAGTGCAATGGTTTCAATTAAAGCACTGACAAGCGTCCTATTAGTGAGTAATGAGTAAAGGAGTCGATTCTATTGGGTTCAGGTGTTAATGCTTGTAGTCATTAGGCGGTCCGTTCGCCTACCGCAGGAACGAGTGGTGTCCGCAAAGCAATAGTAGCCTTTTGGACACCGCACATTTCTTCCCTTTTTGTTCGCGTGCATTCGGAGTGCTATCCGAATGCACGCCCCCCAACATAAGTGTACTCCCCCGTGTCCGCCCATGTTTCCGCCCCGTTTTGCCCACTTTGAAACTACGCCCATGTGTCATTCCGCATGACGCCCATAATACGCCCATATTTCCCGACTGATTGCGGGGAACAGTTTTGTACGGGATTTGCCCGAACAGGTACGGAGTCAAGGCGTGGCACATGCGCGTTGCGTTCTCCACGCATGCGCAGACGCCGTAAAGACGCGATCCGAAAGTATGCGGAAAAGTACGCGTCAATCAGAATAAGGGCCTATATGCAGAATATCTCTTGGTGGGACTGGCGGAACCCCAATATCTACCCAAAATAGTAAAATATATACAGGACTTTGGAGAATATTCAGGTCTGACGATGAGTCAAACTATATCCAAATAGGTATTAATGGTAGGAATGACCTTGTGGAAAACATTCAACTAAAGAAGGTAGAAAAGTTTTGTTACCTGGGTATTTGTTTTTCTATAATAACAGCAGATTTTATTCCCGATAACGTTATTCCATTTATTAAAGATTTTAGGAATAAATGTCAGAGCTGGTCCAGGCTGCCTAGCCCCGCCAGACTTTAAAGTTTATTATATGGTTGCCCAAATGGTCCATATTTGTTCCTGGGTTAGGCAGGGGGAGGTTACATGGGAACTGCAGAAACTTATGGAGTATGTGCATAATAATAATAATAATAATAATAATAATAATAATAATAATAATAATAATTATTATTATTATTATTATTACAGGTCGAGTCACTGGGGACATATGTAACAGCATCACTGGGGACATGATATGTAACTGGCACTATATATGTGCAAGACAATGATTGCTTGGCATTCAAATTCAGTGCTGAGATAGTACACACATTTTGTTTCACGTTTTGAAACCTTGTTTTTTGAACAATTAAAATATGTTTGTGTGTATTTTATGTGGTAATAAAATATATTTGTGTGTATATTATGTGTTTATACAGCATAAATGCAAGATACATCAAAATACATCATTGAAATATTAAAATATTCCGAAATACGGAATAATCCGTTATCCAAAATTCTCCTGGTCCCGAGCATTTTGGATACGGGATACTCAACCTGTATTATTAATATTATTATTATTATTATAATAATAATAATAATTTTATTTATATGGCGCTCTTTCTCCAAGGCGTTTAACATATAGAATGAATGTAATACAGTACAGAAACAATGAAGTACAGAAAAGCTTTTCATAAACAATACTTAAGGGACTGAAGGAAACGCTTGAGTAAATAGGAAAGTTTTGAGCCTGTTTTTGAAGCATTCTAGAGTGGGGATCTCTCGAACTGTGCGGGGAAGTGAGTTCCATAAAGTCAGAGCTGAATGGCTAAAATCTCGACCCCCAGATGAATTACAGGAGATCCTAGGTACTGCTAAAAGTCCTTCATCTACAGACCGCAGTAATCGGATGGGGCAGTATGGAATCAGAAGCTGCTTCAGGTACCTTGGGCCTTGGTCATGTAGGGCTTTGAAACTCAGTAGATTGATCTTGAAAATGATTTGCCATTTTATTGGCAGCCAGTAAAGGGAGTAGAGAATGGGAGTAATGTGGCTAGAATGGGGCTGGTTAGTTAGCAGCCTGGCAGCTGTGTTTTGTACCAGCTGTAATCGGTGCAGTTCTTTTTCTGGTAAACCAAGGTAAAAGGCATTGCAGCAATCCAAACGAGATTATACAAATGCATGTATGACTTTTGGCAGATCTTCAGATGGGATTAAGTGTTTGATTCTGTCTATGTTCCTCAGATGAAAGAATGATGATTTGATTGTGGCTGATATCTGATGTTTAAGTGTCAATCCACCATCTAGTTCCATGCCAAGATTCTGCACAAGATCAGAGTTTTGTAATTCTGTACCCCCAAGTGTCAGTCCAGTTGGGTGGCTGTGCTGCAGTCTTGTCCTTTGATGTAACTCCTCTCCAGGGGATGCAGTCAATTTGCTGGCGGTCGGGATCCCGGCGGTCAGAATCCTGACACTGGAATCCTGACCGCCGAAATCCCGAAACTTTCTCCCTCCGTGGGTGTCCACGACACCCATAGAGGGAGAATAAAATAGCGTGCCGAGCGTAGCGAGGCACCGGCCCCGCTGCGTGGCGAGCGCAGCGAGCCCGCAAGGGGGGGCGCTCCACGTCCCCCCCATGTCGGGATTTCGGCGGTCGGGATTCCAGTGTCTGGATTCCGACCGCCGGGATTCCGACCGCCGGCATTACATATCGGATCCCTCTCCAGAGATTGTCAGTGAGGGAAAAAAAAGAGGGTTACAAACAGAGTCCTGTGCGCTTCTTTCTGGTAGAAAAGAAGTATACTATGCGCTCTCCTTCTAACAGAATTCTGCCTGTGTGCAGAGATCTGTCTAATGATAAACCCTATGTGGTACTGAGTAATGGGTTATTGCGGTGTGGTGTTGATCAGAAAAGATCAGAAGTTAGCCAGTATATTCAAAGCACAGTTGCTTTATTTAGGGTAAATACAAGGTGTGGGTATTTGTATCCCAATGAGGGATAAGTCACTGAAAGGGAGGAGGGACGAGGGAGGGGGGTTAACTGTGGCAGCGCTGTTGATAGCGCTGTATTGTCTGTGAAACCGGTATGAGTGACTGCACGTGCAGACAGGAGAAGGGAGATAAGTCAAGTAATTGTGTGGAGCACAGGGGGTGGTGCAGGGGGCTGGCGTCCCGTCCCCCCGCAGTGCACCTCTCACCTGTGGTCTGTAGGCAGAAGGTCCCGCGGCGTTCCTTGGAGATCTTCTCAGCCGCAGCACATACAGCGTGTAGACGACGCTGTGTGCTCGGCTCTGCAGTGACGCGGTAGAACGCGACTTCCGGGTCCCGGCATCTGGTTGCCGGGGAGACCGTGGCCGCGTTCAAGAGCGTCTGTGCTGCAGGCTCAACTCCCAGCCGGGAGGAGACTTTGATGAGGATGTGGGAGCAAGTGTTGCTGTCCAACGCGTTTCGACCGCTGTGCGGTCTTTTTCAAGGATGCTGATACGTGTATCATGTTGGTCATTTGTAGCAGTTGATTGACACGCCCTCTGGTTGTGTGATTGGTTCCTGCGCACTGAGGGAGTGTTCATGACAGGTTGCCTGATTGTGTACACCTGAAGTGGAGATTGCCATCTCAGATTGCCTGGTGTGTGGCTCTCATTTTATAACTTGCACAAATTAAAAGTTTCTAGAAGTTATTGTGCTGTAGTTTTGTTCATAGGATTGGTGGAGGGGGTATCTGAGGATTATTAGCTGCAATTATGTTCAGAGGATTGATATATGGTGGAGGGGATATCCAAGGGGTTTATAAAGTCAGCCCAATGTACCGTTATTAAAATCAATGTTAAGGCCCAAGGGGTGCAGGGTCTTTAGGGTGAATATCCAGAATAATTCTCTTTTATTCAGGATGTCTAAATGATCCCCCCCTCTCCAATTAATGTCGGGAGCTTCTATTGCTGTAAAAACCAATCCCTTTGGGTTAGAGTTGTGCATCTCTTTGAAGTGCATTGACACACTATGCTTGGCGTACCCCATTTTTATGTTACGAATGTGTTCGTAGAGTCTCACTTTGAGGGGCCTCGTGGTTCGGCCTACATATTCCTTTCCACAGGGGCATCTTAGGAGATATATGACCCCCTTGGTCTCGCATGATATCTGGTGTCTGTGTTTAAATGTGAGATTAGTGGTGGTGGAGGTCCAAGAGGTTGAGATTTTGGTGGAGGGGTTGCTCAGGTTTTTACAACCCGCACACCGGCCGCAGTGGAAGAACCCTTTCTTGTCGGTAAGGGTGGTTTGTCTGCTAACTGTGGGTTTGATATGATTTTTGACAAGTTTCTGTCTTAGGTCAGGTGCTTTGCGGAATATTTTGGGATTCCCGTTTTCTATTACTTACCTAAAATACACAAAGACTTACATAAACCACCCGGACGACCAATAATATCAGGCATTGACTCCATCAGCTCCAACTTAGCACAATACACTGACACCTTTCTCCAAGACATCGTTAAGCAACTACCATCATACATAAGGGACACGACCGATATCATCAACACATTACAAACCATAGAATGGCAAAAGGATTACTGGCTGGTCACCAGTGACGTCACATCACTTTACACCGTCATCAAACATCACCAAGGTTTAGAGAGCACCAGACACTTCCTCCAAAAAACACAAACACTACAACAGGACCAGATACAGTTTATCATTGACTCCATCGATTTCATATTACACCACAATTATACATGGTTTAATGGCACATTTTATTTACAGACCACCAGGACCGCCATGGGATCGAAAGTGGCGCCCAGTTACGCTAACCTCTTTATGGGGAAATGGGAGGAGGATTACATATGGGGTGAGCGTGACTGGAGCGCCAATTTGATCCTATGGCGGCGTTACATAGATGACTGCATTTTCATTTGGAAGGGCACCAAACACTCACTGGAACAATTCATGCAATACCTCAACCACAATGACAGAAATCTCAAATTCACATCAACAGCAAGCCAAACCACAGTACAATTCCTGGATCTAGAAGTTTTCATAGAATCCAACACAATACACACTAAGACATACAGGAAACAGGTGGACGTTAACAGCTACATTCTTTACAATAGCGGGCATCATAAACCATGGCTTCAAAATATTCCCAGAGGACAGTTCCGCCGTATCAAACGGAACTGTTCAAAAAATGACGATTTCCATACACAATCCGCACAACTCAGGGAACAACTCCTAGACAAACACTACGACCGGGACATAGTAGACCAAGCATACAGAGACATATCCGCCATGGACAGATCCACTACCCTTACTAACAACAAAAACCCCACCGATTCACAGACGGCACAAGAAATCAACTTCATAACCCAGTTTAACCAATCCTCCAATCAGCTCAAGAACATACTGAACAAACACTGGTACATACTCAGACAGGACCACCAACTCAAAGACATTCTACCAGATAGGCCCAGACTCATATTCCGCAAAGCACCTGACCTAAGACAGAAACTTGTCAAAAATCATATCAAACCCACAGTTAGCAGACAAACCACCCTTACCGACAAGAAAGGGTTCTTCCACTGCGGCCGGTGTGCGGGTTGTAAAAACCTGAGCAACCCCTCCACCAAAATCTCAACCTCTTGGACCTCCACCACCACTAATCTCACATTTAAACACAGACACCAGATATCATGCGAGACCAAGGGGGTCATATATCTCCTAAGATGCCCCTGTGGAAAGGAATATGTAGGCCGAACCACGAGGCCCCTCAAAGTGAGACTCTACGAACACATTCGTAACATAAAAATGGGGTACGCCAAGCATAGTGTGTCAATGCACTTCAAAGAGATGCACAACTCTAACCCAAAGGGATTGGTTTTTACAGCAATAGAAGCTCCCGACATTAATTGGAGAGGGGGGGATCATTTAGACATCCTGAATAAAAGAGAATTATTCTGGATATTCACCCTAAAGACCCTGCACCCCTTGGGCCTTAACATTGATTTTAATAACGGTACATTGGGCTGACTTTATAAACCCCTTGGATATCCCCTCCACCATATATCAATCCTCTGAACATAATTGCAGCTAATAATCCTCAGATACCCCCTCCACCAATCCTATGAACAAAACTACAGCACAATAACTTCTAGAAACTTTTAATTTGTGCAAGTTATAAAATGAGAGCCACACACCAGGCAATCTGAGATGGCAATCTCCACTTCAGGTGTACACAATCAGGCAACCTGTCATGAACATTCCCTCAGTGCGCAGGAACCAATCACACAACCAGAGGGCGTGTCAATCAACTGCTACAAATGACCAACATGATACACGTATCAGCATCCTTGAAAAAGACCGCACAGCGGTCGAAACGCGTTGGACAGCAACACTTGCTCCCACATCCTCATCAAAGTCTCCTCCCGGCTGGGAGTTGAGCCTGCAGCACAGACGCTCTTGAACGCGGCCACGGTCTCCCCGGCAACCAGACGCCGGGACCCGGAAGTCGCGTTCTACCGCGTCACTGCAGAGCCGAGCACACAGCGTCGTCTACACGCTGTATGTGCTGCGGCTGAGAAGATCTCCAAGGAACGCCGCGGGACCTTCTGCCACAGACCACAGGTGAGAGGTGCACTGCGGGGGGACGGGACGCCAGCCCCCTGCACCACCCCCTGTGCTCCACACAATAACTTGACTTATCTCCCTTCTCCTGTCTGCACGTGCAGTCACTCATACCGGTTTCACAGACAATACAGCGCTATCAACAGCGCTGCCACAGTTAACCCCCCTCCCTCGTCCCTCCTCCCTTTCAGTGACTTATCCCTCATTGGGATACAAATACCCACACCTTGTATTTACCCTAAATAAAGCAACTGTGCTTTGAATATACTGGCTAACTTCTGATCTTTTCTGATCAACACCACACCGCAATAACCCATTACTCAGTACCACATAGGGTTTATCATTAGACAGATCTCTGCACACAGGCAGAATTCTGTTAGAAGGAGAGCGCATAGTATACTTCTTTTCTGTCACTACCTCCTTGTGGGTCTGGGCAACCCACCACTGTGCAGCCCCTTCGCGCATACAGGTAACGGAGCGCTGGCAAACCCCCCTCTTTCCGCTTCTTTCTGGTGTTATGCTGCCTTGCCTTAATTTTGCCTATTCCTTCTTCGCCCCAATAGAAGCAGTGCAAATAGGTTTTTGTTTGGTAAGGGATAAGGCGCTACATCAGATTAATCATAGATAGTTTGAATACTTAGCTTCTTATGGTTGGTGGTGATCAATTTTAGTCTCCTGTGCTTCTTCTTATATAAGAATGATCCTCGTTGTTGTTTAATATATGGATAGAAGAGAAAACAATTGTTTAGTGATGAGGGAACTTCACTGTAAATGTCCCTAGGGAAGGAAAAGATGTCCCAGTGTCTAGATGTTCATACCTCACTTACATAGACATGTAGTGAGAGTAAACTCATCTGGGTTTCTTTTGGTGAATGAATCTCATGTATAGATATCTTCCTCATACGTGAAGATTCTTCTTATGGGGGAATCTCACATGCGAGAATGCGTACCGGTACTCACAATCTCTTCTATCCATATATTAAACAACAACGAGGATCATTCCTTTATAAGAAGAAGCACAGGAGACGAAAATTGATCACCACCAACCATAAGAAGCTAGGTTTTAATTCACAGCAAATAGCTTAAATGGTAAAACACAATCTTTATTGTACATATTTCGCATCTGTGTGTTCCGTCTCTCATGCACAGTGCTCTGGTTCTGGTATAAAGTTTGTAACTTGTAAAAGCCAAAAGTTATGGAACAATTACAAATTTAATGGTCACTTTACCACGAGGACAGTGTAACTGGAAGATCCGGATGTAACAGGTTTCACAGCTTGAGTTATGACCCCTATGACGATGCCTTGAGAACAAAGACACAGAGGTGCATTTCCCTGCACCAATTCAAGAGAAGCAACACCTGATCTTCTGACCAATGGAGACCCTCACTTCCCCTTTACCTGGACACTATAAGACGTTAAGCATAACCTAAGAGCTCTCTCATTGTGCTTCTTCTTCTTCCTGGACTATATTCTGGATAGAATATAGGGAGCTCGGACCGGGTTTGCGCCAGCGCTATTGATGAGACGGTAACTGTTGCATTCCTGTATGTGAATACTGAATTGTGGCTGATTGTTTTTATATCTGTTGTTTTCCCCTGTTAGTTTAGAACCTATTTTGTATTGTATAGCAGTCTGTATATCTTGTTATCTGCTTCTTTATATCTGTAACCCCCTGTTGTCCGCTAGGGACAGAAATATATGGTACAGGGAATTTATCCCCTTGTTCCTAAATATATAATGAGACTTGGCTTTTATTCGCAATAAGCAGAAAGGTTTATAAGGAAACAGTACCTGATTTTGTACTTACATTTGCGTACTAAGTACTGTGAAAAGATACCGCTTTAATGGTATCGTAAACTGCGCATCGTAAACTGCGCATAGTAAACTGCGCACTTCACTTATTATCTGTTGGTTTCATTTTATTTAGACATTTACGGTCGGGACCTTCCTCCAATTATTACTCAAGCTGTTAAGGTCTGGAGGTGGACATGTAAGTTAACAAAATTCGATAGTCTGGATACAGATACTCCTATCTTCTCCCTTTATACATTGAAGGAATTAAAATCACAACAGGGTGGGAAGGAGTGGAATTTATTTGGAATTAGCTCCATAGGCCAATGGTACCAAGATGGGGTGTTAAAGTCCTTTACTCAGCTACAAGTAAAGTTTAATTTACCAAAGGAACTGTTTTACAGATATTTACAAGTGAGAAGTGCTATGGCTCAATATAGTAAGGGCGATCTAAGGGAATTGGAGGAAGCCCCTTGCAAGAAATGTATTAAACAACTGGGGTTGGGCAAACGGTTGTCCAAAATGTATAGTTTTCTTCACTCTTATGTACAAGCTGAGGAGCTGGGGGCTCTACAGCTAAAATGTTTGGAGGATATTCCTCAGTTAGTCAAGACTAGGTGGAGGGTGGTATTGTCTGGCCCCAAATATGCTACTAACACAATGCGGATACAGCAGGTACAATTTAATATTCTTCATAGGAGCTATATAACCCCAGTAAGGATGAAAAAATATGCTGGCTCTGATTCCAATAGATGTCCAAAGTGTGGAGGAGAGGCCACATTTGGGCACTTATTGTGGAATTGTAAGAGCATAAGTAGGTTCTGGGATGGGATAATTAAAGTTTTTGAGCAATTTGGCATCCCCCGGAGAGCCTTAAACAAACTTAACTTGGTTTTGGGGCTATGGGAGGAGGGGGATATTACTCAAGATGTGAAACAGATGGCTAAGAATCTATCTGCCTTAGCAAAAATGATAATTGCCCGTCAGTGGATGGCCTCTAAAGGTACGGTGATAGTTGAATGGATCAATTTACTAGTGAACACGAGAAATATGTATATGCATCCTGAGGCTCGATTCAGAAATATTACAGGGTATGGGGACACTTAAACCGATCAGCTTATTATAAAGCTATAAATATTATTTGTTCAAAGTAAGTAAGCACTAAGAATTTAAAAATATCTATTGTAATACACTGTCAATGGTAGAGCACCACACTTAATAGGGCTGGTTATATAACCGAAATAGAATTTTATATATATATATATATATATATATATATATATATAGATATATATATACAAATACAGGGACTCAACACTCTCCATAATGAACTAACTCACCTTAGTATACAATTAATCAAATAAATAATGGGGTTTTAGTTCATGAATTGATCAATGCATTTAAGCTTGCAGCCCATCGCCAAGGGACCCCATTTCACTGCAAGTCCTACACTAGCATTTGTTTCTCAAGAGCCTGCCAACTGCTGACACATCATAGCTAAAGTCGACATGTGCTTTTTCCTGGTTTAAAGCTCACCTGCCCAGTGCCTTATGGCTTTTAAAGATGAGGCAGTCACCTAACACAACACCTGACTTAGAATTAAAGGGACAGCTGTAACAGGTTACAGATAAATTAGCTCATCTGGGGTGAAAGAGAAAGCTATGATCACAGTAACAAAGGTTAATAAAAATTAACCCACATATATACACACATACAGAGTACCACAACACTCGCCATCCCTGCGAATGGGGTGCAAACACCACTCGCCATTCCCAGGTTGGGGTGAAAGTGGCCTGTGACCACATGCTCTAATACATACAAATACAGGGACTCAACACTCTCCATAATGAACTAACTCACCTTAGTATACAATTAATCAAATAAATAATGGGGTAGTTTTTGGGGGGTTTTGTCAGCGCTCAAGGTACTGCTGTGTGAAGGGGCTGCAGTGTATTGAGCTGTCCTAGCTCACAGGGTATCTTTAGTAGGATATGGTTAACACTGCGCTCTCCTTCCGAACCAACTTGAGTAGCAACCCAGTGATTCGTTTGTGTGCTATATAATGTGAGAAAAAGGTATTAAGACAATGCAATGTGTGCAAGAAAACTTCAGTGCGTTTATTGTTACACTGTACAAAATGATGGCAACTGTGACACAATGTACCAATATGTACAAGTGTAACAGACGGGGAGGGTGGTGGGGGAAGATAGGGGTACCAGGCTTGCCCGGGGCAGTGTGGGCAGCTAGGTGAATCAAGTCTTATAATTCCTTATAGCGTGTCCAATCCTGAGTAGAGATCAAAGATCAACAGTACATTGGGACGTCTGTAAGGAGAAAAATACACAGGGAGGTGGTGCAAGGGGCTGGCGTCCCGTCCCCCCGCAGTACACCGCTCACCTGTGTCCGATGTCTGTGTGAGATCGGTCCCACGCAGTCTGTGTGCCTCTGTTTCTCCCGCCCTGACTCAGGCTGCTGTGCCGCTGTGTCCTGAGCCCGGCTCTGCGGTCCGTCTGAGGGGCGACTTGATTTGTTTCTCAAGAGCCTGCCAACTGCTGACACATCATAGCTAAAGTCGACATGTGCTTTTTCCTGGTTTAAAGCTCACCTGCCAAGTGCCTTATGGCTTTTAAAGATGAGGCAGTCACCTAACACAACACCTGACTTAGAATTAAAGGGGCAGCTGTAACAGGTTACAGATAAATTAGCTATGATGTGTCAGCAGTTGGCAGGCTCTTGAGAAACAAATGCTAGTGTAGGACTTGCAGTGAAATGGGGTCCCTTGGCGATGGGCTGCAAGCTTAAATGCATTGATCAATTCATGAACTAAAACCCCATTATTTATTTGATTAATTGTATACTAAGGTGAGTTAGTTCATTATGGAGAGTGTTGAGTCCCTGTATTTGTATGTATTAGAGCATGTGGTCACAGGCCACTTTCACCCCAACCTGGGAATGGCGAGTGGTGTTTGCACCCCATTCGCAGGGATGGCGAGTGTTGTGGTACTCTGTATGTGTGTATATATATATATATAAATGTGTCACCTGTAGTTTTCTTGTGACGGGCAATAAATTCAAAGATCCTCATTCCTCTAAACTATTCTCCATCCGACATGTTCTGACGTGTGATACACGTTATGTGGTGTACATGGCCAGCTGTCCTTGTGGCTTGTGCTATGTCGGGATGACATCGCGCAAGTTCAAGGAAAGGATGGCGATGCATCGCTCAGCCATAAGGGCCTCCATTGGTGGTAAAATAACAAGCAAAACGGTAGAGCAACCAGTGGCGATGCATTTTAGAGAAAAGGGCCATTCCTTAGATTCTTTAAAATATCAAATCATAGATCATGTCCCTGACTCAATTAGGGGTGGAGATCGGTATAAAAAGTTACTTAGACTTGAAGCTAAGTGGATTTTTACATTAAATACAGTTGCACCCCATGGCCTTAATGAGCGGCTGGTATGGAGTTCATTTATGTGAATGCTGAGGTTCTCTCTATATAACTGCTGTGTTTTGAATTATTGATGTTCATATTAGGCGATTTCTTGGGTTCATATAATATGTGATGGATGTTGATCCCTGCCTATACCCATACTGGATTCTTTATGTTTTGTCATTATTTTTTATATATATTCTTTTTTGTGTATGATTTTTGTAATGTTTCTTTTTATATTTGATTGTATTGTTGCTGGTGATGTCTAAGTTATTAAGGGTGTCTATATTGTTTACAGCAGATGGTATGTCGACAGCTGTGCTGTCGACCTGGGTTGGTGTGAGCACCCAGGATGACAGCGCAGCTGATGTGTGCGGCCATTTGTCTGTGTGATTTGAGCTGTGTGGGAGACAGTTCGGCCACATAAGATAAATGATCGCCCATTTAGGTTTTTTGCCTTGAGTTATGTGATTTTTTTATAAGGTCCATAGAAATGCTGTATATTTGTCCATAACCTGTTTGTAACATCTACACTCATGATTGCCTCAGCTGAGCATTACCATGGGAGCAGCGCTGGCGTGGTGTGAGCCGTGGGCGTGTGCTTCCTGTGTGACGTCGCGGCAGCTTGGTTGGTTGCTAGGTTACCATCAGAGTGGCAGCGGCTTGTGTGAGACGCCGCGAGCCGCTCTGGGTGCCGGCACTAATCAGGGAGGTGATCGGTGAGTGTGTCAGCGTGGACTCGCAGTTCACTGCAAGCCTGATCGGTCCCGCAGGTAGGGAGTTCCCGCTAGATGAGAGTGGCGGGCGCTCGCACCTGTAGGATGTGTTCGGGTCGCCGATCGGCGTCTGGTTGCTATGGCAGCGGATCATTGTGTGTGAGGCAATGATGCTGTTGTCATGCGCCAGAGCCGACTGGCGTGCAGCAGGAGGCGTGTCTGGCGTGACCGAAGGTGTTTTGGCGGCAAGGTGAGGGTATTTAAATGTGTAACACTGTGGTGATGATTGTACCTGTTTGAAGTCTCTTGAGGAAGGGGTTGTACCCCGAAACGGCCCGTCGAGGCTCAATAAACATCTTTCTTCATAAGAAATTGCTGCAGTGACGTGCTTGTTCTCCGTGGGGAACCTTGCCTTGTATCTATATAGATATATATATATATATATATATATATATATATATATATACAGTATATATATATAGATGTGAAGCATGGGAGGGGAAGGAGGATAAATGTCATGGAATGTAAAGTAAACTGAATGTACGATGTAGAAGGGAAGGAGGGCTAGAATTGTTAAATAAGGTTAGTAAGGTAAAATTCATGGCTTAAGTAACAGGTGAATTTCAATATGCGTATTGTGAATGTAAGGAAGAGTTCTTGGATAATTAGAAGGGATTAAATATGGAGTGAAGGAACTCAGATCTGTGAACTTTGTTAATCTTTTTATCATGTACAGTATCATTTAGCTTACAACTGTACCGGACCACCCATTAGACATACCGCATATATATAAATTGCTGACAGCCGGGCAGAGAGCTGTGCGTTGCCCGGCTGTCAGACTCAGAGAGCAGGGGGACAGTGCGTGGTCGGTGCCGGCCTAGTGCAGCGCCACACCGAGGCCTCCCGCATCGACCAGGAGAGGGCAGCTGATCGGCTGGATGGGGACAGGGACCGAGAGGAGCAGGAGGATGAGGACAGGGCTGGGGATAAGGAGGCCAGGCTCGCCCTTATGGAGGAGGTGCTGCTGCTGGCCTACGCGGGTGAATGCTAATTGAGCTGGCTTTCAGAGGACGGATTTCCCTGGAGACTGGTGGCACCTTGCCATGAAACCACCTTGGCATCGATTATGAAGCCCCTGGCATCAAGCATGTAACCCCTGGCATTGAGCATGTAGGTAAGGGGCACTTATGTGACATAGGGAGGACAAAATAATAATAGACACAAACGGAGACACATTGTTCTGGACACAGGGATGACAATATAATGAAGACAGAGGGGGGCAACATACTAATGGACACAGGGGGATGACAATTATGTACATGGGGACGACATAATAAGTGTGTTCCATAATGTGTAATGGGCAGTACGGTGTGTTCCATAATGTGTAATGGGCAGTACGGTGTGTTCCAAAATGTGTAATGGGCATAATGGATTGTGTAATATTCTGTAATGGGCATAATGGTGTTCCATAAGGTGTAATAGCATTTTGGTGTGTTCCATAATGTGAAATGGGCATAATGGTGTGTTCCATAATGTGTAATGGGCATTACAGTGTGTTCTATAATGTGCAATAGGCATTACAGTGTGTTCCATCAATGTGTAATGAGTAACGCCTCCTTTTCTGATGCCACGCCTCCTTTCAATGAGGCCACGCCCCATTTTCACCAAAGCCGTGCAAGGGTCCCGCCTCCTACAGGTGGGCCTGTGTGCTCAAAATGTCAGGGACGATTTCTGGTCCCAGCCCGGCCCTGGTTTGTTATATTCTAGTTCGTGATCTCTTAAGGATGTGGCGAGTTCCTGGAGCCTGTGTCAGAACACTGGGTGATTTCTTGGTGCTAGGGAGTTTATATGTTATTGTCTGCTCATTTGGCATTGACTCGTTTATGCTTGGTTTAAGAAATCATCTCATTTGCTGGCATCCTGCCTGGAATCCACAATAAAGGTTTGCACTTATAATTTGGTGAAGTTAAAAAGCATATAAAAATCAAACCCAGGGCATAGCAGGCAGCATGGATGTGATTAGTGCTATTTTTGTAGAAAAATAGATTCAAGAGCAGAATAGGCAGACATGTGGGCAGAGCTTTTGTGGGTGTGGGGCAAACAGTGTCTATAGATTTATTTTTTTAAATGGGGGTACAGGAGGACTGGCGTTGGGGGGGTACAAGCATACTGGCTTTGGGGGGACTTGCAGGGAAGGTGGATACTCTGGGACTGGCAGAGAGGGATACTGTGGTACTTGCAGAAGGGAATAGAGGAGGGCTGGCAGAGGGGGGCACAGGAGGACTGGCAGAGGAGGGCACAGGAGGACTGGCAGAGAGCACAGAATGGACTGGCAGAGGGGGCACAGGAGGACTGGCAGTGGGAGGTACAGGAGGTGGGGAGGGTCACAGGCTACAGAGGGAAGGTTCAGGCTACTAAGAGACATAAGGGGGGGGACACATGCTACAGAGAGACAGAAGGGGGATACACATTTTACAGAAAGACAGAAGGGAGGTGGACAAAGGCTACAGACAGATATGGGGGGGGGGCACATTTTACCTTCAGCCATAAGGGGGGGCACAGGCTACAGAGAGACAGAAGGGCGGGAGACACAGGCTACAGAAAGACAGAAGGGGTGCACAATGGGTTACACAGTATTGCTTCAGCACACACAGGGTTACACTGCACTGCTCTAGTGCACACACACGCACATACATATATGCAGTAACTTTTTATAGGGTGGATGGGGTATGGGGGTGGGGGGCAATTACCCCATTCATGACAACAACACTTTAACAAACCTATTATGCAGCAGAACTTCTCCATGGCAGCAACCTCTTCTCAGCGCAGCCAGGCTGCATAAAGCTGGCTCACCTCACTACCTCAGATGCAGCTCTTCCAAGGGGCTGCAGGGTGTATCATCAGAGGTGGAGCATCACAGGCGCCTCTCCGAGGAGAGGGATGCAGGGGCTACCACTGAGATTAGAAACACTTCTCCTCAGCGCTTTAGGCGTCCACATGGACTGATGCTGCAGGTTACTGCTGCTGTGACCAGAAAGAGCCACTGGTGCAGGGGTACCGAGGTCTCTGGGGCCAGCCAGTACTCTCCCTCCCTCCAGAGTAACTCTCACAGCTGCTGCAGTGCTACTGAGCTAATACACACTAGCAGAACGCGGAACCTGAATAAGAGGAGCCGGCCGGGAAACAACTATTAACCGCTCACAACAAGCACTCGTCACTTCCTCTGCTTTGAGGTTCTGGAACGTCGTTCCTGATGATGTAACTTTTCATCTGATCTTCAGGAACAGTGTTCGGGACAGTTGTAGCGGACAAAAAGCACTGGATGTACTATTATCCTGGGTTAGCAGCTTCAGCTTCAGATCTGGTTACTGGTATCCACCGGTTCCACATAATTGGGGTCCCGTTAGGTAAGAAGGTCCAAATAGGTAGCAATTTAGACTTTTCAAACCTGTAAGCATAAGCCATGTTGGCCTTTTTACTGTGTCGAAACATGGCATGTCAACAATAGTGGTCGACCTAATGACTGACAATTTTCTTATTGTTGACACTACGACCCATACCATTCCAACCTGGATCACTGGCAGTTGGTGTTGCTCCCCTATTTGATTTTTTAACTATGTTGCAGCCCCCCTCTGGATCCACTACTGTCTGTTACTTATACAGATAAAGAATTGGGGTACACAGTGTGAACAAAATGCAGAGAGCACATTAGACACAGAGATATACCATGTTAGATCTCAAAACATATATTTTTAATTAGTCTCAAAATAATACCATTGAGTTAATGTAATAAAATAATTACATATAAAGTACCATTTTTAATAATCAACACCCAGCTTTATTCTATAAATAAAAGGTAAGACTACCCCTAAAAGTAGAGTACATTTCTCTTTAGTTGTCTAGCTTCATTATATTCATTTACTGCCACTCCCTATTAAATATACCGAACCTCTCAGTTCAGAAATTCACTACAAATTAGTAGGCTTTAAATACACCTGTATATAGAAATGAACCAATGCAGGAATCCCTTACTTCCTTGATTGCAAGTAATTGCATTCAATGGTCAGTTCTCTTCTTTAGCCATTATATTGCAATGTTCCTAATTGGAAGGTCATAATCAATTAAAAATGGGTTTTAAACTTTCCATTACAGAAAATGCTAGAAACAAAACATGGGTCAAAATGAAATGACTTCAAACATATTTTTGGGTGAAATATAAATTCAAATCCAAATTTGATTTTATATTGGAATTGTTTTAGAACCAACATTGGTACTTGTTTCCTAGCACGGCGCCCACTAAGCAAATTGCTTAGCGGGCGATTCTGTGTAAAAAATCGCATTGCATGTAGTTTTTGCCTGCAATGCGATCGCATGCGATGTGATGCGAATTTCCTATGTAATTTATTCACTGTCCTTTTTTTCCCCGGGCAGTGCGATGCGATCGCATCGCACCACAAAATTGCATGTGATTGCCTGCGATTTTATAGGGTGCGATGCCATTTACTTTACTATACACTTATAGTGATGCACTTATTATGAGATGCAATGAGAGTGAGGCACCCCGCACTATCCACACCACCCCAAAGCGTGGCGAGCGCAGCGGAACGCGTCCTTTTCATACCACCACTATCCACGTCGGCGTGGAGTTGATTGGTATTTTATTACCTCACAACTGGAGGGAGCCTCGCAGGCTCTGAAGATGATCATACCTCCACTATCCACGTCAGCATGGAGTTGATCTTATATAGTGTGGTGAGCACAGCGAGCCACCGAGCCTGAAGCGTGCCGAGGAGACATGGAATACATGTAATTTAATCTGCGTCCCCTCACGGGGCTCACTGCGCTCGCCACGCTTCGGGCTCAGTGGCTCGCTGCGCTCGCCACACTATATAAAATCAACTCCATGCTGACGTGGATAGTGGAGGTATGATCATCTCCAGAGCCTGCGAGGCTCCCTCCAGTTGTGAGGTAATAAAATACTTTTCTAGCCGACAGCAGGTTTGACCCTTCAAAAGCTCCCGACTGTGTATCCAGAGCTTGAATAGCTCCCTCCAGGTGGGAGTTAACTGGGAGACAGTCGCAGCACATAGCAACATAGAATTTGACGGCAGATAAGAACCACTTGGCCCATCTAGTCTGCCCCTTTTTCAAACACGTTGCCTCAAATCATATTTGATCCTTATTTCGTTGTAAGGAAATCAATATGCTTATCCCAAGTATGTTTAAATCCCAAGCACCATCACAGAGGTCAACTGAAAACCCTGAACGGGCTGATTCGGAGAACCTCAGCTCTGCCTTATTGCCTATCTTATTGTCTAAATGGTCATTCATTCCCTGGGCACATTATTCCCAATATTAATATACAAAGTTAAATTATCTTGGGACTTTTTAGTGTGATCTAACAGCTCCTCTGAGCCCAAACAGGACATATTACTAGGAGTTTGAGTACAACTCTCTAAAACTAATTCAGCTGGCATAATTAAGCTAAATGTGGATGGTATCTATTATTGTTAGTGCTATGTTTTACGTTTCATGTGTTATAATAATTGTATGATCTAATCATTTGCCAGTGTATTTTTATATGCATAATAAATCCTGATTTTTTATTTTATTACGTGAATTTGCGCTTTTTTGATATATTTATCTAGATTTATAAGTTACTATCCAAATTACTATTGTAACCTCAAGAAATATGAGAATTTAATGTGTAAAAAAGTTTTTTCGATTTATTTGTGGTGATATATTCTGGAGACATTGCGTCAGATTTTATGCTGTTTTTGAAATCTAAATTGCAGTGTAAGAATAAAGCAGGCATTATTTGCCCTGCACAGAATCAAAATTACTCACCCGAATCTAACTCTCTGTGAACGTTACATCTGCACCACCTGTAGTGCAGCATAGTTTTTTCCATTTGCTAAAAAAAACAAGCATGTGAACAAGTCTGAGTTATGCCCAATATGTATAGTACAGATGTTTTCTCATACATCTAGCCTCAAAACACCATGAAGTGCTGGCATGAGTGAGCCACTGAGTCCCGTTCAACTCTGCTAAAAATAGTCACCTTCAGTGCAATGTGACATGGACGCACAATGAAACTGTGCTGAATAATCTGATATACAGTATGACACTTGTGTATTGTGTGTGACTAAGCCTGTATGCATTGTCAAAAAGTTGTGTCAATTCATGTACAGATTCAGGGACTCAGTTGAACACACGCACACACACACACACACATATACATATATATATATATATATATATATATATATATATATATATATATATATATATATATATATATATATGTAATATACTATATGAAATTAATATTGTGCATCCTAGTCATCTTGCAATACAACTAAGACATTTTTTGGAATAAAAGAATCAAAAATGTGCCCAATGCTAGAAGATTCTGCTGTGTCCTGCCATGTTAAGAGTGGCTGTTTTGGTGTGACTGCAGATGAACGAGGACCCATCTGTATGTAGTTCTTGGGATATATTATAAGCATGTACTGGAATGTATTGCACCATATAATTGAGTCATCCATACAGTAAATATGCTGCAGATGGAATATCCATTGCTAAGCATGAATGCTTTTATTCCTCAGAATTGCTCCATAGGTGGAGGGGCATTGTTTCTGATAGAGATGTTCCACCAGTGTGTTACTTCCAGGTACCATGGTTTTACCTCCGTGGTTCATAAAGTTCCAGAGATGTAAGGCATAAGACTTAGGAAAGGTTGGTAAATCCTTCCACACTTCAAAATACTTTTTCCAAGATGAATATGGAAAAGGATAAAAACGATTAGGATGAAGGTAAGACATATTTGCACACATGCCATCATCCGCAGATGTATATATTGTGATGCCACACAACCTCTTCACAACACGTGTGAAGACTTTTGGTCCTTGGTGTCCCCATAAATCACCTCTGTAGTTTTGTACAAAGTTTTCCATGAACTCCCATGTCACATTATAATGTGGGGGGAGCCCCATAACACTACTGCTGGTAGATTTGGAGTGCTCAGCAGCTACAAAGTGATCATTAGGAATGGGTCGAAGGGAAATAACATCCGTATCCATGTAAATGCCACCATATTTCCATATCAGAGCAAATCTGCAGGCATCTGAGCTAACATGTGTCCAGTAACGTTCTTTCTTAGGGTCTACCTAGAAATGCAGAAAAATAAAGTGGTATGAGAGTAATAAATAAAAATTGCACATGACTAGTCTTTAAATCATGAAAATAACCCTAGGTTGCATGACATACTCATGTGCTGTATTATATAACATTCACATGAAGCAACTTTTTGAAGAATTAGGGGATGCTTGAATGATGTATCTCAATATTATAAATAACAAGGCCATGGGTGTAACTAGAACTTTGAGGGCCCCATAGCAAAATCTTGAAAAGCCCCCCCCCCCCCCCATACACACATATGCACCATTGTCTCTAAAATGCCCCATAGGGGGCAGAGGAAAAAGTGAGGGTAATGAGAGAAAAATTGCGATCACAGGTATCCGCGTCCCCTCGCGGGCTTCATAGGTATCCGCGTCCCCTCGCGGGGCTCGCTGCGCTCGCCATGCTTCCGGCTCTGTGGCTCGCTGCGCTCGCCACACTTTCTATTCTCAACTCCACGCCGACGTGGATAGTGGGGGTATGAAAAGGTCGGAGGACGCGTACCACCGCCCCTCGCGGGCACGCTGCGCTCGCCACGCTTTGGGTTCACGTTGATCGTGGGGTGGCGTTAACAATTTTTGGGGGGGCCATTTCACTGTTCAGGGTTTTTTTGGGGGGTCTCTGGCCTATTTAACATTGTTCCCAATGTTTATTTGGGTAAATTGAGGCATTTTACATTGTTCCCTATGGAAAATCGCGGGCATCGCGTCGGTACCATCCCATGCTTTTTTTGGCCGCATGCGATGCGACCGACGCGATTTTCACATTTTCAATGCATTTCAATGGCAAATCGCGGGCATCGTGTCGGTCGCATCGCATACCATTATAAATGACCCGCGATGCCGGCGATTGTGGCCGTGCTAGGAAACAAGTACCAAATAGGGTGTCAGGAAAAGAGAGGCGAGAAAGAGACAGGACATGAATACAAAAGTAACTTACAGTACATAATAATAAAAAAAATGACAAGTTAATTCCCATTACACATTAGAGGACGCTCCGTAGTGTCCATTACACATTGTGCCATACACAGCAATGCCCACTACACATGTGTCATATACCGTAATGTTCATTACATATAAGGCTATACCCCATAATGCCCATTACACATTATGGCACACACCGTAATGACCAATACACATTGTGTCATACACCATAATGTCAATTACATATAAGGCTACACGCCATAATGCCCATTAAACATTGTCCCATACACTGTAATGCCCTTTACATATAAGGCTACACATTGTAATTCCCATTACGGAACACACTGTAATGTCCAGTACACATTATGGAACACACCGAAATGCCCATTGCATATAAGGCTACACACCGTAATGCCAATTATACATTATGACACACTCTGTAATGCCCATTACACATTATGGCACACGCTGTAATACCTGCTAGACATTATAGAACACACTGAACCACAACAGACAAAATACCGACAGTTCTTTCAGGCGCTCCTTCTTTGTATCACTCCTTCACATATGTCTCAAAGGGTTACTCATATGACATGTGAGGAAAAGACAATGATATAGTGTAAAACCATAAAATAAAGGATGTATAAATAAATTCCAAGTGGTGTATTTTGATAGGAACCGTACCCTAATGAATTGTCCACCAATTAAGTAGACAATCTGCGCATGTGGTTAGTGAATCTGGAAGCCAGGTCTTCAAATGTGGTCCTCCTTATTCCTCCATATTTATCCCGTGTATAGAGAATATATAAGAAGATATCTCCATATGGTGAAATACCGTTTTAATGAAGACACAAAATTTTGTGTCTTCATTAAAACGGTATTTCACCATATGGAGATATCTTCTTATTCCTCACATGTCAATGAAAGCATTGTCCTTCTATAGTATAACCAAAATAATACTACCTTATAATATGCAAATACAAATCTCTCTACGTATATTAATGCATACCTTCTTATACCATGGCAGAAGAGGTGTGTCAGTAAATAATTCCTCCATTCTCAGAGGGAAGATGTAAATATTATCAAAAGATGAAAGAGTGGGGAAATGTTTCCGAATTCGGTTCTCGTCGTCCACTGTGTTTATGTCATCCAGTCCTTTCATGAAGTAGACCACAGGTCTGTCAGGGTAGACCCGAGCCGCTGACTCAATCACGCACAAGACCAAGGATGGTGGATCCATTCTGTCAGTGGTCTCCATGAATAAGATTCCATTTCCTTGGCGTAGAACAGCGGCTGGTCCGATGGATTTTCTATCTTTGTTGTCTATATGAAGGAAGCTTTTCTCTGTGTTTAACAATCCTGATATTAAGTCATTGGAACTGAGGAAATCCATGATGTATGTGTTTTTTTGTTTAGCAATAGTTCCACAAAGAAAGCCAAAAGCTGCTATTAAAAGCATTATGATGAATATCTTTAGTTTCTTCCACATCATGGGATAGCAGAAGGTTAAGCTGTAGAATGAAACAAATTTATGTCAGTCAAGGATTTTATAATTTGTCGTGCCATACCATAACTATGGAAAATGTTTAATCATAAAAATATTTTAATAGACTAATAAACTTTAATGTGTTTGATCTTATTTACATGTTCAGTTTTTTTTATCACTTTAATTATCCTTCCTATATATCATACTGTATCATCCATGTATCACTTATATAATGTACTCACTAATTGTATCTACTTAAGGCCCCCATACACTAGCCAATTTTGGTCAGATTTCAGCCAGATCAGTCGGATCTGGCCGAAATCGGACCAAAATCGGCTAGTTTTGATGTCCCCTCAGATCCGATGCGCGGTCCCGTGCGCATCGGATCTGCGTCGGGTGGTCGGACCTGCTGCAGGTCCGACCACCTGACTTGGGACCTACTAGTGGGGCGGCGAGGCGGTAGAGGGAGCAGGGGGGACTGGGGACGCTGTGGGGGACACAGGCGGCATAGAGCCGGGCAGGGGGAGCCGGCGGGAGCTGTCAGTATTGAATAAAAAAAAAGCCCATACAATGCATGGGCGGCCTGTGATTGGCTGAGCGCTCTCTCAGCCAGTCAGCAATTGGCTGAGAGAGCGCTCAGCCAATCACAGGCTTCCCATTCATTGTATAGGCTTTTTTTTTCTAGCACTGACAGCTCCCGCCGGCTCCCCCTGCCCGGCTCTATGCCGCCTGTGTCCCCCGCAGCATCCCCAGCCCCCCCTGCTCCCTCTACCGCCTCACCGCACAGACGCTGTCCCCCGCAGCGTCCCCAGCAGCGGAGGAAGCAGAGGTGTCCCCCGCAGCGTCCCCAGCCCCCCTGCTCCCACCTCTGTAGCCCCCCCCTGCTCCCCGGGTTTTTTACATGTGATAAATCGAGACGATTTATCACATGTAAAAAATGGCACATCAAGTGCCAATCTAATCAAGCTCCCCCGGGGAGCAGCCGGGGAAGCTCAGGGGGAAGTCGGGGGCGACTTGTCCTAAGGACAAGTCACCCTAGTGTATGGGGGCCTTTAGGTCAGGGATTCCCAACCTCAGTCCTCTTGGCACACTAACAGTCCTGTAAGGAGGGTAAATGATCCTTTAGGAATATTTACAGTATAGGTTCTATATATTATAGGTACCTATATTTCTGAGTGTCACTTCCTGTCCTACTGTGTGCACTCATGTCATGCTCATACACCACATCCTAATTCCAGTGAAGTGTTCCACCAGAAATCGGAAGTTACAAATTCCGGTGGCATGGCCTTTTCCAACTGGAAATGGAAGTTTCATTTTCTGCACCGCAGATTGTTTTCATGAGACGGCTATTGAATTGGCACCTGGGAGGATGCCCCTAGTGTGCCAATCGCAGCCAATAGTCTGCAATTACAAATATTCACTGAGTGTGCCTAAATACCCTGTCCTGTTTCCAATGGTGTATTCCACCAGACATAGGGTATTATCATTTCTGGTCGCATGGTCTTTATTAACAGGAAGATTTGTATTTTACCCCATGATTTGTTAAGAGGTCGGATCACATCCTCCAGATTTGCTCCCTTCTTTTTAGTTAACTTATTATCCAGGAATGGAAAATGGAGGCAAATCTGTTTGATGGACAAATTCAATTTCTAGAACCCTTTTTATATTGAAGCGCAATGGAATATGCTGCGCTATATAAGAAACTGTTAATAATAATTTAATGATCTTGAGGAATTTAAATAAATGGAGCAGAATTTTATCGAAAAGATTTGGAAAAATGGAAAAGATCTGTTAATTAAAACTTGTATTGTAGAATTGCAATCTGTCGTTTTGATGAAATTTTTTGTCTTCAATTCATTGCTATCCACATAAAAGGTCACATCTAGAAAAGAGGACCAGTTTTTGAGCAAAGGGTATGATGGGCCTATGATTACCAAGGCCAAAAATAGAGGAAGGTTTCTCCTCTCTACGAGAGGAAGAGAGCAAACCCCTATCAGACCCAAAACCAATAATATGGATGTGGCTTTTATTACTCAATTTACAAGCCAACATAAACAACTCAAAACCATAATAGGTAAACACTGGCAGATCCTCACTAAGGACCCTCTCCTTAACAAATATATTACAAGTAATCCTAAATTTGTATACAGGAGAGCGAGGAATTTGAAAGACAACATTGTCAGCAGCGCCATAAACACCCCGGCACCTCACAATCCAATCAAGTCCAAAGGTTTTTACCGCTGTGGCACATGCAGCTTGTGCAGATTATATAAGAGTCTGACATGAATAATTCAGCAATACCAATCTACTGTTACAGGAAAGATGTATAATATAGAGGAATTCATTTCTTATAACAGCAACTATTGTGTTTATCTACTAGAGTGCACCTGTTTTAAACAGTATGTGGGTAAAACAAAACGGGTATTGAAAATAAGAATGGCAGAACATGCTCGTAATATCAAAAAATGGTTGGAATCCCACAATATGTCAGCTCACTTTAAACATCTGCACCGATGTGACATTTCACATTTGAAATCCTTTTGTGGTATCCGCACAGTGAAGACACACTAGAGGATTGACAATAGGGACCTCAGATTGTCCCAACTAGAAATGAAGTCTATATACGATTTAAAGACTCTTGAACCCAGGGGATTAATGTGTAGTTTGAGCTCAAATGCTTTTTATGAGTATATGCCTTGTCAGAATTGTTTTTATCATGACATGTCTCCCTTTTTGCTCTCTCGTATGTGACTGGATAAACTGTATGAGCTGCGGAAGCGTTACTATAGCGACGTATGAATCAGTGGAGGAACGAGTGCGTTCCAATGAAGCAGAAAAGCATGATATACCTACTTCCGGCTGCGTTCCACAGAGAGCGGAACGTCATATCCGCCTTCGAATCCAAGGAGATGAGTACGCTGCGGGACTGCGATGCGTCACATCCGCCCTGTGATGTAACAGCCAGACTGCCCAATATCATCTGGCGTGAATCGCTGAATACTACAGAAAACGTGGAAAAGTCTGCTTATGTATATAATGTCACATATGATGCTTTTTGATGCTTCCATGAAAATGTATGCATATTTTTTTTAGTATGATAGTAAGGATAGTCGCATGTGTTAGAAATAGCACTGTCGTATTGTATTAGCAATAGGAGTACTATATGAAATCCAGTACAGTTTTTTTACACTACTGTTTTTAGGTTAATCAGAGCAGGTATATATACCTGCTCTATATTCACTTCCTCCATACCTTGAAGAAGGGCCCTAGGTGAGGCTCGAAACGCATTGGTAGGAGGAACCGTATCCTGCCATCTTGGGGATCCAGTGTCATTGTTTGCCACCCACTCTCTGCTCTGACCCGGGTGAGTGAGAGGTGGAAGGACTTAGATTCCTTTTGGACCCCAGGAACGCATGTTTTTTTTTACTGTGACTTTTTAGAGTATTTTTACCATTTTTATTGTTATATAATTCTGTGACCTGAATAAAAGGATTTTTTTAACCATCTTCGATCACCATCTGATTGGGATATCGATTCACCATTGGGTGTGAAAGAAACCTTTTGATGATCATAGGGCACTGACACAAGGTGAGCTCTGATCCATTTGGAATAAAAGGCTGAATTTATCCCACTAAAGATACCTTTACATGCCTATAGGGCACGACAGAAAGGTCAGTTGCAGGGGGCGATATCCCCTGTCTGGTTATACACCATAAAGTGATACTGACCATTTATGTCTTGTCTCTACTCTCTTACATTGGTGGAGATACGCCTGCAGAGGGTCGTCTGGGACAGACAAATCATTGTGTAAAGATGGAGCGGGTCTCTTCTTTGCAGGGGATGGCGATGGCGACGCCAGCCGCCATCCCCGGCCACCCGCCATCTGTATCTGCAAAAGGGGACGTGCGTGCACGAGATGCACGCGCGTCCCCTTTCACACGGTTCCCCCAGGTCCCCGCCGGCTTGTCGGTGGTCACCCGGGGTCCCCACCGCCTCCCCGAACCCCCCTAACCCTGTCCATCTCCCTGAAGTGGAGACGGACAGGTGTCCCGTCGCCCCGCCGCCTGGAAACTGAGACGCGCCTGAGATGCACGCGTGTCTCAGTCAGATGGATGCCGGGCTGCTGGCGGATCGCCAGCGGTGACATTCTGGCGATTCGCCAGCAAGAGGGAGCCCGGCTCCATCTGTATATTCAGAACAGCGCAAGTGTATTCACCTCTCTTTGCATTTGGATTGTACTTTCTGGGACCGGTAATCCCTCGGTGTTTACAGTGCTGCAGTTCTGTGGCGCGGACTACTCTAACTATTCTTTTTCATCTGTGGCATATGTATAGCGGGCATCACAAGGTGTGAGCATGCTTGGTATTAATCACCGGGTAATAGCGATGCATGGGGCTACACATCACTGTCACTGCGGCCCCTACACATGGAGAGATGTAGGGGCATTTTCTAAGTGATCTAGTGAGATTGCTTAGAAAATGCCCTTAATTCACTATGTGTGTAGGCCCCATAAGTGTCAAAGAGTTTATGACGCAATAAAGTAGAAATTTCAGAAACAGCGTAAATAAATGTATCAATTCCCTATTAAAGGTTGGTTGACAGCTGAAAGAGACCGGGCTGTTTACACGGTTTAGTTTTATTAATAGTTACTCATTCTTTCACATTTTACACACAGAAACATTGCACAGACCTGACTGATCCATTCAAACTCAGCTGTCAAAAGCCGTTTTATTTGAGAAATGCATATTGAGCTGAATTCACTGCAGTTTGCTAATATAGTAAATCCCACCCAGAGCTGTCCTGGGTGCCTATGTAAAGTGCTGACAAGTTTTGCTGATGGTCTATTGATTCGTACAGTACATGTGTGTTCTATAGAACCATGATTTTCATTCCTATTTGAACAAACTCTGCTGATTTTTGTGTTTAGTAAATTTTGGATATGGGATTCCTAGTCAAGATTGCCTCATTCAAAACAATTAGATTTTAGCTTTTTAATTTACGCCAAGAATACTGTAAAGGGTATTACTGTATGTGGAGAATATTGCAACAATTAGAATATAAAATTGCAACAAAAAAATGAGATACAGTATGTGCACTGGACACTTTTCGTTGTGTTTTGGATCTGGATCTCCCGTCATGTTTTGGATCTATATTAGTTTTGCCTTAACCACCCTTTCGGGTTTTGGTTTTGGCTCTGTATTTAAAAAAAAAAAAAAACATAAAAAACACTAAAATCACAGAATTTTCTTTTTTTGTATTTTTTTTGTTCTTACAGTATTATTAAGCTAAGTTTTTTGGTTTGGGTCCCGCACTGGATACTCCACTGTATTGACTGATACCATCAATTCTTAGCATATAGGTTATTCTGGTTGGTGCGGTCCGTTCCGAATTCTTTCGGAGCGGACCGCACGCCACGCTGTGCGGACATGGTACGAAGAAACGCCCACCGGTCCTCCGCATTCGGACGGACTCACACTTTAAGAACAGGGCGTGTTTACGGACGACATCCAAACCATGCGTGTGCGGTGGACACACACATATTCTGCACGGTCTTACCGCGTCTGCACGGTCTTACCGCGTCAGAACGGACGGGAAGCTGCCCGTACGCACCGATGCGGTGTCATATCGCAAAACTCACCACTATTATCTGAAGTCAGAAATCGTCACATGACCCACTTATGCAATTAGCCAACCTCATTAAAAAGTGTTTGTTGAGAATTGAAATCAATTACATCTTAATAGATACTTAAACACATTACTACCACATCCATTACACACATTAACTCTTACATCATGTGAAGTGATATTTTAATCATTGTTACCCCTTTATCTAGCATTAATGTATGCATATGATATCAGAATTGCATGTCAAATGCAATATTCTACAATGTGCTAATTATTACTAACACATAATAAAGCAAACGTAACAACAGTTATTAACAGAGTGTGTGTGTATTTTGTTGTTTGGATAATGTAAATAGATCTACAATTATCGTACCTTTGTGTCTTGCAAGGATGTACACACTACAATAACATACATCTATATACAGTATGTACCTTTTGGATCAGAAAGTTATTATAAACAATTTACACATATACTGTTTATTGTTTAAAAAACACACAGACAACTTCTAACTGTTATAAACTTTTTATTATTAACAATAATTTTTTAAATAATTAAATCTAACATAAAAAAACTTATAAAAGCAGATCTGTGAGATCTTGTAGGTCTGCAAGGACCAGCTGCAGGTGATGGCGTAGTCTGAGGACGGCCCCACGGACACCCTCCTCTGCTTGGATAGGCTCATCTGTGAGCAAGTTAAAGGGGGTAAAATTAGTAATGATATTCATGAATACATTTAACATAGTCATACATAAATGTAATAAATGCAAGGTGACATGTATATATATATATATATATATATATATATATATATGTATATAGAGACATATATAAATATATATGACACATACATATATACATACATGCATACATACTAAATGGAAAGCCTGTTTTTGTCCCTCTACCCTTTACTCTGTAGAATACATCACAGTCATAGTGCTCCTTCTGAATCACAACCCACCCATGAGTAAAGCTGGCCATACATCAGAAAGATATTGTACCCAATCATACAATCTCAATTGATTGTAAGATGGATTGTATGCAGATTGTGTGCACATCTTGTGTACACAATCATACAATCAATCATAAGATGGATTGTATGACTGATTGTATGATGGATTATATGCAGATTGTGTGCACATCTTGTATACACAATCATACAGCAGATGGATTGTATGACTGATTGTATGATGGATTGTATGCAGATTGTGTGCACATCTTGTGTACAAAATCATGCAGCAGATGGATTGTATGACTGATTGTATGATGGATTGTGTGTAGATTGTGTGTCCAAAAACCACCAAGGACTGCTGGGGATTTCAAGGGAAATTGTACACAATCATGAGTGCAATCGATCTTAAGATCGATCTTTCTGATGTATGGCCAGCTTGAGTCAACTCTCAGGAATGCACAGTACACTTGTGCAATCCTGGATGGCTTGGCTGCTGATGGTCTGCTCCATAAATTATTGTCATATTGCCAGTTAGGTAAAGCTGCAGCACAAACCCACTCCCATGCACAAAATCATTATGAAGACAAAACCAAACAATAATGTTAGCGAAAATACATTCCAACCACAGGGGGAGGCTAGCTAGAGGAGGGCCCAGGGACACTGACCACTTGTGACTCCATTCTAAGCCACGCCTGTCCATACTCCATTTATTCCATACTTAATCTAGTTTAGAAATATCAATCAACTATGAACTCTATTCACCTATATGAGGCTATAGATTGTATGCTTGCAGCAGGGGCCTGTAACCCTAAGGTCACCAAGTCATCCCTTTAATCCTGGCTCCAGATTAACTACACAGGTTATGTGGCAGTTCAAATCGAGCTGAAAGCCATCCACATAACCTGTGTCATTAAGATGTGTCCTGGATGAAAGGGATGACTTGGTCACCCTATCTAACCCCTAAGTGTGTCTGTTGGTACTCACTTTGTTTTATGACTTGATACTATTGTAAAACACAATTGAATCAGCAGTTCTACATCACAAATATGATTAAAAAAAATGATTAATGATGCATTATGTATACATACCACTTGCATCCGCCTGCACAACCTCACAGTCCTCCTCCTCCGGCTCAATATCCGGATCTTTCTCCCTGGCCTCCTCCACCGCCACCACCTCCACTTCCTCCCCCAACGCCACCACCTCCTCCTCAACTTCCTCCTCCACTTCCTCCGCCAACGCCACCACCTCCTCCTCAACTTCCTCCTCCACCACCACCACCTCCTCCTCAACTTCCTCCTCCACCTCCGCCAACGCCACCAGCTCCTCCTCAATTTCCTCCTCCACCTCTGCCAATGCCACCAGCTCCTCCTCCACTTCCTCCTCCACCTCCCCCATCACTTCCTCTGGCACCACCTCCTCCTCCATCTCCTCTGGCACCTCCTCCCTGGACTGGCGCACCTCTGCCTCTTCCCAGGCTTGTCGTGCTCGATCCCGTGCTGTGTTGGAGAAAATAACCATTAGTGCCACTTAAGGGTCATTGGGGAAGATGTATTAAGCCTTAACAAGAGATAAATGCGAGGGTGATAAGTAGAGATGAATGTCCAGCCAATTAGCTCCTTAATTACTTTGTTCAAACACAGCCTGTAACATGGCAGTTATGATGTGTTTGGATGGAGGTTTATCTCTCCTTTTCACCCTTGTAGTTATCTTTTGTTTAAGCTTTATACATCTGGCCCATTGTATGCATCACAATCAATAATCCTATAGATTTACATAGTGTATGGCATTTTACAGTCATGATCAGCCGGTTTACCCTATTGGCTTTAAAAAGTGATTGTAAGCAATCATGTAAAAATTTGCAATCATTGTGTAAACACTCACATCTAGCTAGACTGTCCCTGATTTGCTGGAGCAAATCTGGCTGCCGCCTCCTGAGGTCAGACCATCGCCTCTCCAGCTGGGCGATGGACCTCCGCACGTGGGTGCGGGAGAATATTCTGCGGCGTGCCGCCGCATAGGCATTACGCTTCTGCCTGTTCGTAATGAACGGGCCCGCTCTGCCCAGTCTTCGCTCCATTACGGCGACCAGGCTTCGTAGCTCCGCGGCAGAGAATGGTGCTGCTCTTCCATAGGACGCCATCTTAGCACTGGCACATGGCAAATATTCATGTCCTGTGATTGTTTGTTAAGTGTATTATTTGGTATAAACTTTATTATCCATTTGAACATGTACAGTGTGTATGCGCTACAAGAATCAGCTAAAGCAACGCACCGCCAAGCAACACGTGCTGTAGCTTTGCATCGCATAGCTGTACTTCGCATTACTTACTGTATGCATTTATGTGTATGCGTACATTTATATGAAAAAACATATACACATACTTACAGTTCTCCTGACTACACCATTATATTGGACACATTATACACCTAAGCTGGCTGCCTGGCTGCCTGCCTGCCTGCCTGCCTGGCTCCTACTTCAAATATATTTAAAAAAAAAAACACAAAAAAAAATCTACAAATGAAATAATCACCAACACATACCAAACATACATGGTGAAAAAAGTATGAAAATCAATCTACTCACCAGACATGGATGATGACATCAGCTACAATATTGGAAACATAAAAAACATTTCAAAATCTATGTACAAGGTATAATTGTGACCTGCAATATTGGACTAAAAGCAATACACCTCAAACATGATACGTAGTGCAATTGATTTTGCCATTAAGAGGCCATGGTGCCTAATTGTTAATTTCTAGGACACAAAAATAACATAATTTTCCACCTTGATGGGTGTAATTGATCTCAAATTGGGTTGGTCTGTGCAACATTCAAAAATGTACCTGAAGAATCTTTGAGCAACAGAGTCCCGCAGCTGGTATCCCCTTCGGCTTTCCGGGGAGTGGGATGGGCGCATGGGTGCATCTTGCAGCTCAGATGGAACCTCCCACTCATCAAAGGGTATCTCACACCGCACAGCTATATTGTGAAAGAATGCACACAATCCCACAATCCTCGACAACATTTCAGGCGCATACTGTAAGTCACCACCAGTCCGGTGGAGCACTCTAAATCGACCCTTTCACAGGCCAATTGAGCGCTCCACCACTTGCCTGGTGGCAACATGCGCCCTATTGAATGCCTCCTGTGGGCCCGGTGTTGGGGAGCTGTATGGTGTAAGCAGCCAGGGCGTACATGGGTAACCGGAGTCACCCAGAACCCACGCATCACGGCCTTCAAGCTCTTGGAGTCTCAGCCAAATCCCTGTTTGTCGGATAACATGAGAGTCATGGGCACTTCCAGGAAACTTCGAGTTGAAGGCGAGAATTTCCATGGATGGGCCACAAACCACCATCACGTTGAGTGAGTGGAACAATTTTCGGTTCCTATAGATCTTCTCACTTCGTGATGGAGGCACAAATGGTACATGGGTACCATCCACAGCCCCTATCACATTAGGGAAGCCAGCAATTTGATGGAATGCCTGCTGGCTTCTGTGAATGGTCTCTTGGGCAAAAGACATGGCCATGAAGTGCCCCTTGCGCCTAAACATGGCTGACGTCACACGCCTCAGGATTCTGCAGAAAGCAGGCTGGGATATTCCAGCAAGTACCGCCACTACTTGTTGGAATGATCCTGAGGCGCAGAAATGCAACACCGCCAGCAGCTGAGTGTGAGGCGGAATTGCCGTCGTGAGCCCAAGACAAGGTTCTAGATCACTCTCAATTAAAGAGAGTATATCTAGAATGACATGTGGGGGTAACCGGTACCTAGTAAGTACCTCATCATCGGGCATCCTAAAGAGTGTCACCCGTGTGCGAAAGATTCTTGCACGTCCTGGCCTCCTTTGGCGACGAGGGGGTGGAGCCGCAAGTGCCCTCAGCCCATTAGCCTCAAAATCCATCATTGCTTCTGCAACCTACAATGAAATGATCAAATGAAAAGGAACACCTATGCAAAGAATGCTCCACCTAAAAATTCAAGTAGAAACATATGAATCCATACGTACAATAGACGGCCGCCCACTCAAGTCCCGAAAATCCATAATGATCTACAATTATGTAAAAATAATATAACCTCACACAACTATTTAATCACAAATATGTTTCTTACATTTAACACCTAAACACTAATTAAGTATTATCTCTAACAACAATTGTTAATGAAATCATGTAGTCAGACACATGAAGGAAAGATTGTAACAAATATGTTAGGTGGTAATGCATGGGACATCAACGTGTGCGCCTTCTTATGGTGTGCAAGTGCATGTTGTAACATGAATAAGGCCCATTGTGAACTGTAACAGCATGGGACACATTTCAGCTATTGATGGGACATGTAGTTCACCAATATATGGAGGCCCACAGGTTTAACACCTGTGTGTTAAATGGTGCCCAGGTAACATGATTCATTAATGCTAACAAGCCTTTGCTGGAAAAAAAGTGCGTGATATGTTAAAAAATGTTGCATAAATTTTTACCCTTACATTGTTAATGTATATCATCTCTACAATGACCATGGAAAATCTTACCTTAGACCTGGCCACAATACAGATCTGGAGACAAATGAACCTAGCATCAAGCCACTATTTATAGGCCTATCACATGTGTTGTGCATGACATCAGTTATGACTATTGCCTGACTTGTGGGCTGGATTTAAAAATGGAATGGGTTACTTACATTTGTTGTACATTCAAAACAATGTCACAGTAATAATGAACATTCACAGATAGCATTTATGTTTTTCTAAAGTAGTAGGTGGTCATTATAGAAAATATTTGAACATTTCACCTAAATTAGACTTTGAAGGTACGCCAGGTTTTGTTCAATAGAATTTCCGCTAGTATGGGCGTGGCCTATGCGCCGCACAAACAGCACGGTGAACGCTGCCGTACGGAACGCTGCCGCAAAGAACGCAGGATGGGGCTGATGTACACCAATGACAGAAATTGTATATAAAGGTGTGCTAGAAAAAAAAATGGTGTTGCAAACATGGCTGGTTCTCATTCAGACGGAGAGCAAGAGTACCAGGACCTCATAGCTCGCATGGACTCCAGCACCTCCTATGTGCCCCTCAACAGAGAACAGGCATTGGGAGAGCAGGCAGCTGGGCCATAAACATCAGGCCAAAGCACAGATGGCCAATCAGCAGCTGGCCCATCTTCTGCCTCAGCAGAATCATTGGGAACACAGCAGATGGCTTCCCAAGATAGTAGCCTGCCCAGCACTTCAGGTACAGCGACTGGTGGCCGTGGCCGTGGCCAAAAGAGCCCAACAGAGGATCCAGACAAAAGGAACATGGCATTCAAACCGCAGGAGCTTGCCATACTGGTACCCCGTGCATCGAGTGTCCACAGGAGAAGCTGACACACACAAGGAGATGGAAGATTTGGGAGGACATAACCAAGGAGATTAATGTGGTAGCTCCACAAGTTCGTGAGATGGACCATATGAAGAAGAGGCAAGTTAAAGTGTGTTACATTTGAGCCGAAGTAGACCAGTAATGTTTGTATTATATGTTAGATGGAGTTGGTAAATGGTCGGTCACGTTGCTAGGAGCAACAGACATGACTGGCATGTCACTTATTCTATATTTATTGTAGGGTGAGTGTAAATGTTTGTTCTAAGTGTTGTTTTTATAGTTTAACATAATGTAAGTTATGTAGAATGAAGCACACGTTGAAATCTGTAGCAGATTACAATGCATGCTACATCAAACGTCAGGGGTGACATGTAATAATATGTGAACTTTGCTTGCAGGTGGCACGACTTCAAAACCAACCTCAAGAAGAAGCTGACCAATCGGCGGGAACACAGCCAAACCTCTGGGGCTGGCCCCATGCCACGAAGACTAGAGCTCACCCCCCTGGAGGAGACGGCTGTGGGCTGCATAGCCATTGAGGAGATCTGGGGGGTGAGCCACATGGATAGCGAGGCCCCAGTGGAAGTATTTGCTGCTTATTTAGAAGGTAATTGGTTTGCATGGCATAAGGAGAGCAGGCAGCTGGGCCATAAACATCAGGCCAAAGCACAGATGGCCAATCAGCAGCTGGCCCATCTTCTGCCTCAGCAGAATCATTGGGAACACAGCAGATGGCTTCCCAAGATAGTAGCCTGCCCAGCACTTCAGGTACAGCGACTGGTGGCCGTGGCCGTGGCCAAAAGAGCCCAACAGAGGATCCAGACAAAAGGAACATGGCATTCAAACCGCAGGAGCTTGCCATACTGGTACCCCGTGCATCGAGTGTCCACAGGAGAAGCTGACACACACAAGGAGATGGAAGATTTGGGAGGACATAACCAAGGAGATTAATGTGGTAGCTCCACAAGTTCGTGAGATGGACCATATGAAGAAGAGGCAAGTTAAAGTGTGTTACATTTGAGCCGAAGTAGACCAGTAATGTTTGTATTATATGTTAGATGGAGTTGGTAAATGGTCGGTCACGTTGCTAGGAGCAACAGACATGACTGGCATGTCACTTATTCTATATTTATTGTAGGGTGAGTGTAAATGTTTGTTCTAAGTGTTGTTTTTATAGTTTAACATATTGTAAGTTATGTAGAATGAAGCACACGTTGAAATCTGTAGCAGATTACAATGCATGCTACATCAAACGTCAGGGGTGACATGTAATAATATGTGAACTTTGCTTGCAGGTGGCACGACTTCAAAACCAACCTCAAGAAGAAGCTGACCAATCGGCGGGAACACAGCCAAACCTCTGGGGCTGGCCCCATGCCACGAAGACTAGAGCTCACCCCCCTGGAGGAGACGGCTGTGGGCTGCATAGCCATTGAGGAGATCTGGGGGGTGAGCCACATGGATAGCGAGGCCCCAGTGGAAGTATTTGCTGCTTATTTAGAAGGTAATTGGTTTGCATGGCATAAGTAGTTTGTAGGTAAAGGGATGGGGTTTGGGAGCCGCACAAGGTTATGCCCACTTCATGTCAGAAGAGATCAAGTGAGACCTCTTCACCATGCTAGTGGGTTTTGGCCTGAGTTGCCTGCAACCAGCTGTAATGGACGTTATTTACCCTGGTATGGGAAATTATGTGTCCTTTCTTGCTGGTGGTGCTCCCTTGAGTCCGTGATATATTGTAAACAAGGAAAGAGGGAAAGTGGACTCTTTTTGTGGGGCACTCTTTGAATACTGATTGATTTAAAATTTAGCTTTTATTAGAATCGTTTATAAGATATTTTTGGACTGACACACTGATGGATGTCCAACAAACAAATAAAGAAATAAAGACAAAAAACAAAAACAAAAGCAAAAACAAAAACAAAAACAAACAGGATTGCAGTGAGCTTGGCAAATTTATACGCTATGCAATACAAGTATTAGGGGGTGAGTTCATGTAGGGTGAGACTCTACTGTGGGATTCAGTATATTGGTCGCACTAGAACTCAAGAGTGAGGATGTGCCTAGTCTGGCAGCTAGCTCTTAGGACTAGGGATCGTTAGAAGGGAGGGTTTTTAACAATAGTAAAAGGGTGGTATTCCCTTGTTTGACTGTGGTGTTATATATACACCCAGGACAGGTGTTGGTAGGTACTGATAAGCAGGGGTTGTTTTACGGCTAAGTAAAACAATAAATTGTCTTTAAAGTATTGGGTAATGCAAGAGTCTGCGCAATGGTCATAAAGAGAAAAGAAAAGAAAAACGCACAGAGTATATGTCAATTGGTGGCTCAAGTCGATTGTAGTACTAGAATTGTATCACCTCAATTTAACAGTAAGTTGCGCCAGACAGCGCCGTACACATCATAAATTAGATCAATTCTGAAGAGTACATAAATGGTGTCACTTAAATTACACTGAAAATTGCGCCTGTTGCGTCGTACACACCATTAATTGGATCAATTTGGACAGTGTATAAATAGTATCAGAAAACTCTGTTGTGCTCTATGTCCATATATAGCAGTCTTGCTGGTGAAAAGACATAGAGCCTATGTACAATGAACAAAAGATTGTGCCAGCCAAAAATATTATGTTGTACCAGCTCAATTTACCAGTAGATTGTGCCAACCAAAAACATTGTATTGCGCCAAATCAATTTACCATTAGATTGCGCCAGCAGGCGCCGTACACACTGTTAATTAGATCAACTTGAGAGGTGCATAAGTAGTATCACATGAAATCAGCAAGAAATTGCGCCTATTCGTGCCATACACACCATCAATTGGATCAGTCAAGGATTGGATCAATTAAGACAGTGCATAGATAATATCAAAAAAGTTGTTCAAGTTGTGCATAAATACCAAGACAATTGTCATATAGTTGTTCTATATGTAGCAATGTTTCAAAGGTTTTGCTAGCTATGATAAGGTAACCTTTCAGCAGAGCGGGGAAGACCTGCTGCTTTCTCTGAGTCTTGCAATCGTGTATAGGACTCAGGATGAGAGAGCCTAATCCCGTGCTGTAGGGTAAGAGAGAGAAAGTATCACTTCTGCTTTTGGGGAATGAGCTCCCTTGCATTGGTGCTATTCCAGCATAGCAATGCAATGGGTTTGCCCAATGTCCGCAATGAGAGAGTTTCCGAAAAAAATAGGGAGAATGACAGAAAAGGGAGCAGGAGAGCAAGATGGCCCTAGAACAGATTAGAAAAAATTAGAAAGCACATGCAGAATCTGTGTACCTTCTGCTATTAGAGAAGTCGTGTTCCCACAGAGGACTTCAATAGTGAGAGTGGTGCACAGTTTCGCAAATGTGACAGTAAGGAAGAAATTTGGAGAACCGCTGCTACTGCTGCCGTTAGATACCAGCTGTCATGTTGTTCAATGGAACAGCGCAGTACAGTCTGTGTAAATCAGCAGTGAAGGGGCGGTTAGAGGTACCTGTCCTGGAGAGTGTGGCTCGGAAGGAGAGGGAGATATGCCGGTCCTAGTGGTGCCCGGGGGTCCCTGCTGTAGGAGCCGTCCGTATGCAGCTAAATTGCTGTACAGTCAAAGTACTGCTACACCGCCGGCGCCGGCGGGTAGTGTGTATGGATGACGCGCGTTTCGCCTTCCTACGGCTTGATCACATCAAGTGACGTGGAAGGGTAGGATCTCCTAAAGTAACCCCGTGGGGAGGGACTCCCCTATCGGGTGTATACAGTTGATTGGTCGCCCTCGTCCAGTGACGCTTGTTGTGGGCGGATGCCAGTGAAAAAGCTGAATGGGGGAAATTTTGCTATTTGTAGAGAAAACATAACTATTAAAAAAGCGGAACATCACTAAGAAGCGTATGTTGTTTATGATCCTTTCCGGAACTATGTATAAGAAGGTTGCTACTGTGTAACATAGTTTATGGGATTGACACTGCGTATTGTACAGAGGAAACATATATAGACCGGTAGTTGGTATTGGATGCGGAGTTAAGGAGTTGGGGGTTAGCCAAAGTGGGGGAAGGTTTGGTGGCTGGATAAGGTATGATGCGTCATCCATACACACTACCCGCCGGCGCCGGCGGTGTAGCAGTACTTTGACTGTACAGCAATTTAGCTGCATACGGACGGCTCCTACAGCAGGGACCCCCGGGCACCACTAGGACCGGCATATCTCCCTCTCCTTCCGAGCCACACTCTCCAGGACAGGTACCTCTAACCGCCCCTTCACTGCTGATTTACACAGACTGTACTGCGCTGTTCCATTGAACAACATGACAGCTGGTATCTAACGGCAGCAGTAGCAGCGGTTCTCCAAATTTCTTCCTTACTGTCACATTTGCAAAACTGTGCACCACTCTCACTATTGAAGTCCTCTGTGGGAACACGACTTCTCTAATAGCAGAAGGTACACAGATTCTGCATGTGCTTTCTAATTTTTTCTAATCTGTTCTAGGGCCATCTTGCTCTCCTGCTCCCTTTTCTGTCATTCTCCCTATTTTTTTCGGAAACTCTCTCATTGCGGACATTGGGCAAACCCATTGCATTGCTATGCTGGAATAGCACCAATGCAAGGGAGCTCATTCCCCAAAAGCAGAAGTGATACTTTCTCTCTCTTACCCTACAGCACGGGATTAGGCTCTCTCATCCTGAGTCCTATACACGATTGCAAGACTCAGAGAAAGCAGCAGGTCTTCCCCGCTCTGCTGAAAGGTTACCTTATCATAGCTAGCAAAACCTTTGAAACATTGCTACATATAGAACAACTATATGACAATTGTCTTGGTATTTATGCACAACTTGAACAACTTTTTTGATATTATCTATGCACTGTCTTAATTGATCCAATCCTTGACTGATCCAATTGATGGTGTGTATGGCACGAATAGGCGCAATTTCTTGCTGATTTCATGTGATACTACTTATGCACCTCTCAAGTTGATCTAATTAACAGTGTGTACGGCGCCTGCTGGCGCAATCTAATGGTAAATTGATTTGGCGCAATACAATGTTTTTGGTTGGCACAATCTACTGGTAAATTGAGCTGGTACAACATAATATTTTTGGCTGGCACAATCTTTTGTTCATTGTACATAGGCTCTATGTCTTTTCACCAGCAAGACTGCTATATATGGACATAGAGCACAACAGAGTTTTCTGATACTATTTATACACTGTCCAAATTGATCCAATTAATGGTGTGTACGACGCAACAGGCGCAATTTTCAGTGTAATTTAAGTGACACCATTTATGTACTCTTCAGAATTGATCTAATTTATGATGTGTACGGCGCTGTCTGGCGCAACTTACTGTTAAATTGAGGTGATACAATTCTAGTACTACAATCGACTTGAGCCACCAATTGACATATACTCTGTGCGTTTTTCGGTACTTGTGAGTTATCTGGACGCCCGATTTTTTGATTGTATGCCTTAAGTTAAGGCATACAATCAGATACGATGCGATGCGATATCGCATCGCATCGCATCGCATCGCATGCGACCATCGGATGCGATGACCCGATTTTTCCATAGGAATCAATGTTAAAATGATTCCTATGGAAAAAGGGGTCCTTTTCATACCCCTACTATCCAAGTGGGCATGGAGTTGGATATAAACCTGTGGCGAGCGTAGCGAGCCACCGAGCCCGAAGCGTGGCGAGCGAAGCGAGCCCCGCGAGGGGACGGTATTCCGTGTCCCCTCGCGGGGCTCGCTACGCTCGCCACGCTTCGGGCTCGGTGGCTCGCTACGCTCGCCACAGGTTTATATCCAACTCCATGCCCACTTGGATAGTAGGGGTATGAAAAGGACCCCTTTTTCCCATTGAATTCCATGTTAAAATGGACTCAGTCCATTTTAACATTGATTCCTATGGAAAAATCGGGTCATCGCATCGCATCGCATCCGATGGTCGCATGCGATGCGATGCGATGCGATGTGCCCGATCCGACCCGATTTTGAAATCGGGCGTCCGGATAACTCACAAGTACCCGTTTTTCTTTTCTTTTCTCTTTATGACCATTGCGCAGACTCTTGCATTACCCAATACTTTAAAGACAATTTATTGTTTTACTTAGCCGTAAAACAACCCCTGCTTATCAGTACCTACCAACACCTGTCCTGGGTGTATATATAACACCACAGTCAAACAAGGGAATACCACCCTTTTACTATTGTTAAAAACCCTCCCTTCTAACGATCCCTAGTCCTAAGAGCTAGCTGCCAGACTAGGCACATCCTCACTCTTGAGTTCTAGTGCGACCAATATACTGAATCCCACAGTAGAGTCTCACCCTACATGAACTCACCCCCTAATACTTGTATTGCATAGCGTATAAATTTGCCAAGCTCACTGCAATCCTGTTTGTTTTTGTTTTTGTTTTTGCTTTTGTTTTTGTTTTTTGTCTTTATTTCTTTATTTGTTTGTTGGACATCCATCAGTGTGTCAGTCCAAAAATATCTTATAAACGATTCTAATAAAAGCTAAATTTTAAATCAATCAGTATTCAAAGAGTGCCCCACAAAAAGAGTCCACTTTCCCTCTTTCCTTGTTTATAAGTAGTTTGTACTAAGTTTCAAGGAATGTGTTGTAATTGTAAGTTTCTCTTTCACCAGCATCCCCGCCGTTTGGTCATGCAAGTCTTGAGGAGGTGGAGGAGTCAGTGCCACCTGCCACCACTGCCAGCCATGTGCAGCAGCAGCAGCCAACGGCCACACAGGATGTGGACAGGTGGGTGCAGATGCTTGGCCAGATTCACCAGCAGGGAGAGCTAGCACCAGAGCGGCTGCGTAGGACGGAGGAGGTCATGATGGGTCTTGTCAGCACCCATAGCTGCCAGCCTGCAGGTGCTGGCAGATTAATCCCGCCGGCTAAATGACCTCCTCCTAGACCTAGTTACCACCAATAGGGCCCTATTGGCAGCCGTCTCTGGTGCTTTTCCACCACCAGCACTCCCTGCTGGCAGAAGGGGAAGACCATCCCCCCCTTCACCATCATCTGCCCCACCATCCCAACGTGGCCATGGCCGTGAGCGAAGAGCTGCTGCACGTGGCCAGGGCCCTACCAAGGCCAAAAAGTCCAGGAACTGAACTTGTGTCCACATTAATCTCCACCCTTATGTCTTCCCAAATCTTTCTTTTGACTGTGTGTCAGCCTCCTGTGTGCAACCCAATCCCCTGCACAGGGTACCCACATTTGCCCTAGGTTCAAATGTTGTGTTTGGTTCCCCTGTTGGCCTCTTTTGGCTACCATTACTGTCTGCTGTACTTGAAGTGTTGGTGCTATACTTTTCTTGTGAAGCCACCTGATGTGTTCCTAATGATTCTGCTGTGGCTATGTATGTAACTAATACATTTGATAATTTTTATTTAATTTTCAAAATTCCTGGTATGGTACCTTTAATTTGTGGCATGTGGCAAACAACATGCTCTTACAATTTTATGTTTGACCTTAGTCTAATAAATTTATATTTTGATCCCCAAATGTGTGCTGTTATTGGTAAATGTAAAAGTGACATGTATATTTATATTAGTGATAGCAAGTTCTGTCCATTGCTTGCAGTGTAAATGTGTGTAACAAATGCAGCTGTGCTTTCAGCATAGATTTGTGTGTTTTGTAATGGTCCATTTAAGCTGCAAGGTTTCCAATTGAAGCAATGAAAAGAGTGTAATTAATGAGTAGAGGAGTGGATTGTATTGTGTTCAGGTGACATTGGTTCAGGTGCGGGAGTACTAAATGGGCGATCCGAATGCCTAGCGCATGACCGAGTGGTATCCGCAAAGAAATACTTGCTTATGGACACCGCATATTTCTTGCCTTTTGGTTCGTTTGCAGTCGTTGTTCAGTCCGAATGCACGCCTACCAGAATTAGTGCACTCCCTCGTGTACGCCCATGTTTACGCCCAGTTTAGCCCACTTTGAAACTACGCCCCTGTGTACTTCCGAATGACGCCCATAATACGCCCATATCTCCCGAGTGAATGCGGTGCACATTTCTGTACGATATTAGTAAGAACGAGTACGGAGAGCGTGCGTGGCACATGCGCATAGCGTTGCCTACGCATGCGCAGACGGCTAAAAAACGCCATCCGAAAGAATTCAGAAAATTACGCATCGACCAGAATAAGGCCCATAGTGTGGAGTGACCAATCAAAAAAAGATCCAAATCCTATTACGTTAGGTTATTCAGATGTTTCCTTCCTTAAAAGGAAAGGAAACTTTCTAATTTAACTTATTTATAGGTTGGAGGTGCTCCCCAGAGTCAGAAACAAGTATATATTACACACAGAAAAAAGAAGACTCTTTGTGGGGGCACTCTTAAGTTATGTACATGACTATATGTACATATGTATACCCTTTGTTACCAGAAAATGTGGAGAAAGGGGCTGTAAAATTGGTGATATTATATAAAACTTAACTTTTAATACTCTTGTTTTAATATAAATAGGTAATTAATACACAGTATTCATTCAATTACACAATTAAAGTTTAAAATATGCACCACAACTCCCAATTAAGTCCCTGTCTGCAAAAAAGGGGGTGTTTTTTGTTATTGAGTAACTTGATGAGCCCTAAGTTCAATATAAATGTTGACTTAATAGATTCGGAGCTCACAAGTGTCAACCGATGTGATCACTGTCGTTATTAATCACCACTTAATAGAAGTTTCAGGCATTCTATGCTCATTTATAACGGCGAGACAGTTTATGGTAAGAACCTATTGACCCCACATATTTAAGCGTTTTGTAGCCAATATAATCAGAAAAAGTCGCTACAATATATTTGTGTGTACAAAAGTATCAAGTCAACACAAATATCACAGTTGTTAGGTATTAACCAGCATATTAGATTGACTTTGTATATGTATGTTGATGCTGTCGGCTATCAGGTCATAAACCGGTATTGGTTAGAGAGAGAGAGATAAAGTAAGTTTGCAAGTTTCTATACCTCACCCAAATCTTACCTTCTCACCATCATGCGTTTAGAGGATGGTGGATGTGAGAGTCGGGGAGAGCCTCCGCAAATTAAAAAAGATTTAGTGGCCACAGTACCTTCTGCTGCTCCTCTAGTCGGAGCGTATATCCACTGTTACACAGCTGAGTATTGCAGTGTCAGGACCCAGCCGGCTATATGAGTGAGAGAGGATTAGTTTGCTCTTAGATAGGGACTTAGAATGTCTTATAAAATTGATTAATATTAGAGTGAAATTTGTCACATATAGATAATTCTCAAGGAGAGAGATAGAGTGAGAGAGATAATTTTAAGGGAGATAATTTTTAGATTGCAGGTGTCTATATCTCACCTAGGCCCTTATTCTGGTTGAAGCGGTAACGGCCGCATGCGGCCGTTCCGCCGATGTTTTCGGTCTGCGCATGTGCAGAGGCCACTCTGCGCATGTGCAGCCGAAATCGCCGTACACGTATTTTGTCCGCCGCAAAGGGGGTGGATAGGGGCGTGAGGGGCTACGAAGCCTCATTTGCATATGCATACGCCCCGCGTTTCATGGGCGTTCCCATGCAAACGCGGGGCGTACGCATGCTAATGAGGCTATGACGCGTGGGTACAGGGCGGGCATCTGACATCGCCGGATGTCAGCTGCCCGCCCCCATACAAGATTTCACACGGACAAGTGTCCGTGTGGTCTTGTGTTGCGGGACCTGGTGGAGCGTGCGGCCCTGCATTCGATGTTCGGCGACCATCGAATGCAGGGGCTGCTCCCACCATGGAGGAGGCGTATCCCCGTCCACAATCATGCGGATCGCCACATGGCCGCGTACGGACGGCCGTGGCGATCCGTATGGAAGGCGGGGATTCGTCTGGTGCGGTCGGAGCCGCATATGCGGCTCCGGCCGCACCGATCAGAATAAGGGCCCTAATTTCTGCTTTCCTACCATCATAAGTTTAGAGGATGGTGGATGAGAAAATCAGGGAGAGACTCCGTTAATGAAGGAAGTAAGAGAGTTGGCCAAAGTACCTTCTGCTGCTTGTTTGATCTTACCGTGTAGTCACTGTTACCCAGCCGGGTATTGCAGTATAACAACAACAGTTGATTTAGGAGTGAGAGAGGATTAAATTGCCCTCTAATAGGGACTTTAGAAAAAAGTTTAGAGTATGGATACAGGAAAGAAGAATTTCTTGTTAAATTTCCCTGCTTATCAGGATGTTGCTATAGTATGAGAAACTACTGAATGAAAAAAGTATATATATACTTCTCTTTCAATACCAGTAATGACACCGCTATTTTATCAAACCAAATACACATGTATATCTGCTATTCTTTTGTACAATCAAAAAAGTATACTTTTTTAAACGGCTAAGTGGAGTCCCAAAGAGAGCCCGCTGGACCGCGGCTATGGTGTAGGGATCACAGTTGTTTATCAATACATATCCTGTTCACAAACAATGTGTTACCATGTTAAATAAAATACATGAAAACAAATACTAATTGCATGGGGCCGTTAATTATACCTTTATGGTGTGTACACATGGGGGAGATATATTGCTAGCAATATATTGCTTGCAATATATTGCTGAGTAATATATTGCTCAGTGTACTTGCAATATATCTCCGCAATATATTTCTCCGCAATATATTGCTCAGTTTCCAGTTTTTCAGAGGGACCAGCAATTTTCCCTGAAAATTGCTAGCAATTTTGACTAGATTTTTTTTACCCTCTATTTAAATTAATTTATGATTGACATGGGTTGTGGGAAGTCCTTCTGGAAGGGAATAAAAGTGTATATGGTGTATATACAGATGTAGCAGGGGTCATCTTTGTAGGGGCAGGATAATCTAGCAGCAGCAGCCGCTAGTGCCCCGCTCCTGCCAGGGGTGTGGGGGCACAAGACGGCCGTGCGGCTCCTGCCACCCCGACACCAATGCCCCCTTCATTTATATTGAGCCCACATACTATTGGTGTGGGGCAGCATGGTAATGCTCATGCTGCCCACCGATGGTGCAAATCACCATCGATGGGCAGCATGAACATAATCATGCTGCCCAACACTAATGCCCTCTAAAGACAGCCTATGCACTGACTAGTGCGGCTGTGGGGTGCGCAGGAGGTGTGGGTGCTGGCACAGTGGGGGGGAGATTTGCGCAGCAGCTTCTGTGCTGAATGCGCGGGCAGGGACGGAGGAGGAAGCAGGGGGGGGCCGTGTGTCACGCTGTGACAGGTAGGGTGGGCGGGTCCCGGCCGGCGTGTCACGCTGTGACAGGGCGGGTGGGGGGGGGCCGTGTGTCACGCTGTGACAAGGAGGGTGGGCGGGTCCCGGCCGGCGTGTCACGCTGTGACAGGGAGGGTGGGCGGGTCCGCGGGTCCCGGCCGGCGCTGGACGTAGAAGCAATTTTTAGGGAGAATCGGAGGAGCAAGCTCCTGCGACCAGCGACCATGAAGGGCTGGCCGCGGGAGCGCGCTCCCAGCCATTTATTGCTGGCTGCACATTAAATCACTGGCAATATGGTCACTGAGCGACCATTTTGCCAGCGATTTCATGACTAATTGCAACAGTGTGTACGCACCATGATATTTATACAATCGTAAGTTTTTTATATTAACTCAGCATCTGTAGGGTCTCTGCATGGGTCATTGAACCCGGGTACAGTGTACCAATAATTGCCGCTTGTTTATTTAGGCAGTTTTCCACTCACTGTCAATTCGATATAGTGCTATACAACGTAATTCAGCTATAGACAACGTGAGGACAATTTACCAGAATTTAAATAATATTAAGCAACAATTCAGCTACAAGTGACGTGAGGACAATTTGCTGGACTTTAAGTAGCAATTCAGATATAGGTAACGTGCTAAACTTTAAATAATATTAAACAGCAATAAGTCTGTTGGCACAAGAGCTGCGAAGTCCCTGCACGGGCTGCTGGATCGCGGCTACAGTGCACGGATAGTTGCCGCTCAATAAGAAATGCTGAGATTCAGCTACAGGTTACCTGAGGACATTTAGATACTATAGAGCAACAACAAGTCTGTTGATATGGGAGCTGTAGAGTCCCTACACGGGCCGCTGGACCGCGGCTACAGTGTACGGATAATTGCGACTCAGTAAGAAAAAGTGGAAGTATGAATAGTTACGCTTGGTTCTCCCAGATGTCAGCGGTAGTTCAGTCTTGCAGGGGGTGAGTTGCTAGTGCATAGATGCAGGTAGGAAGACGCGTTTCGCCCCTCCCACGGGGCTTGTTCACATCCTGTCTGGGCTATAACGGTAGCAAGTATTTATCTGCTCTCAGATTGAGTAGATTGGATGCTCAATTGGGCAATTGAACCGTTTAGTGAGGAAGTGTTTAAAGAATATAGATAGTAATACCACCTTGAGTCTAAAATAAATTTCGCTATCCAGAATTGGAGGATAATTGATGATAGCTATTCTTGTATAATTTAGGACGTATATAATTAGTATAAAAGAAGAAAGATTATCTATGAAGTACTGATTGACAGTAATAGATTAATCAATCAATTAGTGCAGGAAACATTCCCTTTCTGTTTTTATCTTTTTATTCTGATCTGGATAATCTGAGTCACTCATTAGAATTTAGAGAGGAGTCTATAAGATAACAAAAAAGGGAAGATATGTAATTATAAGTATTGATGCCTAAATACAGCATTTTATTTTGTTTTTATTATTATTTTTTTTCCTCTTTTTTATTTTTTATTATATTTTATATTGGAGTTTTTGTTTTAATTTTTGACTAGAGAAAGAGGAAAAAAAGGGGGTTAAAATAGTGAAAAAATTATTATAAAAAAAAAAGTTACGTTTTATATAATATCACCAATTCTACAGCCCCTTTCTCTACATTTTCTGGTAACAAAGGGTATACATATGTACATATAGTCATGTACATAACTTAAGAGTGCTACCACAAAGAGTCTTCTTTTTTCTCTGTGTAATATATAGTATTATTAAGCTCAATAACTTTTAATTCATTTACAGTCTATTCCTCACATCTCACAATATTATTTTTAGGCCAAAAGGTTGCATCGAGGTACTTGGATGACTAAGCCAAGCGATACAAGTGGGAGGCACGAACCTGTGGCATTTCTAGGAATGGCACTGCAGTGGCAGACAGAATAGCAGTTTTAAAAAACTACAAAAGGCCCCAAAGAGCACATGATCAAAATAAAAGAGGTACAAGATGGAATTGTTTTTTTGTTTTTTTTATAAAGGTTTTGTGCATGGGAGTGGGGTAGTGCTGCAGCTTCACCTATCTGCCAATGTGACAATGATTAATGGTTCTGAGCATCCGGTGCCAAGGCACACTGACTGCACAAGTGTGCAGTGCATTACTGGAAGTTGACTAAGTCCCATGACTCTTTGCACAAGAGGACAGAGGCTGAGAGGTTTGTGCTGAGATCTGATTGGTGAGCTCATTACATGCTTCTCAGGCCCATGGAGGGCAGCAGCAGCAGCCTAGTCATAGGAGGGTTTTGAATCAGAGGCAGCACTGAGCCTGTGAGGTCTCCTACAGTCCTACAGAGAAAGGTGCAGATGGACAAATGCAGGCTTTTCATGTTGTATGTATGTATGTATGTATGTATATATATTAGTGGTGGGGAATAATAAAACATTTTAATAGCGATTAATTGCATGAAATTTTTGCAATTAACTGTGATTAATCACACTGATAGGCACATAAGTGCTTCTTACCTAAAATGTTGTTGCAAGGGGTTCCATGCTCGTTGCCAGGTGGGATTACATGCTTGTTGCCAAGGTAGATTGCATGCATGTTGCCAAGGGAGATTAGAAATATACAAAAAAATAGTAGCGCTAAATCAATGTAAAACAATATCACATTTAATATATAAAGTGCACAAGTAGTTTAAAAATAGACAAATTCATAAAACAAATGCACCAGCACCTAGGGAAATTTGTTGCCTGAGAATAGGGTCCATTCCTATAAACGTCGCCTGTTTCCGGAAATTTATAGTCTCTTCACATAAAAGATAAGAGTGATAATTACCGCAGGTAGTCCCAAATGTGGTTCTTAATCCTTCTTAGGATGGCATAAGAGCAAGGTCCAACAATTGGTTTTGAGGGTATCAGCCTCAGGACTCCATTTCAAACGGTCTGTTTAGAGGTGAAGCAATCCGGTGGCGGCTGGTCTGGATCCCCAAATGGTGGTGGGTGGCAAGAATGGGCTGGTAATTGGTGGCTGGTGCAAGGTGCCTGACGCGTTTCGCTGCATAAGGGAGCAGCTTTATCCTTTGATAGGGATTGCTTCACCTCTAAACAGACCGTTTGAAATGGAGTCCTGAGGCTGATACCCTCAAAACCAATTGTTGGACCTTGCTCTTATGCCATCCTAAGAAGGATTAAGAACCACATTTGGGACTACCTGCGGTAATTATCACTCTTATCTTTTATGTGAAGAGACTCTATAAATTTCCGGAAACAGGCGACGTTTATAGGAATGGACCCTATTCTCAGGCAACAAATTTCCCTAGGTGCTGGTGCATTTGTTTTATGAATTTGTCTATTTTTAAACTACTTGTGCACTTTATATATTAAATGTGATATTGTTTTACATTGATTTAGCGCTACTATTTTTTTGTATATTTCTTGTCTATCTTAGGGGACTCTCAATCCCCCCCTTAGTAGCTGCTCCACACCACAACCCACCACAGCGCCCATTTGGGTTGGTATACAACCACTTGTGTTTTTTGCCAAGGGAGATTGCATGCTTGTTGCCAGGGGGTTTTATGCTTGTTGCCAGGGGGGGTTATTTGCTTGCTGCCAGGGGGGGGGGGGTTATGTGTTCCATTCCAGGGGGGTTATGTGCTCAATGCCAGGGGGGTTATGTGCTCCATGCCAGGGGGGTGGGTTACTTGCTCCATGCCAGGAAGGGGGTTATTTGCTCCATGCCAGGGGGGTTGAATTACTATGCCAGGGGGGTACTTGCTCCATGGCAGGGGGTTACTTGCTCATTGTCAGGGGTTGCAGGTCCACAGTCCGCACTGCTGGGTAGTACTAGGCACTCTGCACTTCCCTGACAGACGCTAGAGGTAAAAGAGCACCTCTAGTGTCTGTCTCCTTCACAGCGGCGGACATATTTGGAGGGGCACAGGGTCTCTGTCTGCATGTGGACTGATACTCTGCACCCCTGCGGTGCAGCCCTGTCCATTTCCCGGTGCCCAGAAACCCCATCTCCCCATCCCCCCGCGTTAGCTGTGATTTTTTTTTAATCGCAGTTAATGTGCCAAGCACTAATATATTTGTTTCCATTTTCAGGGAGTGAAACCGTTTATCATGAAAGAACAAACATTTCTGAAAGACAGTACACAATTATTAAATATGCTGGATCAGTTAACCAACATTCCTCCTAATTTAATATTATGTACTCTTGACGTAACAAGTTTATACACGGTGATTCCCCACTCAAGTGCCCTAGCGGCAATGAACTTGTTCTTATACAAACACCGATTTAATGAGATTCCAATAACGTTGTATCTTCAATTGTTAGAGTACATAATTATAATTCAATTACTTTTTGCACACTGGACAATTTTTTTGTCCAGAAGACTGGGTGTGCGATGGGGTCCCCAGTGGCCCCGTCGCTAGCGAATATATATATGTTTGAACAGGAACAGACATTTTTCATTAATAAACCACACATCAATGATAAAATATTTTTGTTAACTCGTTACATTGACGATCTCCTGCTTTTTTGGTGTGGAACAGAGGAGGAACTTCAGGCACACATTCAAAGCATAAATGAGTCTGATTCACCTATAAAATTTACTTTCCAAATGAGCCGATGCTCATTTGGAAAGTAAATTTACCTGGATATAAATATTACCATCTGTGAACAACAAATATTGACATCAGTACATACAAAGGATACAGACCGTAATACGTTTTTAGTGTATAATAGTTGCCATCCTCCAGCGCTCAAACAGGGTCTCCCCCGTTCCCAAATGATGCGGGCAGCTCGCATCACCAATGATAAAGAAAAATTGGACCAGACCTTGGAGGATATGATCACTAAATTCTCCGTGCGGGGATACAATTATAAAACATTGTGTGATCAAAAAAAACGAAGTGATGCAAATCCCGAGTGCTCAGCTACTACAGGGATCAAAAGCTAAACAAAAGCCTAATATGATTCCATTCATTTCCACTTTCACCACCAGCAGTCCAAAAATAATTCAAACAACAAAAAAATTGTGGCCAATGCTGACGAGCGATAAACAGTTACCATTTAAACACTCTCAAATCCTGCCAAGTTTTAAGAGGGGACGGAGCATAAAGGATATTCTGGTCAAGACAAATGTATCACCCAGGTTGGAACTGTCATCTAAAAAAAACCCGGGTTGTTATAAGTGCATTTCTTGCACAACCTGTAACTATCTTGAGCCAGGACCTTAATATAAAATCCGAAATCACCTATCTTGCACTACAACTTACATTATCTACATTATTATCTGCCCGTGTGGGCTAGTGTATGTCGGACAAACCATCAGAGATCTACGAACCAGATTGGCCCTGCATCGATCGACGATAAAATCGGCCATAGTGGGCAAGCCCATGGAACAGCCCGTGGCTAAACATTTTAAGAACTGTGGACATCCTTTAACCAGCTTGCGGTGCAAGATAATCGATCATGTGCCGACACCACCTCGAGGAGCTGATCGACATCGCCTGTTGACCCAGACAGAATCAAAATGGATATATATATATATATATATATATATATATATATATATATTAAATACCCTAGCACCGACAGGTTTAAATGAGAAGTTTTCCTGGAACGTGTTCATCTGATAAATTTTTGCGATAAATATGACATTCCATATAAGAGTTATATAAGTTCCGATATATATGAGTTTTTTATATCCTAACAAGTTTTGCGATGTATTCTTCATGCTTTTTTAAGATTTTTTCCTATTGCACAACACTTGTTACACAGATGTTCATATTACTGTATGTTTTATTTTGCATCACAATTTTTTTCACTTTGTTTCCATTTTCAGGGGAGTGAACCAATGGGAGGGAGTGTTCTCGAGTTGACATCTCAGCATGTCTGAATATGCTATTTTTCTAAATACAAGTATCCACTTTGAACACCGTCTCTGAGTGCCGCCTATTTCTTCCAGGTGATCCTGGTAACAACACGTCTCTATATTTATGAGGAAGGCACCGGGGCATCTTACTATATATTCTCCGTAAGTGCCGAACAAATTTTCTGGATATATATATTCGGGCGGAGTGAAAAAAACTGAAATTGAGAAATTCAAAATCGGCTAGTGTGGAAAAGTTGTGACTTGACCTGAATAAGAAATGTGCAAAAGCTTTTTGATCTGAGTCAACATCTTCTGTTCTGGCAAGAGACCTAAAGTTTCATTTTTTAGCTGAAAATAACGAAACCTATGTAGATGCTCCGATCTAGTTAAAATTATGTCAGGATGTCTGGTTCATTAATATACTTTAGCATAGTAAAAAACAGTACAAGCTTGTCCTAGTGCAAATTGACTGACTTTGGCGGGAGAAAAAATCCCTAATAATTGACCCATTTTCATGCTGAAAATTGTGTGTTTTCTCCTGAATGTGTTTATAATAGAAGAAGCACAAATACTCTAAATGGAATTTCAGTGACACTGTGTGAAATATAACACGGCATAATGGGCCTTAATCAGAACTGATTGCAGTACAAATTTGTTCTCAAAATGGGCAAAAAAAATGCTGCACTGCAGATGGGGTAGATGTAACGTGCAGAGAGAGTTAAGCTGGCCATACAGTGCCTCCTAGTTGGGCTGCAAAACCCTGTGTACTCGCTCCGTCAGACAAGTGGCACTTTGAGACTTGATAGTGAAAACAAGTACAGTATGTGTTTATTGGTCACATCAACATTTCGGGGCCTGCGCTCCTTCGTCGTGATCCTGACGAAGGAGCGCAGGCTCTGAAACGTGTACACACACATATATATATATATATAGATTGTTTGTCGGCCTGGCACTCCCTCAGCGATATGTAGTTTACCCCAGTGCCCTCCGGATCAGATAAGTAGAAGTAGAGAGGAAAGCAAACAGCGGCACTCTGGGGATTTTCAATCAGGTGTATTTCAGTAAAAAAGCATACCTGTATGCTATATATATATATATATAGGTCATGTAAGACAGCACTCAATTTTGAAAATAAAAGAACTCACATTTTGTGGTGCACAGTCCTGTAATGTAAAGATACAGAAGCACTCACCCTCCTTGCAGAAGGTTTTGGGAAGAACCGGCACACACTTGTAGAAGTCCAATGTAGATTTATTTAAGGCATGAGATGGTATACAGACACGGCCCAACAGCCGTTTCAACTGATATTCACAGCCCCTGAGGAAGACTGTGAATATCAGTTGAAATGGCTGTTGGGCCGTGTCTATATACCATCTCATGCCTTAAATAAATCTACATTGGACTTCTACAAGTGTGTGCCGGTTCTTCCCAAAACCTTCTGCAAGGAGGGTGAGTGCTTCTATATATATATATATATATATATATATATATATATATATATATATATATATATATATATCCAGTTTTGTAGTTTGGCACTCTAGGATAAAAGGTCAATTGCCGGGGTGCCTCCACGGGTATTAGATATGTATAGCGCAACTACCCCAGGTTTCCCTGGGAATAAAGAGCGGCACTCTCCGGGCTTGTAGCATGAATTTTAGTGGTGCAAAAAATCAAATAGTTGTCACATTTACATCAACGTTTCAAGGCTTTGTCAGCCTTTTCATCAGGACGGACATCTAAAGTGCAATAGTGATTGTGCAAAAAGAAGATATATTATACCCAATAGAGGTATGGCGCCTAGGGTTTAGAATATATAAATGTCCAAATACAGACTATATGAACCACATCCAATGAAGTAAGGAGGAGAAATCTTCCAATTTTTGGTTTATTCGTCTTCAGAGGATTTTTGAGAATAAAACCGCATGTAGATAATGTCCCAAAGCGTTTCATCTCACAGAGACTTCATCAGGGGAATACAACAATCTTCATGGTTAAGGAATTTTGAATAAAGTTGAACCCTATTTGGGTGTCTGATTCCTACTATTCTTATATGGGGATGATAATTCCTTTTTCGCTATTTATTTTATCCAATTCATGCAATATAATAGTAATAGGTTAAAAAGCAGTTCACTGCCTAAAAAATGATTCGATCAGATGTTTCTGTTAGCCTTCTCTCTCAAGGGCTTAATATCTGAACCTATGATGTGGATAACCATATGTCCATCTAATGGTAAAGGTAAAAATAATCTCCAAAGAATCTTCTGGTTCCTCCAGAGAAGGCCAGCAGATTCTACCCAACAAACATACCCATATTATAGGCAGACTGACATCAGCTTTAAAAAATAATTGATGGTTAGATACATTTGTGGGTATACAGTACTTTATACACTATTGGCACACTACACAGTAGTGTAATAACTGTTTAGTATGTTAATGAACACATTGTAGCACTATACATAGTGGGCAAATATTTACATATATTATAATGTACTTACCAAGTAGCCAGCCCTCCGGCATTTGGTGGTCCTGGAATCTGTCCCAGAGGGCTGAGTGACGCAGAATACACGCATCATGGCAGTTCCCTGGGAAGCCTGCAACCAAACTGAGTATTTTTAGGTTGGCATCACATACCACCTGCATGTTCAGAGAGTGACACCCATGCCGATTGACATAGACGTGTCCCCTCACATGCGGTGCCCGAAGCCAATGTGGCTGCAATCTATGTCTCCGCACACATTTGGGAATGGTGAGAGCCGATAGAAAGCCACCTTATGCTGCTTTCAGACCGCATAACTGGCTTTGACCCTGTATTTGAAAACGTTTCCAAAAACGGGTCTGCCAGATAAAACCCCTTTCACACCGCAGCTCTTAAACGGTATATTACCGTTTAAGTGCCGATTTTTTGACACTGGCAGACCCGTTTTTGGAAACTTTCCAAATACAGGGTCAAAGCCAGTGCAGCCTTCAGCCCTCCGTGCAGCTCCCCCTCCCCCCCGCGCGCATGTGGACACCCCCCGCGCGCGTGTCGACACCCCCGCGCGTGTCGACGACCCCCGCGCATGTCGACGACCCCCCCCCCGTGTCGACCTACCCCTGTGCAGCCGGTACCTCCGTTGTGGATCCCGGCACTGCAGTTCTGTATGGTCGGAAGCACTTATGAAAAAAAGTGTCTTTCAGAAAATGGCTGCCCTATAGGAAAAGCTGTTTAAAAAAACTGTCTTTCGTATGGGGGCAGCCATTTTCCAAAAGTCACTTTTCTTATAAGAAAAGTAAGGGACACCTGGTTGGAGGAGAGAGTGAATACCCCATAGGTTTGTTGGTAGGTGCTGTGTGTGATCTTCAGCAACTGGGTGGCCTTCTATCCGGATTGGAAGGTACCCAGACCACCACTTACCTTGGGATTCCCTTCCCACATTTTTAAACCTGCTTTTTATCTGTCGTATTGTTTTGGGAAATAAATTTGGATTTTTACTACAAGCGTTTGGAAGTCAGCTGTCCCCCTGTGTCCTGTGAGGAGAAGGGTCGTATATAAAGAAACCTTTCAGTGCACATAGGGCACTTAATCCTGGTGAGTGCATATCTCAAGGGGTTCCTGTTGGTGGGATTCTGTCTGGAAATTGATTGTGTATGCAGAGGTCGAGAGAAGTGTAAAGAAACTGTTACATGCACATAGGGAATTTTCCCCAGGTCAGTCCTATATTCCATTTATACGACTGGACGGAAGATTTGTGGATAGATTCCCATTGGTGACATAAATTCATCATCCCGCTAAGAGGGGACTGCAGCGCCATTCACAAACACCATTTTTGTATTTGTTGTATGGTTAAAGATTCAGGAATCGTTAGGTGTTTTGTCAGGCCGCAGCAGTTCAGGCGCTGTCATTATTTTCTTTTTGTGTCCAAATACCAATATACCTGTCAGCTTGTGCGATTGCTCTTTGTAATATATATATATATATATATATAAATATATATATATATATATATATATATATATATATATATAAAGTTGTTTAACAGGATGGCACTCAGCATGGAAATAACAAATCTTCGGTGCCAGGAAATTAACTAGGCAAAAGAGAGCACTTACCCCCTTCCTTTGCAGGCGAGGATGGAACCGGCACACGAATTTAAAGGTGAAGAAAAATGTAGTTTATTGTACAAGCATAATTTTGCACAGTCAGCTGTAACCTGACAGCCGTTTCAACCACTTCCTGATGAAAACCACTAGGAAGTGGTTGAAACGGCTGTTAGGTTACAGCTGACTGTGCAAAATTATGCTTGTACAATAAACTACATTTTTCTTCACCTTTAAATTCGTGTGCCGGTTCCATCCTCGCCTGCAAAGGAAGGGGGTAAGTGCTCTATATATATATATACCAGCTCCTTACTTTTACTCATATTTTTCACAGGGCCATGGAACCTGGGTGAGGGAGAGACTGGAGAGGTAGCTGGTGGTGCTACAAAACCCAACTGTGTCCGCCGCCCAGGGCAGCATTACTGGGAGTGTAGGAGGGGTCGTGGTCACGCTGCAGCCGCCTCCCTGCAATTGGTTGATGCGGCCGCCGCGTGACCGCATCCCCTCCCACACTCCCAGGCCAGTAATGCTGCTGTGTGCACTGCAGTCGGACTCGGGCATCAGCGGCAGCGGCGGCTCTGTACTAGGTAAATGACAAGCAGCTCAGCTAGTCGGGCCAATTGTCATTATGCCAAGTAAGTGCGGTGGTGACTATACAGCCGGGCAGCGCACAGCTCTTGCTGCCCAGCTGTCATTTTTTTTATGTGTTTGCGGCGGCGGTCTAATGGGTGGTCCAGTGTACACCTCGGACCACCCCTTAGATTCGCCTATGCTCAAACCCACTGCCCACAGATCCCCGCTGCCCAGGTACCACCTGCCTCTGTGGGGGATGCCCAGGTACCACCTGTCTCCGTGGGGGTGCCTAGGTACCACCTGCCTGCCTCCGTGGGGGGGAGGGGGCACCAAAATTTTGTTGTCCAGGGCCCCCACAGACCTTAAGCCGGCCCTGCCATGCTGAGAGGGTCAGAACCCACTTCGGGGTCAAGACCCTCAGTTTGAGAACCGCTGAGCTACTGCATTGCATTGATCTAAGAGGTACAGTTGTAATTTAGTTAAATATAAGCTCTTTATAATAAAATAAATAAGTAATTGCAAGAAAAGTATCATAGTAGGAATGCTTCCAGTTGATATATAGTGCAGGAATATCATATACAGGTCAACACTGATAGTTCTTGCCCAACCAGCATAATTAGTATACTGTATAAACAGTTTTAATTACATTTTAGGGCAATTATGGCTCTGCTTATTTATATTCATACTGACAATGTAAATGTCAGTATCCGTCAGATAATTGTTCAGAGATTTAACATGCATGCCAGTATTAGCATCAATGTAAATCATTCAATTTGATGGGGCCTACCCATGGGAAGATGTGCTGAGCATTCTAAATGATGGTATGGGTCATTAGGTTGACGAAATAAAAGTCAACATACATTCAGGGCCGGTGGAAGGCACCGGAGCACCCCAGGTGTGTGGGGGGGGGGGCGGAGCTCACCCACTCCACCGTGGGGGGGGGGTCGCTCCATGGCTCCACTGGGGAGGGGTGCCGGACACTCTAGCGATCACCTACTCCGGTCGCTCCACTAGGGGGTGCCAGGTAATGTGACGCGGGCCACCGTGACGTTCAACGGGAGGGGCCGGATGTGATGTGGCCAGGGCCACGGAGTAACTCCACTGGGTGATGCGGTGGTTGCAGCCGCCGAATCGTTCCGGGGGGGGGAGATTAGCCGCTAACCTCCATCTACAGTAGGCATGTCCAAACTGTGGCCCTCCAGCTGTTTTGAAACTACACATTCCAGCATGCCTTGCCATAGATTTAGCACTCCCTAATAGTAAAATTGTGGCAAGGCATGATGGGACTTGTAGTTTCACAACAGATGGAGGGCCATAGTTTGGACATGCATGATCTACGGGGACCTAAGGCTGCCTAGTGGTGGCTCCGGCCCTGCATAAATTGGGTCGAACACTGAAGGTCAACAGGCCTTAGGATGATACAGACAAAAGGTCAACATGTCTACGGTTGACTGGGTCATAAGGTTGACACATTCTTTAGATCGACATTGGGAAGGTCGACAGTCAAAGGGTTGACAAGGGTTTCTCATGGTGCACTATATCTGTATTATGCAATTTGTATGCACCTTTAGATTTGTGTGTGTGGGGGGGGGGGAGGGTGTTCAAACTGAAATCTTAATTATAGTGTTAAAACAAAGCAGCCAGTATTTACCCTGCACAGAAACAAATCTAACTCTCTCGTGTTACATTTGCGCTACCTGCAGTGCAGCATAGACTGGCCCATTTGAAAACAAAAGACTTGTGATTATGTCTGAATTAGACTGAGTACCCTTTAACAGGGGATAAATACGATCTAACTATCTAAAACAACATAAGGGAGTCAGCATGGGATACGTTCACTACTGTAGGACGACAAGCATTAGGTCGACACCACGAGGTTGACATGTATGATGGTTGACTCGACTGAAAGTCAACATGGGGTTAGGTCAACGGGGTCATTAGGTCAACATAAGCATTAGGTCATCATGGGGCTTTTCATTGTTTTTTGAGCCAACAGGCGGTGTTTCATGCCCTACCATCCACTGGGGTGTGGTGGGAGAATAAAATGTGTGTGCTGAGCTCGCTACGAGCCATGCGAGGGGATGCAGTGAACTTTTTTAGTGTCCATGTCGACTGTGTCGACTGTGTCCATGACAACTGTCACTCCCAGGCCGTCAACTGTGGTGACACACTAGCAAAGCACACGGGTGTTGAACTCATTTAGTGTTGTAGGTATTTTGTTAAATTCCCATAAAGCATTGTAAATATGTACTTACCAGCATGTCAACACCAAGGGATACCTCATGTTAAGCTGATTATTTCATTGGGCTCTGACTACTGCCTTAAATATTGGTGATAATTGGTGATACCTCATGTTAAGCTGATTATTTCATTGGGCTCTGACTACTGCCTTAAATATTGGTGATAATGTATGGCAAATGGTTAATGATATGCACACTTACACCAAAGGTACATGGTAGGATAGTTTAGAAATGCAATTACCTGAGAAATAGTGCCTTATGGTTTCCCTACGCATCAGATCCCCCCTCCGCATACCCCTTACTACCGTAGGTGGGGTTGTTTCAGCTTCCTGCATGACTGCTGCATTTCCATTCTCCACATAACATGGTTGAGAAAGGGCAATGTTTTGTAACATGCAGCAAGCCTGGACAATCATCACTAGTTTTGTGGGGTGGTAAAGCAGTAAACCTGATGACCTGTCCAAACGGATTCGGTATGAAATCCCGACGGTCAAAATCCCGACAGGGTCAAAATCCCGAATGGGTCAAAATACCGACAAGGACAAAATCCGGACATGGACAAAATCCCGACATTTAAAATCCCGACAGGTTCAAAATCCCGACATTTAAAATCCCGACAGGGTCAAAATCCCGACATATAGAATGTACAGGTGAAACAGTCTACATGACTTTCCGTCGACAGGTGAGAGGTCGACATGGGTTTTTTCACAGTATTTTGACCCGAATGTCGACACAGTCGACATGGACACGCGCTTTGCTTGCAATGCTTCGGGCGCGGTGCCTCGCTGCGCTCTGCACACTATTTTATTCTCCCACCACGCCCTAGTGGATTGTAGGGCATGAAATACCGCCTGTCGGCACATGTCGGCTCAAAAAAAATGAGAAAAAAACCATGTCGACCTCGCACCTGTCGACGGAAAGTCGTGTAGACTGTTTCACCTGTACATTCTATATGTCGGGATTTTAAATGTCGGGATTTTTAACCTGTCAGGATTTTAAATGTCGGGATTTTGTCCATGTTGGGATTTTGTCCTTGTCGGTATTTTGACCCATTCGGGATTTTGACCCTGTCGGGATTTTGACCGTTGGGATTTTGACTGCATCCCGTCCAAACACCTGAAATGACTTTTCAGCACCCCGAAGGTGCATTCTACAACATTGCGGGTGGCAATTTGTGCTTCGTTATAGTGGTGCTGTGCAGGGCATTGTGGGTTACGCAGAGGTGTCATGAGCCACGGGAGACACCTATATCCAGAGTTACCTTTAAAGAAAAGTTGAGGTCAGTGCAGTATATTTTAACATATTTGCATTTGTTGTACATGAGCAAGGGGGGCAACACCAATATTCAAAGAAGTCTGGTAAAGGAGAGGGACTGATTACACCTATATATTGGACATATCAGAAGACTACACACTAAAGTGGCACTTTACAGTTAAAAAAACATGCAGTATAGTACGGGGTACACTTACTGTTGGTAATTAGTGGTTTTAAAAACAAACATACCCATATTTTAGGCAGACTGACATCAGCTTTAAAAGTGATTGAGGGTTAGATACATTTGTGGGTATACTTTATACACTAATGGCACACTACACAGGAGTGTAATAACCATTGTAGTACTATACATAGTGGGCAAATATTTACATATATTATAATGTTCTTACCAAGTAGCCAGCCCTCCGGCATTTGTTGGTCCTGGAATTGGTCCCAGAGGGCTGAGTGACGCAGAATACACGCATCAAGGCAGTTCCCTGGGTAGCCTGCAACCACACTGAGTATTTTTAGGTTGGCATCACATACCACCTGCACATTCAGAGAGTGACACCCACGCCGATTGACGTAGACGTGTCCCCTTACGTGCGGTGCCTGAAGCCAATGTGGCTGCAATCTTTGGCTCAGAAAACATTAAAACATTTGGGAATGCTGAGAGCCGATAGAAAGCCACCTTAAGGTCCTGCCACTCAGACTCAGAACATGGGAATCTGAAGTATGTGCGCCACAACTTCTTGAAAGCAAGTAACACTTGAGTGAAATGCGTATAGAAATTGGCTTGTGAGACCCCCAATGACCATGAGGTCACAGACTTAGTGGAGCCTGTAGCCAAGTAGTAGAGGGCACACAATAATTTCTGCAGCCCAGACACTGCATAGTTGGCACCCCCATAAGGGTCCAAATCATCTCTCAACTGCTCATATAAGTCCAACAGGTTAATGCGGTTCAGCCTAAACATCATCCCTACAACCTGTTGATCAAAGAGGGAGTCCAGGTACAGCCTAGCACGATACCGAAGTGAATCACGCAGAAGTCTGGGTACCTGGATCTGGCGTGCAGCTTCCTCCCTCCTCCTGCGCAGCTCCTCCAAACAATCAAAGTTACAAGCATCCAGCTCAAAACCACTCCATCTTTCAAACCCTCACAGGTGTCCTTAATGATGTTTGGGTAGATGTAGGGGAGTTTATGAATAAAATTGAGGACACTTGTGTGAAAATTAACCATTTCTGCACTTGACCAAAGTTGCTTTTGGGTCAATTTGCCAATCAGGACCTGGTCTGCATCATTGCTGATTTTTTTGACACTTTTGAAATGCGAATTCCGTTTGCACATTCCATTAAATAAGCGATTTATATACTTTTTCTATGGGAAATCATCTGGATGCGACAAAAATGCGAATTGAAACCGGCAAGTGAGAAAGTGCGAGTTATAGCACAAAATGTGTGATTTACGGGACTTAGCACACCCTACTAAGTAAGCGATTTCGGCAAAAAGTGCGATAACGCAATTTTTTTGCCTAAAAATCACAAAAATTCAACAATCGCATTCTATTAAATGTCACCCAATGTATCCACTTTTCACCTATTTCAGCTGTCGTTGCACAGGAATGTTGCTAAGCAAAGATTTTTACAATTACTTTAAACAGTGAGATCTGGAATTGTATCACTGTTATTAATTTGTTGCAACTGTTGCTAAATTCAACATCTATCAGCTTCTGCAGTGGTCCTCAAACTATTTTACTTTGGGACCCCATCAGACAATAAAAATAATTACAGGATCCCAGCAAGTTACTGCAGAAGGTCATCACTTCACATGTGTAGGCAGTAGACAGCACATGCATGGCAGCATTGTGGAGGCACAAAATGATGGGAGGAGTCTAATATACCATAATCCATCACGTCACATGTGTAGTCAGAAAATGGCACATACTGTACATGGCAACATTGTGGAGGCACAACATGATGGAAGGAGTCTGATGTAACAGGCAATTCGGCAATCGGCACTGTGAGAAATTCCAAAATGGATATTGCAAAACATAAGCAACTTACTACAGTGGCCAAACATTTCCATGACCATCACCAAGCAGAATCTCAATCCCTGAGAGCATTTAGGATTGAAAAAATACACTTGCGAATAAGAGGAGGTAACATCACCCAAGCACTTTTAAAAAGAGAAAGCTATTGGACATTCATCCTAAGTGGATTACAACCCTCAAGGATGAATGAATACATCAATTTTGGAGCTTTCTTATAAATCCAAATAAAAACAATAATAAAAATTTTGGCAATTACCCTGATAATCTATTATTAAATGACATCCTAACAGCAAATCTAACTATTATCATTGGAAGACAAACCTGCCACTCAACTTGAGAATATAATTAACGCCACACAATGAGGCAGAACCAACCTGGTCACTCATTGGACAATGATCACGTCACTCTTAGCAGAATCAATTTTGACAGACTGAGAGTCCTGTTATAATCCCCTCCAACCCGACAGCTGGGTTGGACCTATGATTAAGTGTAACTGCGAAACGTACGTCAGGCTATCCAGGGGGATGTGGTGCACATAGTCAATGTGACCGATCCCACCTGACAGTAGCTGACCGCGTGGAGCATGTACTGTAGATGCATTAAGCATATAATTGTAATTTGCACTGTGTATTGATTCACTAGTTTGGAACCTTGCTCCCCGCCTCACTGATTATCAGTGACGGGACTCTGTGTTACATTAAAGGCACAATGCAAATGCCTAAACGCGCTACCATATTTTTCGGGAATTTACAAATATATGGCATTTAAATATATCTGTGCTACCTCACTAGTAGAGTCACCCTCTTCCAGTCTCACTGATTGTTAGTGACGGGCATATGTGATATATTATTCAGGGCATAAAGCAAACGCCTAAAACCCGCTGTCACACGGCCAGGAATATACTTATACACGCGTACTTAAATAATTTGCACGCTGTGTTGAATCCAACAGTTGGGCTACTTGCCCCCCCCCCCCCCCGCCCCACAGTTTTGGGGTGTCGGGACTGTGTGACACAGTACTTAAGGCACAAACGCAATAATCTGAACCCACTGTGATACTGCTGTATACTTACATACACACGGCAGGTACAATAGAAGTCCAGCGCTTTATTACATCTGGACACACTGAGCAAATATCCAGTGACTATAGCTAATTGGAGGAGTGAATATAAATATTTTTATGTGCACAATACATGTTTACTATAAAGACACAATACTGCAGTGGTTTCACTATGTGCCAGCTGATGGGGATATAAAATCTCCAGAGACTATGGGCCTTATTTTGGTTCATTCTTTCTGACAAAATCCTTCTTAGATGGGCAAAACCATGTGCACTGCAGGTGGGGCAGATGTTACTTGTGCAGAGAGAATTAGATTTGGGTGGGGTTTTACTTCAAAGTGAGATCTATATTGCAGTGTAAAAATAAAGCAGTCAGTATTTTCCCTGCACAGAAACAAAATTACTCACCCAAATCTAATTCTCTCTGCACATTACATCTGTCCCACCTGCAGTGCACATGGTTTTGTCCATCTAAGAAGGATTTTGTCAGAAAGAATGAACCAAAATAAGGCCCTATGTGGAGTTGATTATCTAATATCATCAAGAACCCCTTATCAGCTGGTAGCAAAACATTCTGTATTATTAACGCTGCAGTCTCAACGGTAGTGACATAGGCGTGCGCAGCCCATTTTCTTAGGGGGTGCACCATGGGGGGGGGCGTGTCCATCACCACCTATTGGGCGTGTCCATCACCGCCTATGGGTATCAATGCAAACTAAATAGGTGACTTAGTTATGTATATGCACTTCAGAATACTAAAAAAAGGGACAGTGCGTGCTGAAGGTGCGCTGCAAAAATTTACACTGTAATGCCCATTACACATAATGCCACACACAGTAATGCCCATTACATATAATGCATTGCACAGTAATGCCCTTTCCACATAATGCCATCCAACAAAATGCTCATTCCACATAATGCCACACACCATAATGCTCATCACACAGTAATGCCCATTCCACATATTGCCACACATCGTAATGCCCATTCCACATGCCAGGGCTTGACAAATTTTTGTAAAATAGGGACCATAGAGACAGTGGGGGAAATTTACCAATATGAAAAACCTAGTTTTTCGTATTGGTATTTCCCCTACGGCTGCATACGACTGTTTTAGTCGTATGCAAAGTCGTGTTCCGGAGGGGAAATTACAAAGCAGTCAGATACGACTGCTTTGTAACCCTCCGATGGTGTAACAATTTGTATTAGCTGGCCGTATATACGGCCGCTAATATGAATTATTTCTAGCAGTCTGCACGGATCAGTCAGATCCGTGCAGGCTGCAATGTGTAAAAAAAAATAGAAAAATAAATAAATTAAAAAAAAAATCGGCGTGGGGTCCCCCCCACAGCCGTAACCAGCACCAGGCTGAAGGAGCCAGGGCCGGTAATTAAAAATCAGGAAAACCGACAAATAGGGGTTCCCTGATTTTTAACAACCAGCCCCAGGCTCCAGGTCCGGGGCTGGTTCCCAAAATACGGGGGACAAAATGACTAGGGGTCCCCCGTATTTCAAGAATCAGTCCCAGGCACAACCAGCCAGCAGGGTAATGTCACAGCCGGGGGACACTTATTATATAAGGTCCCGCGGCCAAAACATTAACCCCCTGACCGGTCAGCCTGGCCAGGGGCCCTGGGGGAGTGGGGACCCCCCCAATAAAGGGGTCCCCCCCCTCCAGGACTTACCTGACCAGGCTGAAGCCTGGTACTGTCCCCGATGCCCCTGGGCAGTGGGCATCGGGCTGATTATGGTGTAAAAAATAGATGAAACTATTGTTTTTTACTGTGGCACTACAAGTGCCAGCAAGCCTCCCCAGCAAGCTGGGACTTGGAGAACCACAAGTCCCAGCCTGCTGGGCATTAAAGGGCCCGCTGGCACTTGTAGTTCCACAGTTAAAAAAATAGTACACAAAACACACTGACACACTTTTAAAATAAAACTTTAATACATACAAAGCCCACACATACTAATACTTACCTATCTTCTTTCCATAGGTAGCCCTGGTCCTGTGTCGTCTTCTGCCTCCATGTCGACGTCGCTGTCGGCGATGGCGTCCCCGTCCGGATCCGACGAAATCCATGGAGGAAGCTGTGGAAGGAAACCATACTCACCTGTCCCAGAGCGACGTAGTCCAGGTAAGTGTCTTGGCAAAAAAACAAACCAAACAGCCCGAAACCAGCCGGACAGAGAGCCGCACGGTACTCTGTGTACATCGTGCGGCTCCGCCTCCCGAATGCCGCTATTGGCCACCTTGCGGCCTAGCGGCCAATCAGGAGCCGCTAGGCCGCAAGGCGGCCAATAGCGGCATTCGGGGGCGGAGCCGCACGATGTACACAAACACCGTGCGGCTCTCTGTCCGGCTGGTTTCGGGGTGTCGGTTTGTTTTTTTACCTGGACTACGTCGCGCTGGGACAGGTGAGTATGGTTTCCTTCCACAGCTTCCTCCATGGATTTCGTCGGATCCGGACGGGGACGCCATCGCCGACAGCGACGTCGACATGGAGGCAGAAGACGACACAGGACCAGGGCTACCTATGGAAAGAAGATAGGTAAGTATTAGTATGTGTGGGCTTTGTATGTATTAAAGTTTTATTTTAAAAGTGTGTCAGTGTGTTTTGTGTACTATTTTTTTAACTGTGGAACTACAAGTGCCAGCGGGCCCTATAATGCCCAGCAGGCTGGGACTTGTGGTTCTCCAAGTCCCAGCTTGCTGGCACTTGTAGTGCCACAGTAAAAAACAATAGTTTCATCTATTTTTTACACCATAATCAGCCCGATGCCCACCGCCCAGGGGCATCGGGGACAGTACCAGGCTTCAGCCTGGTCAGGTAAGTCCTGGAGGGGGGGGGACCCCTTCATTGGGGGGGTCCCCACTCCCCCAGGGCCCCTGGCCAGGCTGACTGGTCGGTAGGGTTAATGTTTTGGCTGCGGGACCTTATATCATAAGTGTCCCCCGGCTGTGACATTACCCTGCTGGCTGGTTGTGCCTGGGACTGGTTCTTGAAATACGGGGGACCCCTAGTCATTTTGTCCCCCGTATTTTGGGAACCAGCCCCGGACCTGGAGCCTGGGGCTGGTTGTTAAAAATCGGGGAACCCCTATTTGTCGGGTTCCCTGATTGTTAATTACCGGCCCCGGCTCCTTTAGCCTGGTGCTGGTTTCGGCTGTGGGGGGGACCCCACGCCGTTTTTTTTTTTTATTTATTTAATTTTTCTATTTTTTTACACTGAAGCCTGCACGGATCTGACTGATCCGTGCAGGCTTAAAGCAAATAGAACAGGAAAATGGTGTTCTATTTTCCTGTCGTATTTTCGTGGGTGTTTCACACCACTTAGCAGCCGTATTATCAGTACGGCTGCTTAGTACATCAGGAACCACCATTCTTTTGAATGGTGATTTCTGTCGTATCCTATCGATGGTGTAGGACATTCGTATTTGTAAATACAAATACGAATGTTCCATCTTTAGGACTACGAATTGTTGTATTTTTGGGATTGTAAATCCCGAAAATACAAATTCGTAAAAAAAAGGTGTATTTCTCCCTACGAATACACCTTTTTTCTACGAATCCATTTTGGTAAATGTCCCCCTGTGTGCGCGCCTAAAATTTACACCGTAATGCATATTACACGTCACACAGACATTACATAGTATACCACATGCCATAATGCCCATTACATGTTGTGCCTCACACGGTTATGCCCATTACGTCTCAGACTATGATGCCCATTACACATTATGCCACACAGCATGATGCCCATTAAACATTATGCCACACACCGTGATGCCCATTACACATTATTTGACACAAGTGATGCCCATTACACATTATTTGACACAAGTGATGCCCATTACACATTATGCCACACACCATAAGGCCCATTACATGTTGCGCCTCACACCGTGATACCCATTACAAGTGCGCCTCACACCGTGATACCCATTAGACATTGTGCCTCACACTGTGATACCCATTACAAGTGCGCCTCGCACCATGATACCCATTAGCCGTTATGCCTCACACCGTGATGCCCATTACATCTCAGACCGTCATGCCCATTACACATTAAGCCACACACCGTGTTGCCCATTACACATTATTACACATTATTTGACACACGTGATGCCCATTACACATTATGGGGGGGAGGGACATGACAGGGGTGGGCGGGGGAGAGGGGAGTGTAAGGAAGGAAAGAGCAAGGGGGGATTATATATATGTAAGTACAGTATGTGTGTGTGTGTATATACATACACATATATATATATATATATATATATAGTGTGTGTATATGTATATATATATATATATATATATATATATATATATATATATATATATATATATATATATAATGTATATACACAAACTCATACTGTGCTTGTACATGTGGAAGTGCTGCCTTACTTTCACTTATGTGGATGCCTGGTGGGGCAGACAGGCTGTGCACAACGTGACTCCTACACAGCACTGCAGGTCCCCCACACCTCCTTCCTTCTCCCTGCAGCCTGCGTGCTCAGCCAGTCACTGAGCTGCAGGCTGCTGTGTCAGATATGATTGGACAGCTGAGCCATCGCTCAGCTGTCCTGTCCTATTCGGCGCCGGCGCCCTATATGGTGCTGTCAATCAGCGTCAACTAGGTCCCGGCACCCGGAGCAGAGCGCAGCGCGATTACTTAACTAAACACACAGCCTGTCCCTGGCAGGTGTACGTTGGACGTCCACCGCAGACCCCGCTGGCGGAGTCTGCCTGGCTGCAATCGTGCGGGGGGTGCACAGTCATTAGGAGGTGCCTGTGCACCCCTGGCACCCCCCGTGCGCACGCCTATGCGTAGTGACACGGGATCCCACAGGGGAATATTAATACGTGGCATTGAGAACCAGCAGACATGACGATTGTGCAACAATTGTATCATTCACTGAACTCCCCGCTTTAAGCTGATCATCTATTAATAATTGATGGCAGTCTATTGTTCTGGATCACTACATACGATTGCAAAGGGGATTTGTATCATGCACAGGACAAAAACAAAAATAGAGCTAGATATTTAATAAAAAACAAACGTGATCTAGTTTAATATCGATAATGTACGGTAGTTACTTATGTTGGAGGTGCCCCCAGAAATCAAGTACCAGGATACTTAAGGGAGGGAGAAACAGCCAAACACTAGAGAGTGAGCAGCTGTTCACAGAAAGGAATCCTTTCTGTGAACAGCTGCTCACTCTCTAGTGTTTGGCTGTTTCTCCCTCCCTTAAGTATCACTACATAAGATCCCAACAGTCCAGTGATACATAGTTGCAGAGTGCAACAAAGTTGCAGGAGTCAACTACATACATTGTAGTTTTAATTCTACATCAATCCAACAACCTGCAAATCACTGGGTCTAAATGATCAGTGGCAAACGACATAACTGTAGTCAACAGAACACTTCTGTACCTATAACATCATCACACAGTCACAGGACAGTCATTGTACTGTAATTAAAGACACGCACACGACGGTCCGCTCCATTTTAATATATTCTGTCACTTTATTCACATTTGTCACAATGTTTTCAATATATTTCGCTGCTTTTTATAGATGTAATCAATAAAAGTTAAATTTTAATATACTTTCCTTGGGACACTACATCAAGGTATAAGATAGCTGTATTTACAAAACAAGTCAGCTTTGAGTGCCCCTTGAAGGAATTATTTTCTTCTTTTCCAGTACATGTAACAGGCAATTCAACCGATTTTTTAGACTCCTTAAATCTCTGACTGAGATTAGAGAAGTCTTCAGCCTGAGGGTCAGCAACATGGAGTCGCGACCCCATGCTGCAGTGGCGCATTAAGAATGGGGCAACATGGGCGTGGTCACCCTGGGGCCCCCACACATCAGGAGCCCCCACATTGGCACTGCTGCGGCAGTGGGGGGTGGGTGGCAGGCATTGGGGTCAGGCAGGGGGTCCCTGTGGCAGCTGGGCACTGCAGTCAGCGGCAGGTCCCTGTGGCGGATGGGAAGGCAGCAGTGGGGTGCCTGCGACAGATGGGAAGTCAGCGGCGGGGTCTCTGTGGCATATGGGAGCTAGTAGCACTACTAGTTCCCATCCACCAAAGGGACCCCACCGCTGACTGCCCATGCACAACAGGGACCACGATGCCGATGTCCCATCCGATGCACAATTCCCAGCTGCCCAGGTACCACCTGTCTCCGTGGGGGTGCCTAGGTACCACCTGCCTGCCTCCGTGGGGGGGAGGGGGCACCAAAATTTTGTTGTCCAGGGCCCCCACAGACCTTAAGCCGGCCCTGCCATGCTGAGAGGGTCAGAACCCACTTCGGGGTCAAGACCCTCAGTTTGAGAACCGCTGAGCTACTGCATTGCATTGATCTAATAGGTACAGTTGTAATTTAGTTAAATATAAGCTCTTTATAATAAAATAAATAAGTAATTGCAAGAATAGTATGACAGTAGGAATGCTTCCAGTTGAGTAATAGTGCAGGAATATCATATACAGGTCAACACTGATATTTCTTGCCCAACCAGCATAATTAGTATACTGTATAAACAGTTTTAATTACATTTTAGGGCAATTATGGCTCTGCTTATTTATATTCATACTGACAATGTAAATGTCAGTATCCGTCAGATAATTGTTCAGATATTTAACATGCATGCCAGTATTAGCATCAAATCATTCAATTTGATGGGGCCTACACATGGGGAGATGTGCTGAGCATTCTAAATGATGGTATGGGTCATTAGGTTGACTAAATGAAAGTCAACATCAATTCAGGAAGGGGGAGCCCGGCGCTCACTCGCTCCACCGTGGGGGGGTCGCCCCGTCGCTCCACTGGGGGGGGGGGGGTGCCAGGTAATATGGAACGGGCCACCACAACGTTCAACCGGAGTAGGCATGTGTGATGCAGCCAGGGCCGCGGAGTAACTCCACGGGGGTGATGCGCCGGTTGCGGCCGCCGAGTCGCTCCAGGGGGGGGGGGGGGGGGGGTCTAAGGTTGACAGGGTCATAAGGTCGACAAATTCATTAGATCGACATTGGGAAGGTCAACACTATATCGGTATAATTCTATTTGTATGCACCTTCAAATTTGGGGGGGGTTGTTCAAACTGAAATCTTAATTACAGTGTTAAAACAAAGCAGCCATTATTTACCCTGCACAGAAACAAATCTAAAGGTGCGTACACACGGGGGTGATTTTTGCTAATATCACGGGGGATATGGTCGCTGAGCGACCATATTGCCCGCGATGGGAGTGTGCACCCGTTTTTTCCCCGTAGTGATCGCTGGTCGCCGGAACATGCTCCTGCGACCAGCTGATTTCCACTGCCAGGCTCCCCCGGTAGTTTCTTTTTTATCAGCGACCATCTCTGGTCACTGATGCAAACGGGATATCGCTCAGCGATATTTTGCCGACCGATATATCGCTCGGCGATATATCGCTGCCATGTGTACGCACCTTAACTCTATCGTGTTACATTTGCCCTACCTGCAGCGCAGCATAGACAGACTGGCCCATTTGAAAACAAAAGACATAGTAGTACGTTTATTTATAAGGCGCCGCAAAGTGTCCGCAGCGCCGTACATAGCAAGGCATGTGATTATGTCTGAATTAGACTGAGTACCCTTTAACAGGGGATAAATACGATCTAACTATCTAAAACAACATAAGGGAGTTAGCATGTAGGACGTCAAGCATTAGGTTGACATCACTAGGTTGACATGTATGATGGTCGACTTGACTGAAAGTCAACATGGGGTTAGGTCAACAGGGTCATTAGGTCAACACAATCTTAGGTCGTCATGGGGTATTCTGGATACATATGAGATGCCGGCAGTCAGAATACAGGTGCTGCCAACCCAAAGGACATTTTGCCCTTCCAAGATACTTTTACTTTGATTATTAGAAAATAATCCCAATTTTTGTTCTATCATTTTAAAATAGTATGTTTAATTGAACCTTATCTAGGTTATATTACTGCTATCTTTATAGCATTCATATAGAAATATACCCACTGATTCAGATCGGAACAAATAAAATAAACAATTTAAAAATTAAATTTTGTGGGTGGAAAGATTGCACCTAATATTCAACTGATTCTTCTTTGTCATTTGTTTCTATGTTGAGATAAATCTGAATCAGTGGGTAGCACCTAAATAATTGCAGTATTTGTACAAACATGTAAAACTGGATTCCTCCAGTACAACACCTCAAGATATCATGGTGCTGGTATGTTCCTGTATGATACTGTATTCCAGTGTATTCCAGTGGTTCTCAAAGTCGGTCCTCAGAACACCACACAGTTCACGTTTTCAAGTGCACTCATTACTCGCTGACACATTTTAAAACATTCACAGGCGGAGCTGATTATTTCACTTGATTCTGTGAGGAGACCTGCAAAACATGCACTGTGTGGGGTCCTGAGGACCGACTTTAAAAACCTGTGCTGTATTCTTATGACCGTTAAGTGTTCTAACCACATACAGGTGGAGTATCTCTTATCCAAAAATCCATTATCCAAATTATTCCGAAAACCATAGTTTCCTGATTGGACTTTATTTTATTTGTTTTATTTATTTATTTAGCAAAAAGCACTACTGGGGACATCTGTAACAGCACTGCTGGGGACAAGATGTGTAACTGGTACTACTGGGGACAACTGTTACAGCACTGCTGGGGACATGGTATGTAACTGGCACTACTGGGAACATGATATGTTTCTGGGTTATGGTATAAATCATAGACAGGCTCATCATAGACAGTCATATGGTCGACCACTAATGGTCGACAGTCACAAGGTCGACAGGGTCAAAAGGTAGACAGGGTCTAAAGGTGGACAGGTAAAAGGTCAACATGGTTAAATGATCAACATGAAAAAGGTCAACATGGTCAAAAGATCTACCAGTAAAAGGTCGACATTAGTTTTTAATGTTTTTAGGGTGTCTATGTCAACATAGGTCGACATTGACACTGTCTAAGTGTACCACATCCTCTTGCATGGCCCGCTTCGCACACGCCATGCTTCAGGCTCGGTAATTTATTAAGCCCTGTCGACCTTTAGACCCTGTCGATCTATTGTGTGTCGACCTTTAAACCCTGTCGACCTTTTGGCTGTCGACCTTTTGACCCTGTCAACCTTTTGACTGTCGACCATTAGTGGTCGACCATATGACTGTCTATGATGAGTCAGTCTATGGTCAGTCCGGATATCATGTACCTGGCACTACTGGGGACATCAGTAACAGCACTGCTGGGGGCATGATACTGTGTGTGACTGGCACTACTGGGGACATCTGTAACAGCACTGCTGGGGGCATGATACTGTGTGTGACTGGCACTACTGGGGACATCTGTAACAACACTGCTGGGGGCATGATACTGTGTGTGACTGGCACTACTGGGGACATCTGTAACAGCACTGTTGGGGGCATGATACTGTTTGTAACTGGCACTACTGGGGACATCTGTAACAGCACTGCTGGGGGCATGATACTGTGTGTAACTGGCACTACTGGGGACATCTGTAACAGCACTGCTGGGGGCATGATACTGTGTGTGACTGGCACTACTAGGGACATCTGTAACAGCACTGCTGGGGGCATGATACTGTGTGTGACTGGCACTACTGGGGACATCTGTAACAGCACTGTTGGGGGCATGATACTGTTTGTGACTGGCACTACTGGGGACATCTGTAACAGCACTGTTGGGGGCATGATACTGTTTGTGACTGGCACTACTGGGGACATCTGTAACAGCACTGCTGGGGGCATGATACTGTGTGTGACTGGCACTACTGGGGACATCTGTAACAGCGTTGCTGGGGGCATGATACTGTTTGTAACTGGCACTACTGGGGACATCTGTAACAGCACTGCTGGGGGCATGATACTGTGTGTGACTGGCACTACTGGGGACATCTGTAACAGCACTGCTGGGGGCATGATACTGTGTGTGACTGGCACTACTGGGGACATCTGTAACAGCACTGCTGGGGGCATGATACTGTGTGTGACTGGCACTACTGGGGACATCTGTAACAGCACTGTTGGGGGCATGATACGGTGTATGACTGGCACTACTGGGGACATCTGTAACAGCACTGCTGGGGGCATGATACTGTTTGTAACTGGCACTAAATATGGACAAGAAAATGAGATAGGACACAAACCTTGTTTCATATGCACCAATAATAATGAAAATAAAAACACATTTTGTGTGTTTCATCATGTGTTTATACAACATAAATGCGAAAAAATCTCAAGATACCTGATTGAAATATAAAATTTTCCGAAATACAGAATAATCTATTATCCAAAATGCTTCTGGTCCCGAGCATTTTGGATAAGGGATACTCAACCTGTATAGATATACTGTACACTGCACATCTCAAACTTTATCCATATGAATAATAATATTTAATGTAGTATATATAAGTTAATATGATATTACAGTGATTAATCAGCTTTTATATCTGTAATACTTAGAATGTTCTGCTAGATGGATAGTAAATCCAAATATAATTATGAAGCATCGATAATATGTTTTTTTCTGGATAAATAAAACTGACAAGCCTATATAGCAACAAGTAGTTATATATTTTACTAGGGGCTTAGGAAATATTAAAGTTATTTAAATAAAAAAAAAAAAGAAACAGAGCAGACTTACGAAAGATCACAGACGTCTGTCTTCTCCTAACCACTGCTTGATGTGTATTCTGTCTACACAAAGCGCCTGTGTGACTCATTTCACAATGTACACGATTAACATATTAAATTAATAGTCATCCCCAGGGGTGGATTGGGAAATAAATCCAGCCCGGGAAATATCTTAAAGCAGCCCTAATAGAATAGAATAGAATCAACTTTATTGGCCATGTATGCTTGCGCACACTAGGAATTTTTTGTGGATTACAGTGCAGCATCGAGCAGGGATGAAAAAGGGGGGAGGGGACATTACATACATTACATAAAGACATTACAAGTAGAGATGAGCGGGTCTGGATCCCTGAGATCCGACAGATCCGAATATCGGGTATCCGGGTCAGATCCGAGCCGGCTCGGGAGTTCCCGCCTGAATTCCGGACCAATAACAAGGCCGAACGTCATCATCGCGCTGTCGGATTCTCGTGGGAGCGGGATCTTATAAAAGACGCACGCGCGCCCCACCATCTTCACTCCAATCTTGGAGAGGGAAGAGGGTGGTTGGGAAGCTCTGTGTGCTCCATGCTGTGCTCTGTGCCATGTGCTCCGTGACCTGACCTGTGCCCTCACTGCCCTGTGCTGTGCTCCATGCCATGTGCTCCGTGCTGTGCTCCGTGACCTGCCCTGTGCCCTCACTGCCCTGTGTTGTAGACTTGAGAGTCAGTGACTGTTTATAGGCCTGACCCCTGTAGTGTGATTTAACTAACTAGGTGCTGCAGTGCTCACACGCAGGGGCTGCAGTGTCCACTGTCCAGGGGCTGTCCTGTGGCCCGTGCCCTGTTGTGATTTATTTAGCCCTAAGCCCTGTGTTGTGATTTATTTAGCCCTGAACCCTGTGTTTTTTGTGATTTAACTAACTAACAGTGCTGCAGTGCTCACACGCAGGAGCTGCAGTGCTGCTGAGTAGTACACTGTGTACAGGGGCTGCAGTAATACAAGGGGCTGTGTCCAGTGTGACGGCCTATATCTTATCCATTGTCCAGTGTCACGAGTCACTCACGACATATATCCTGTGTCCTGTCCTGTGTGACGACTGACGACATATCCTGTGTCCAGTGTGACGACATATATCCTGTGTCCAGTGTGACGACATATATCCTGTGTCCAGTGTGACGACATATATCCTGTGTCAAGTGTCACAAGTCACAACATATATCCTGTGTCCAGTGTGACATGTAATGTGTGCCGGCATATATCCTGTGTCCAGCGTGACATATATCCATTGTCCAGTGTGACTAAATATATCCAGTGTCCAGTGTGACGACATATATCCTGTGTCCAGTGTGACGACATATATCCAGTGTCCAGTGTGACGACATATATCCAGTGTCCAGTGTGACGACATATATCCAGTGTCCAGTGTGACGACATATATCCAGTGTCCAGTGTGACGACATATATCCTGTGTCCAGTGTAACGACATATATCCTGTGTCCAGTGTGACGACAATATATCCTGTGTCCAGTGTCACAAGTCACAACATATATCCTGTAACCAGTGTGACATGTAATGTGTGCCCGCATATATCCGGTGTCCAGCGTGACATATATCCATTGTCCAGTGTGACGACATATATCCTGTGTCCACTGTGACGACATATATCCAGTGTCCAGTGTGACGACATATATCCTGTGTCTAGTGTGACAACATATATCCTGTGTCCAGTGTGACGACATATATCCAGTGGCCAGTGTGACGACAATATATCCTGTGTCCAGTTTCACAAGTCACAACATATATCCTGTGTCCAGTGTGACATGTAATGTGTGCCGGCATATATCCTGTGTCCAGCGTGACATATATCCATTGTCCAGTGTGACGACATATATCCAGTGTCCAGTGTGACGACATATATCCAGTGTCCAGTGTGACGACATATATCCAGTGTGACGACATATATCCAGTGTCCAGTGTGACGACATATATCCTGTGTCCAGTGTGATGACATATATCCTGTGTCCACTGTGACGACATATATCCAGTGTCCAGTGTGACGACATATATCCAGTGTCCTGTGTGACGACATATATCCTGTGTCAAGTGTGACGACATATATCCTGTGTCCAGTGTGACGACATATATCCAGTGGCCAGTGTGACATCTAACCATTGTGTGACGGCATATACTGTATCCAGTGTCCAGCGTGACATATATCCATTGTCCAGTGTACAGGAGCTGTGTCCAGGTGAGGTGTCCAGAGGCTGTGTCCAGTGTGACGGCTGTGTCCATTGTCCGGGGCTGTGTCCAGTGTGACGGCTGTGTCCAGTGTACAGGAGCTGTGTCCAGAGGCTGTGTCCATTGTCCAGGGGCTGTGTCCAGGGTAACAGGCGGTGTCCAGTGTCCAGGGGCAGTGTCCAGGGGCAGTGTCCAGTGTCCAAGGGACTGTGTCCAGTGTGACAGGCTGTGTCCAGTGTAAAGTAAGAAAAAGAAATAAAAGTAATAAATAAAATACAAAACACATTTTTGGAGGATGATGGAGGAGGAAATAGTGGGAGTGCTGAAGCTGCTACCACCAGTCATGACAAGGCCGATACCTTTTTGTATTTGCTGTTTGGAGCAGTTCTCTTTTTTTGGGATAGTTTATTAAACTGCCACCCTGTCTGCCCCTGCAGTGCTGCTCTGCCAGGTTGGAAGTGTAAGGTCCACATGTATGTGATGCCGACTGCTTTTGCTTAGCTTAGTCATCCAGCTACCTCGGTATACCCTTTTGGCCCAACTACAGTAAATTAAAACAATTTTGTAAGCTGTGAAGTGATCAAAATTGACTAGAAATGAGTGGAAACTAATGTTATTGAGGTTAGTAATACTTTAGGAGCAAAAACAGGCCCAAATTCTGTTATTTTAGCCATTTTTAGCATTTTTTCTTAAAAATCCAAATCCAAAACCAAAACCCACAAGGGTGGTTTTGCCAAAACCAATCCAGATCCAAAACACGAAGGGAGATCCAGATCCAAAACCAAAACCCGAAAAAGTGGCCGCCGCACATCTCTAATTACAAGCATTTCATTTCTAGCTTCGACTATGGTGGTCAGGTCGCCAAGTAGGGACACGTTGTTTGGCTGTTGATAGTGGGATTGCATTCGCTTTGATTGGATTGTTCAGGTGATGGATAAAGCTTGTTACGGATCTGGACGTTTTGCGCGCTGGAAGCATGCCAAATTTTTTCGGGGTGTGGCCTAGCAATAGGGGCGTGTCCTATTCCAGTGAGGCCATGACCCATTATCGCCGCTGTGGGGGCATAGCTAGTGGCTATGTCCCCAGCCCCTCAGGCTGCAGGTGCATGCGCACAGTGTCTATTCTGCAGCCTGTGGGGCTGTGAAGATAAAGACAACGGTTGATAGTGGGACTACCAACTGCCCCCCCATCCCCCCACCCACGCGCCGCAGGACACTGCCGGCCTCGGGCGGGACACAGGAACGTCCCAAAAAAATGGGAGGTTCCCGCGAAAAGCGGGACAGTTGGGAGGTATGCATATGCCGCAGGATTACCTGCAGGAGAAGGCACCCAGGCAAACACTTTACTATTAGGGAAGTGCTGGACATAAAAAGGTTGTGTATATATATATATATATATATATATATGCAATGGCAATGGCGGCACTTGCAGGACGTCCTGCGAGTGCCGCCATTGCCATTGCATATACACAGTTCTTTCAGCTGAGAGAGCCAGGAAGGCACCTGGGCCAAATAACCCCTGGACAGCTGGGACGAGTGCCAGTCTTCAAATTGATATATATATATATATATATATATATATATATATATATATATATATATATATATATATATATATACAGAGCCGGATTTAGGGGTCAGGCCACCCCTAGGCACAACATATTAACACCCCCCTTCCCACTAGTCCCATTGGCTGGTGCACACAGAGCTGGGGGGAGGGAGGCGCAGGGGCACCATATGCACTTGATTAGATTACACAACAGCAAGGGATGGGACAGCGGCAGTAATTGTGTCTCTCCCCGCTCACCTTCTCGAGTGCAGGGAAGGAGATAGCCGCCGCCGATGCCCAGCCCGCTCAGCTGCTAGAGCCTGATCCAGCGAGCACTGCCCGGGATTACCAGGCTACCCACAGCCCCGCTCTCCCTGCTGCCTCTCCGCCGCCTACAGACATGGTGGAGCGAGGAGGATTGGTTGTCTTCTAGGGGGAGGGCGATTGCCCCCTTCGCCTCCCCCTATATCTGTCCCTGGTTACAAAGGCGGCACACACAGAGCTGCCGCTGCTGGCTGCTTATACTTCCTGCATCCCACATCAGATTGGCCCCTCACTGCTGCTCGTTCAGCCATGGTCAAAGGCAGCGTGCCTCCCTGTGATAGGTGCCGCCCCTACAGTGGCGTAACAAGAATTTTTGCTCCCCCCCCAGCCCAAAAACTCCTGGTGCCCCCCCCCCTTTTTTTGGTAAAACAAACACCATTCCAAAAAGGGTTTGTGGCAATGCTTATTAGGCAATATGCCACATGCTGTAATGCACATTACAGAATATGCCACACTGTAATGTCTATTACATATTATACCACACACCATAATGACCCTTACACATAATGCCCCATACCTTAATGCCTATTACACATTATTCCACATACTGTAATGTCCATAACCCTTATGCCACACACAATTATGCCAAATACACATTATGCAATAACGTAATGCCAATAACACATTATGACACACAGTGTAGGCAGATCCAGGGGTGGATCCAGAACAAAGTGGCAGGGGGGGCACCATGACAGTGGGAAAAGTTATTTGTGTGAGCTCCTGGAACAGTGGCCATGGCCTCACAATGGTCTCATCTCAAAGGGAATGATGTAGAGAGGCAGTGGACAGTGAAAAAGTAAGAGAGAGAGGCAAAGAGTGATGTCTGAAAGAGGCAGAGACCAACAGGAGAGAGAGGGAAATGGGGAGATCGTGACAGTCCCACCGGGGAGAGGTAGATGGGGATGTAGTGGATAAAGGGGAGAGATAGTGGGAGATAGAGGGGCAGTGATTAACATGGAGAGACAAAGGATGACAGTGAGAAGCAGTGGGTGACCTCTGTGGGAGAGAGTAAAAGAGGTAGCAAGTGGGTGATGCAAGAAGAAGGCAATGTGTGACAGAGGATGGCAGGTAGAAGCATTGGATGACAGGAGAGAGAGGTGACAGAAATAGATAGTGGGGAAGGAGGGGGAGGGGAAGGAGTGACGGGGATAGAGGGTAAGGCGGGGAGGGAGTGAGGCAGAAAGAAAGGAGGGGGATAGAGAGAGTGGGGTAGAGGGAAATGGAAAGGGAGAGAAACGAAGAGGATTAGAGGGAAGGAGAGATAGAGGCTAAGGAGGGATAGAGAGGGAGAGAAGGGGAGGAGAGAGAAATGGAGAGGAGGGAGAGATTAGGGGTAAAGGAAGGGAGAGAAAGGAAAAGAGAGACGGAGGGGTGGATAGAGAGAGAGGAGAGATGGCGAGAGAAAGATGGAGTTATCTAACATTGGTGCAAGTGTGGTGTGAAGCAAGTTGGGAGGTAGAGGGCCATACTGCCACCACTAATCTGCGCTAGACCTCCTGACTTACCTCTGGCTGTCAGCTCCCGGCAGGGGATGCAGTTAAAATCCCGGCGGTCGGGATCCCGGCATTCAGAATCCCGACGCCGGAATCTCGACCGCCGAAATCCCGACACTTTCTCCCTCCGTGGGTGTCCACGACACCCCTGGAGGGAGAATAAATTAGTGTGCCGAGCGTAGCAAGGCACCGGGCCCGCTGCGTGGCGAGCGCAGCGAGCCCGCAAGGGGGGGCGATCCACGTCCCCCCCTTGTCGGGATTTTGGCTGTCGGGATTCCGGCGTCGGGATTCTGAACGCCGGGATCCCGACCGCCGGGATTCAGTACTGAATCCCCCGGCAGCTGTGAGGGTCAGACCCCATCTCCAGGCTCCTGCTTCTAGATGTCAGCTTCTGGCTAGAGCAAGGTTCATACCCCAGCTCCTTGCTCTTGCTTCTGGTGTCAGCTCCAGGAAGCTTTGAGGGTCAGGCTCCCGCCTCTACATGTCTGCTTCTGGCTGCCGTGAGGTTCAGACTCCAGTTCCCGGCTCTTGCTTCTGGTGTCAGCTCCTGGCTTAAACTAGATTTAAAAAAAAAAAATTACCTAAATGACAGAGGGGGCACGTGCCTTGGCCTCCAACCTCCGTGATGCACTGATGCTGTTTTCTTGTTGTCTTGACAAAGACCCAGATGGGGTCAAAATGTTGACTTAATTATTTGATGGATTAATAAGGGACTCTGTTTTGACTACTACAGTATTACCTGTGAGTGCTCCTTGCTGCAAGTTATTACTCTTGCTAAACCTGGAATGGGATCATTCGTCAGACTGCATTTAGGTCTACAAGCATTAGGTCGAATTGCATTTAGGTCGACCTGACTGAAGGTCGACATGTGTTAGGTCGACAGGTTCATTAGGTCTACAGGGCCATTAGGTCGACAGGTATAAGGTCGACAGTGAAAAAGTCTACGTTTTTTTTTTTTTAGAGCGTCGACACAGTCAACATAGCACCGCGCCTGTCGGCACATAATATAATTCATTATAAAAGTTGACCTAATGACCCTGTCGACCTAAGTCATGTCGACCTAAGTCATGCCGACCTTCAGTCATGTCGACCTAAATGCATGTCTAACTAAATGCAGGTCGACCTTAATGCAGGTCGACCTAGTGGTGTAGACTAAATATATAATACATTTGCGATAACAGCAGGCGGACACAGCCGCGAACGTGGTGAAATAATTAAGATATCCCACCCAATATACTGTAATGTATTATTAAAATTACAATTATGTTGCAAAAAAACCTAGGTATTGAGAAATAAAAAAAGTAAAAAAAAAGTGAAGTTGCCCATAGCAACCAATGATCTTGTATGTATCATTTGAATAGAATGTACTTCATAAATGCTACCTACAGTAAAAGCTGATTGGTTGCCACTGGTTCACTTTCTCACTGCTTGGTACATCAACCCCTTAGGGACAGATGTATCAAGGGTTAAAAAGTGATAAATTGGAGAGTGATAAACAACCAGCCAATCAGCTCCTACCTACCATTTTACATGCTAGGTTTGAAAAATGACAGGTAGGAGCGGCGTAACTATAGCACCGCAGCCCCCGCCACTGCGGGGGGCGCTGTGCATGTGGGGGCGCCGGTGCTATAGTTACACCCCCCCCCACCCAATCTCCCGCAGACTTACCTATCTCGCTGGTCCCGGCGGCTCCGTTCTTCTGCTGAGGACCACCACAAAATGGCCGCCCCCATATAGCACACTGTTCTCTGAAACTGTCTGCTGTATGGGGGCGGCCATTTTGTGGTGGTCCTCAGCAGAAGAACGGAGCCGCCAGGACCAACGAGATAGGTAAGGCTGCGGAGGATTGGGGGGGGGGGGGGGGATTTGCATGGGCGGCGGGTGGTGCTTGGCAGGGCGGCGGCGGGGGGGGGGGGGGGCACCCAAAACTTAGCTACGCCACTGGATTGACTGGTTATTTATCACTCTCCACTTTATCACTTTTGAAGCTTGATACATCTGGCCTTTAATGAGCTATAGGAATTGGTATCTTATTCCAATACTGGTTAGTAGCAGTGCATGCAGCAAAGGGATTTAAAAGCCAGTTGGTGAAGAAATGTGAGTACTCCTTTAAATTCAGAGAATATCCACAGCAAAAGAATATTGCACAGATAATTGATGCCCTCTGCTTTACTTAATGAAAACAGGAACAGACATGCTGGGGGAGCGTGCCAAAATGTACGGGCGTGGCTTCATGGGGAAGGGAAGTAGCCACAGAATAGTACCAGTTCACATTACAGCACACATTAGTGTTCGTAAGTCACATTATATCCTGCATTAGTCTGTTATTCACATTAGACACCACTGCATTACCCATTAGACATGTTATACCACACAGTTGTGCTCATAATGCACATTATTCAACAGTAGAGACACTTATTTATTTATTTATTAGCATTGGTTTATATTAGGGATGTGCACCGGGCACTTTTTGTGTTCCGTGAAACGGATTCAGGTCTGGATCCCGGCGTTCAGAATCCCGACGCCGGAATCCCGACAGCCAAAATCCCGACAAGGGGGGGACGTGGATCGCCCCCCCTTGCGGGCTCGCAGCGCTCGCCACGCAGCAGGCCCGGTGCCTCGCTACACTCGGCACACTAATTTATTCTCCCTCCAGGGGTGTCGTGGACACCCACGGAGGGAGAATGTGTCGGGATTTCGGCGGTCGGGATTCCGGCGTCGGGATTCTGAATGCCGGGATCCCGACCGCCGGGATTTTAACTGCATCCCCGTGAAACACATTTTGGGTCTATATCTTGGGCAGTGTTTTGGATCAGGATCTGTTCTAAAACACCACCATTTTCGTGTTCCTTGTTTTGTGTTTCGTGTTTTGGGTTCTGATTTATTTTAAAAAGCAAAAAAACCTGCTTTTTTTTTTTTTTGCTACTATGCTATTATTAAGCTCAATATCTTTAAAGTCCACTCATTTCCATGTCTATTCTGAACACCTCACACTTCATAATATTGTTTTTAGGGCAAAAGATTGCACTAAGGTAGCTGGATAACTATGCTAAGCCACACAATTGTGCGGCACAAACACGTGGCTAATCTAGGAGTGGCACTGCAGCATCAGACAGGATGGCTGTTTAAAAATCTAGGCCCCAAAATGCACAGAATGGCAAAAAAAGTGGTGCAATATGCCCTCCCACCCATCCTTATGTTGCATAAATAGGACATGCACACTTTAACAAACCAATCATTGCAGTGACCGGGTCGCCACACGACTGTGGCTGAAATGATTGGTTTGTTTGGGCCCCACAAAAAAAGAAGCAAGTCACCTCTCCCTGTACAAACAGTCTCTATAGAGGCAAGTTGTCATCCTCATCCTCATCCAATTCATTTTGATGAACATCATCGTCTCCACATTTTGCAGAAGCAACCTGCTATACTGCTCCCTGACCAGGTTCCCGCTGCACTAAAAACTCTTTCAGAGTACACACTGGAGGGGGGACAACTCAGGTAAAATAGAGCCAGTTTGACTTTGTACAGGAGCTTTCAAACTGCCTCTTTTGTCCTGCCAGTACAGGTAAGGACTGTCTGACATGTCTACTTGGATGCTGCACCACAGTGGGAAGGTCCGGCATTGCAACCACCAACACCCTTTGACTCTCTTTGGGGATATGTGATAAAATGTCTTTAGGAGGGTGCAGTTGTTTGCAGTTGCTGCCGGTGGTGTGTGCTGTGCTCGGTCCTGTGCCTGTTATACACGTTTAGCATGGACGTAGTAACTTATACCAGCTTCCCAATGACAAAGGTCATTGGGAAGAATATCAAATTTACAACCACCAATGGAGGCTTTCAGGGTGTGCCAATGAGTATTGATGCGAGCCGTACAATCACTTTAAGAAAAGTTAAGGATATAGCAACTGGGAAAGAAGTGCCTTGAACAAAAATCTTTGGGCATACCATTCTGAAAGTGGAACCAAGAAGAATTGTCTGGTCCTTCAAGTCAAAATATATTGGAAGGGAAAGGGGGATTTGGGAAATGCTTCTGCACCAGATGCATAAAGGTCCCCAAATGTCTGTTTCTAGGTTGGATTATAGTATAGCTAGAAATGGGGGTGCTGCCAAAGACAATAAAGCGATACAAGTTTTCTATCCTTCAAGTCAAGAGCCAGAAAATACAGTTAATGAAAGAGAAACCTTATCACAAGAGAGCGTTGAAGATGCTGGAAAACATGCCAGAGAAATGAGAGAGCCTGATCTACCTGCACCGCATGGGATGCATGACAGTATTCTACAGGCCATTAAACGGGCAGTTAAGGATGAATGCCGACTATGTTGTGATAGACCAGTTGCAGCCTATACTTGGTCATGCAAATCTACAGAGCCAGAAAGTCCTGAGGGAGGGAGACAACTGTAGGGAGCCGCAGAGGGGAGGGAGCCGACTATAAACAGTGGCAATCCCGAGAATTTTCCGGCACAGCCTGGAAAATTCTCGGGATTGCCACTGAAGGGATTAAATACGTATAGCCAAGGAGCAGTGGATGATTTGGGCAGCACTGAGATCTGCTCCAACCTTCCAAAAGAAATTCATCAACTTTGTGTTTTCCAGCAAGTTAGGTGAGACTTACAAGCTGACTTACAAGCAAAGTTTTATAAACGATAACCCCACTATATGGCTTGATCTTCCAATGTTTACACATTTGCAACTTTCTGTTTTCCAGCAAGTTAGGCAAGAGCAAGCAATACACAAATACATTGTCAATGGCCAAGGGTTTCTTACCCGGGTGGAAAAGACAAGCCAATTAATGCACCAAGGAAGCTGGATTTGAGCTGCATTGTCCCTGGGCCCTCCCACCCACCCTTATGTTGCAGAAATAGGACATGCACATGTTAGCTGATTTTACATCATTGGTTGATGGGTATTTAAATACATATAGCCAAGGAGCAGCAGATGATTTGGGCCGCACTGAGATCTGCTCGGAGTTTCCAAAATAAATTTGTGTTTTCCATCAAGTTAGGCGAGACTTACAAGCAGTTTAATAAACGATAACCCCACTATATAGCTTGATCGTCCAATGTCTACACATTTTCTCAAAGAATTGGCTCTGGAAGTCTTACACCACTTGACTGCGCCTAGCACTATTGGATGCCATGTTAGCTGATTTTACATAATTAGTTGATGGGTATTTAAATACATATAGCTAAGGAGCAGTGGATTATTTGGGCCACACTGAAATCTGCTCAGAGCTTCCAAAATAAATAGTTTTGCAACAAGTTAGGCGAGCGGAAGCAATACAGAAATACATTGTCAATGGCCAAGGGTTTCTTACCCGGGTAGAAAATACAAGCCAACAAATGCAAATGAGGAAGCTGGCTAACTATACTAAGCCACGCAAGTGTGCGGCACAAACACGTGGCTCACCTAGGAGTGGCACTGCAGCAGCAGACAGGATGGCAGTTTGAAAAACTAGGCCCCACAAAGCACATAATGGTCAAAAAAGAGGTGCAAGATGGAATTGTCTTGGGCCCTCCCACCCACCCTGATGTTGCGTAAATAGGACATCCATGCTTTAACAAGCCAATCATTTCAGTGACAGGGTCTGCCACATGACTGTGACTAAAATGATTGATTTGCTTGGGCCCCCACAAAAAGAAGCAAGTCACCTCTCCCAGCACAAACTGGCTTTATAGAGGCAAGATGTCCTCCTCATCCTCCTCCTCTGATTCCTCACCCCCTTCAGCATATACTTTCTCATCCTCACAGATTATACATTCATCCCCGCTGGACTCCACAATCACAGGTCCCACTGTTGTCTCTGGAGGCAAATGCTGCTCTTCATTAAAGAATTGATAATTCATTTGGATAAACATCATCTTCTCCACATTTTGCGGAAGCAACCTCCTACGCCGATCACTGACCAGGTTCCCCGCTGCACTAAAAACTCTTTTGGAGTACACACTGGATGGAGGACAGCTCAGGAAAAATAGAGCCAATTTGTAAAGGGGCTTCAAATCTGCCTTTTTATCCTGCCAGTACAGGTATGGACTGACATGTCTACTTGGATGCTGTCACCAAAGTAATCCTCCACCATTTTTCAATGGTGACAGCACCCAACGCAGCGACAGTAGACACATCAGCAATCATTGGCAGGTACTTTAGACCGGACCAGATGTCCAACTCCCTCCTGCTTGGCCTGCATCCCCACCAGTGGGTTGTGTGGGAAATTGCAGCTGTTTCCTTGCAGCCAGAAAAATGGGATATCCAAGGGAGGATATCAAAAAAGTCTCCCGGGTGGGGCACAGCCTTCTAAGAAAAATGAGTAACTGTTAAGACTAAGCTTTATTGTTAAAAATGACCCTAAAGTTGGGTCAAACAAGGACATAAGACAAAGACATACAGATAACGTTTACAAAAGTATATATGAGAGAAAGTAGTGAAATATAGGCCCTTATTCTGATCGGTGCGTACTTTCCCAAATTCTTATGGTGCGGTCCGCACGCCACGCTGTGCGGTGGCGTACGGGCAACGTCCGTAGAAACGCCCACTTGTCCTCCGCATTCGGACGTACTCACTCTTTAAGAACAGGGAGTGTGTACGGACGACATACAAACCGTGCGTGTGCGGTGGACACGTACAGATTCTTCCCGCGTAAGCACGGTCTTACCGCGTTAAAACGGACGGGAAGCTGTCCGTACACACAGATGCGGAGTCTTTACGCTAAATACCACACTTTTTTACTGAGTACACACAGCGATCACATGACCCACTTAGGCAATTAGGCAACCTCATTAAAAAGGGATTGTTATCTATTTGAATCAATTAAATCCTAATCTATACTGAACCACATTCCTACTACATTCATTACACACATTAACCCTTACAGCATGTGACCCTAACATACATCTATATACACTATTTACATTTGGCCTATTTAAAAGATTTTAAACAAGTTACACATATACTTTTGCATGTTATAAAAAAACACGGACAACTTTGAACTGTAAATAACTATTTATTAATCTAAGCAAAAAGTTTCAAAAAAATGAATACAAAACTAAATTAATTCGCCCCATCCAGGAGCCTGTCCAATTCTGCCATCATCTGGCGCATGTGGCCTCTCATTCGGAGGAGGGCCCCACGGAGACCCTCTTCTGCTTGGGCTGGCTCATCTGTGGACCAAATACAAATTGAAAAATTAATAATGATATTCATGCATACATTTAACATAGTCATACCTAAATTTTAAACATGCACCGTGACAGGTGTGTGTGTATATGTATATATATATATATATATATATATATATATATATATATATATATATATATATATATATATATATATATATATAGAGACACATATATAACTATATATTTGACACATACACCTATACATACATGCATACATACTACATGGAAAGCCTGATTTTTGCCCTATAACCTTTACTCTGTAGAACACCTCACAGTCATACTGCTCCTTCTCAATCCAAACCCACCCATGACTAAGCTCTGAGAAGCAGGTCACGCGCTGCACCAATCACAATTCTGCAAACAAAGTTCAGTGTCTGTTATATGATGGAGCCTGGCAGGGGAGTTACACAACTCTCAGGAATGCTCAGTACATTTGTGCAATCAAGCATGGCTTGCCTGCTGATGGTCTGCTCCAGAAATCATTGTCATAATGCCAGTTAGGGGAAGCTGCAGCACTAACCCACTCCCATGCTCAAAATCATTACTAAGACCAAATCAACACACAATTATGGTGCAAAACATACATGCAGACCGCAGGGGGTGGTTAGCTAGAGGAGGGCCCAGGGGCACTGACCACTTGTTACTCCAGTCTAAGCCACGCCTGTCCATACTCCATTTATGCCATACTTAATCTAGTTTTGAAAGATCAATCACCAGTAAACTCTACTCACCTATATGAGGCTACAGATTGTATGCTTGCAGCAGGGACATGTAACCCTTACATGAGCAAGTCATCCCTTTCTTCCAGGATACAGATTAACTACACAGGTTCAGTGGCACTTAAAATCGACATGAAAGCCATCCTCACAACCTGTGTCATTAATATGTGTCCAGGATGAAAGTAATGGTTTGGCCACCCTATCTAACCCCAAAGTGTGTCTGTTGCTATCCCGTTTGTTTTATCACTTTATAGTATTGTAAAAATCTATTGAATCACCAGTGCTACATAGCAAATAGTAGATGCCAAAAGGATAAATTAATCCTTATGTATACATACCAATTCTGGCCGCCTGGACGACCTCACAGGCCTCCACCTCCTCCTCAGGGGCCTCCAATTGTCCCACCTCGTCCTCTGCTTGGACGACCTCCTCCTCAGGTGGCAGGGCCTCCACAGCCCACCCCTCCTCATCCTCCACTTCTTGGGGCACCTCCTCCGGCCTCCCTTCCTGAGGAAGCTCCTCCAGGGCCACCTCTGCCTCCTCCTTCACTTCTTCGGCCCCCTCCTCCGGCCTCCCTTCCTGAGGAAGCTCCTCCTGGCCCACCTCTGGCTCCTCCCGGGCCTGTCTTGCTCGATCACGTGCTGTGTATGGGAAAATTCAAAAAAGTGCCAATTAGTGGTAATTACTATTAAGCCTTATCAAGCTATAAATGCAAAGGTTATAAGTACAGATAATTGTACAGGCAAACAGCTCCTTAGTGGCCTTTACAAAACACAGCCTGTAACATGGCAGGTATGCTGTGACATTTGGGCCATTGTAAGCATCACAAGCATTAATCCTCCCCAATAACATATTGTATGACCATTACAGGGTGTTAAACAGGAAGTAGCACACATATAGTGTATGCCATGTTTAACTCATGATCAGGCTGGTGACCTTAGTGGCTTAAATAATGTCAGTTAAGCAATCATGTACAAATGGACATTTCATGTGGAAACACTCACATCTAGCAATACTGCCCCTGATTTGCTGGAGCAAATCCGGCTGACGACGCCTCAGGTCAGACCACCGCCGCTCCAGCTGAGCGATGGTCCGCCGCACCTGTGTGCGGGCGAATATGCGGCGGCGGGCCACCGCATACGCATTGCGCTTTTGGCGGTTTGTAATAAATGGGCCCGCCCGCCCCAGCCTGGTCTCCATAACGGAGACCAGTGTCCTGAGCTCCGCAGCTGAGAAGGGTGCTGCTCTTCCATAAGCCGCCATCTTAGCAATGGCACAAATCAAGCAATCATGTGCTGTCATTGGTTGATCAGAGTGATATTTGGTATTAACTTTATTGTTCATTTTTACACTAACAGACAGCTAACCCATTGCATCGCACACCCACACTTGCTGTACCTTAGTTTACCAGACCATCCTAAACAGACAGTGTCAAATAAGATGGGAACCCATTATATAGAATCTATAACAATCACCAAACATGGGTATAAGCAACAGGTGAAATAGTCTGCATCACTAGACACTTACACCTAACTCAACAAGGTACTAAACAGCTATTTTATAATGAAAGCTATGCAGCAGAAATATAGCAAATAGTGGCAGACCTTTTCCCAAAATTAGGCCATGCTGCCATGTGTACACTTACCTTCTACTGGGCCATACTAGAGAGGTGGAATGAAAAGTAGCTAGCATCAAGGCTGAATTTGGAGTGCTTTCACATGTGATTTGGATGCTAGCACTGATTACTTGTGCCTAAGTGGTGGACTGGATTTACATATGGAATGGGTATTGTCAGTTGTACTACATACCAAACAAGTGCACAGTACAGATGTACATTCAAATATACATTTCATGTGTGACCTCAGTTTTATTTGGTCATTGGTGTTCAAATCTGCATTTACCTACTAAATCAGACTTACTCAGTTTGCCAGGTTTTTTTGAAATATTTTCCCACAGCAAGGGGCGTGGCCTATGCGCCGCACGGTTGACGCTGCCGTACGGAACGCAGGTTGGAGCTGATTAACGCCAATTACAGAAATAGTATTTAAAGTTGTGCTAGAAAGGCAAACAGTTGTTGCAAACATGGCTGGCTCAGAGTCAGAGGAAGAACAGGTGGTGCAGAACCTCTTGGCCCGCATGGAGTCCAACACCACCTATGTCCCCCTCAACCCAGACCAGCCATTGGGGGAAGAGCAGCCAGATGGGCCATCAACATCATGACAATCGGCAGCTGGCCCATCCTCAGCATCAGCAGAATCATTGGGAACACAGCAGGTGGCTTCCCAACAGAGTAGCCTGGCCAGCACTTCAAGTACAGCAACCGGTGGCCGTGGCCGTGGCAGTGCCAGTGGCTGTGGCGGTGCCAGTGGCAGTGGCGGTGCCAGTGGCAGTGGCGGTGCAAGTGGTCGTGGCCGTGGCCGCAATCGGGCAACAGAGGAAACAACCACCAGAAACATGGCATATGAACCGCAGGAGCTTGCCATCCTGGTGACCCGGGCACGGGATTTGATCGAGTGCCCACCGGAAAAGTTGAAACACACAAGGAGATGGAAGATCTGGGAGGAGATAACGGCGGAGATTAATGCGGTGGCTCCACAAGTTCGTGAGGCGGAGCACGTTAAGAAGAGGCAAGTTCATGTGTGTTACATTTGAGCAGTACAAGTCCAGTAATGAGATAAAAAGAAAAATTGCTATTTGTGCGCCAATACTTTTTTGAGAGGGAGGGGGGAGCAGCTCTGATAAGGTAATAATGGTAATAGGATACAAATAGAATCGAAGCGCTGGGAGTAATTGGGGTAAAAATGGATTAAAAAAGAAAAATTAAAAAATAAATAAAAATAAATATAAATAAAAATAAAAAATTAATTAAAAAAATTAAAAAATAAATAAAATTAACAAAAAATAAAAAACCGACAGAAAAAACAGACAGAAAAAACACTTAGCAGCAAGTAAAAAGAGAGTTTAAAGTGAGAGGAGAGAGATAAGGTAAGAATGCAATACCAATATAATAAAATAATAAACAGCGGCTATTAATGTTTAAGCTCTTTAGTGAAAATGTGGCAAAGTCTTTTAGCGAGTATTTTTGAGGTCTTTCAGTACAATGAACAGCTGACTAGCCCTAGCTACGATACCGTGACGGGATGCGGCTTTCTCTCCAAGTTCGGAGTCCCGTGCGGCGGCTTCCGGCTTCAGCGCTTGTACTTCCGACAGACGTATCTCTCGCTCCTGGCTTTGCTGGCTCCAACGCGTTTCGTGCTTGCGCACTTAGTCATGGATACCTGTGCTGGTTCTCCACCCTCTATTTATGGGGTGGTTTCTTTCTTTTTTTTCTTTTTGTCAAAAAACTTTATTTTGTAAAAAAACGGAAAAAACGGAACTTGCAGCAGGAAGTCTGTATAAAAATGGAGGCAATCGCATGTTGCACTCCATGTAGAATATGGGTATTGCAATGAAAGAAGTTTAGTAAGTGTAGAAGTAAACATTGAAAGTTGTATACAAAGGAGACAAACAAGAATAAATATATGCATAAAGAAAAATAAAAATAAAAATACAAATAAGGATAAAAATAAAAATAAAAATAATAAAAATATAAATAAAAAGTAAAAATAAAAATAAAAAATGAAAAAAATGAAAAAAATGAGAAAAATGAAAAAATTAAATGAAAAAATGAGAAAAATAAAAATAAAAATCAAAGTGACTGAAAACAAAAAATATATACATGGCGAGAATTTCTGAGGATTTTTTTCCAGTTATAAAAAACTTTTAATGTCAAAGTCTATATTTAAGCCTTGAGGGTGTAAGGTTTTCAGATGGTAGATCCATCGTGTTTCATTTTGTAATAAAGATGCGATATGGTCTCCACCTCTCCAGTGTTTGTTAATTTTTTGAATTCCCATGAATTTGATCAATGATGCATCTTTATTGTGGTGTTCCCGGAAGTGATTTGAGACACTGTGTGTTTGTAATCCTTTTTTGATGTTGTACAGATGTTCTCTTATCCTTATTTTCAGTTTTCTCTTCGTTTGGCCGATGTATTGGAGCCCACATGGACATTCCAATAGGTATATAAGGCCTTCGGTCTCACAGGATATTGAATCTTTTATTTGATGGGTTTTGTTTGTTTGATTGGATTTGAATTCTTTTTTTTATTTCGTATGTCTTTGTCTGGTGGTTTTGCAGGCCAAACAGTTTAGGCAGTGTGTGAAGCCTTCATTTTTTTGAATTTTAATTTTTTCTGGTGAAATGAAACTCTTCGTTAGTTCTTGGAGTGCAACATGCGATTGCCTCCATTTTTATACAGACTTCCTGCTGCAAGTTCCGTTTTTTCCGTTTTTTTACAAAATAAAGTTTTTTGACAAAAAGAAAGAAACCACCCCATAAATAGAGGGTGGAGAACCAGCACAGGTATCCATGACTAAGTGCGCAAGCACGAAACGCGTTGGAGCCAGCAAAGCCAGGAGCGAGAGATACGTCTGTCGGAAGTACAAGCGCTGGAGCCGGAAGCCGCCGCACGGGACTCCGAACTTGGAGAGAAAGCCGCATCCCGTCACGGTATCGTAGCTAGGGCTAGTCAGCTGTTCATTGTACTGAAAGACCTCAAAAATACTCGCTAAAAGACTTTGCCACATTTTCACTAAAGAGCTTAAACATTAATAGCCGCTGTTTATTATTTTATTATATTGGTATTGCATTCTTACCTTATCTCTCTCCTCTCACTTTAAACTCTCTTTTTACTTGCTGCTAAGTGTTTTTTCTGTCTGTTTTTTCTGTCGGTTTTTTATTTTTTGTTAATTTTATTTATTTTTTAATTTTTTAAATTAATTTTTTATTTTTATTTATATTTATTTTTATTTATTTTTTAATTTTTCTTTTTTAATCCATTTTTACCCCAATTACTCCCAGCGCTTCGATTCTATTTGTATCCTATTACCATTATTACCTTATCAGAGCTGCTCCCCCCTCCCTCTCAAAAAAGTATTGGCGCACAAATAGCAATTTTTCTTTTTATCTCATTACAAACCCCATTTTATTGCTACTGCTGCCATGACCAACTACATCACACATGTGAACAGGAATAAATTAAAAGACATATTTTGCATCCACAAAAAACCACCACCAATCCCAGAGAAAGATGAACATTTCTGCGAACAGTTTTTTAAACTAGAAAAAAACTACATCCAAGAAATCAAACATTGGTGGGAAGTGAGTACCTTAGAAACCTATCTAAAACAAAAAATGATCCCACGGGGATTAAGACTACAAAAGAATCCGACCTTTGAACCCCATCAAACAGATTTCTTTGAAAAATGGAACCAAACACTGGATGATTGCTCCAATAAACTAATGGAGCTGATCATAGAAGACAGAAAATCCTCCCTGCAACAGACAAATGAGCGAATCAAAGAATTTTAAAAAAAACTTTATACCCCTACAAAATATGACGGAGTATAAAAACCTAATGGAAATGACAAATAAAAAAATGGGCAAATTAGAGGATGACATCATCTCTCAGAAACAAAGAAAATTCCATAGAGACCTAGAAGAAATGAAAATCATACCGAATAAAGAAAGAAGGAAAAATGGCTCATTGACAGCTGCAAAAAATTTGAATCGCAATCAAATATGGAACAAAAAACCAACAACACGTACAAACTCAAAACAGAGATCACGAATTATCTCAATTGAAGATCAAGAGGAGGAGAAACCTCAACTACAGAAAAGAACATACACACCTAAACGAAGAATAACAAATCAACGTTATAAACAAAGAGACAATAAAGAAAATCCATATAAACTCATAAGAGAATCCTTTAAAAATGGAATAAGAGCTGCAGAAACAGAAGAACACTCAGAACACAACATCCTAATACAGAAAATTGAGGAGAAAAAAAGGGGCACACAAAGAAAAAGAACTTTGGAAACAGATAATGAAACAGAAGACTATGACACTGATTTTTTAGAGGAAATTTGGGAAGAAGAACCACCAGATTGGGCACTGATACCCTCCAAGAAATCACGAAACGACCATTCACCAGGAGAAGGGGGGTCCAAGGAGGCAAGAAGCAGAAGAGAATAAAAAACCAACAACCCGACGACCTGAAAAACAGCGGAATATTCAACCTGAGCTCAAAAGAACTAACTACACACGAAATTTCCCTCTTAAAAAAGGGCCTCAAATATGCCCCACACTCAAAAATAAATAAATTCAATTTATTTATAGATACACAACGCTTCGTCAGAAAGCTGTGCATAAAAAAATTATTTTCCACAAAAGAAAAAACAGATGACTTAAACCTAATGGAAACAGAAAAATACAGACATACCAAATTAAAAAAGAAATCCTCATTCTACCCTGCCCACATAAAAGGTGCACAAATTGAAACATTTCAGAAACTAGTAGAAAAAGACATTGAAAATCTACAAGAGAAAAAAATTAAATTCAACCTTACAAAAGAAGAAAAAAACGCAGCAAAAGAATTAAAACAAGACAAAACCAGGATCATAAAGCCAGCCGACAAGGGTGGAGGCCTGGTGATAATGGACAGACAAAAATACACCAATGAAATAAAAAGATTATTGGAAGACAAAGAAACATACATGACTTTGAGCAAAGATCCTACAGAAGAATTTCAAGAAGAACTAAGAGGCATCTTGGAAAATGGAAAAAGTGCGGAAATAATCAATGACAAAGAACATGATTATATCTACAATAAACACCCAAAAATACCCACATTTTACCAGCTTCCAAAACTGCACAAAGATGAAAATAACCCACCAGGACGCTCGATTGTTTCAGGGATAGATTCCATCACCTCGAAACTATCAAAATACATTGACAGCTTCCTTCAAGAAATGGTTACACAACAAAAAAGTTACGTAAAAGACACCATGCATATCTTACAACACCTGGACACAATAAAATGGAAACCAGACATGATACTGTGCACAAGTGACATCAAATCACTATACACCTGCATAGACCATGAACTCGGAAAAAAGGCAACAAAACATTTTCTCACCACATTGAGTGATTTGCAAACCGAACAGATTGATTTTCTGATGAAAAATATTGACTTTATTCTGACACATAATTTTTTCTGGTCACATGGCAAATTTTTTAAACAGATCAAAGGGACCGCGATGGGAACATCATTTGCACCTGCTATGCAAATTTATTTGTAGCCCACTGGGAAGAAGAAAAAATTTGGAAGAACAACAAATACACCAAATATCTGACAAGCTGGAAAAGATACATTGATGACCTCCTCTTCATCTGGGAGGGCCCTGAAACAGAGTTAGAAGAATTCTTACTATATATGAACGAGAACCAACATGGCCTAGAATTCACCTCAACCACCAGCAAATCTAAAGTGGTCTATCTAGACCTAGAGATCTACATCGAAGATAATTACATTCAAACCAAAAACCATACTAAAGAAGTGAGTGGAAATAACGCCTTATCTATAAAAAGTAACCATCATCCACAATGGCTCAAAAATATTCCAACGGGACAGATAAGAAGGGTAAGAAGAAACTGCACTAAAAAAAGTCAAAAAATGAGGATCAAATTTTCCCAAAAAGGCTATAAGAACAAACAGCTAGAAGAAGAACAAAAAAAGATCGAAAATATGGACAGAAAGGATCTCATAAAATACAAACAGAAACCAATTGAAAACAAAGAATACGAATTAAATTTCATCACACAATATAACAGCCAACATCAAGAAATAAACAAGATACTGAAGAAACATTGGTACATACTAAAATCAGATGAAAACCTAAAAGACATCCTATCAAACGAGCCTAAAATCATTTTCAAAAAAGCTAGAAACTTGAAGCAAGAACTAACGAAGAGTTTCATTTCACCAGAAAAAATTAAAATTCAAAAAAATGAAGGCTTCACACACTGCCTAAACTGTTTGGCCTGCAAAACCACCAGACAAAGACATACGAAATCAAAAAAAGAATTCAAATCCAATCAAACAAACAAAACCCATCAAATAAAAGATTCAATATCTTGTGAGACCGAAGGCCTTATATACCTATTGGAATGTCCATGTGGGCTCCAATACATCGGCCAAACGAAGAGAAAACTGAAAATAAGGATAAGAGAACATCTGTACAACATCAAAAAAGGATTACAAACACACAGTGTCTCAAATCACTTCCGGGAACACCACAATAAAGATGCATCATTGATCAAACTCATGGGAATTCAAAAAATTAACAAACACTGGAGAGGTGGAGACCATATCGCATCTTTATTACAAAATGAAACACGATGGATCTACCATCTGAAAACCTTACACCCTCAAGGCTTAAATATAGACTTTGACATTAAAAGTTTTTTATAACTGGAAAAAAATCCTCAGAAATTCTCGCCATGTATATATTTTTTGTTTTCAGTCACTTTGATTTTTATTTTTATTTTTCTCGTTTTTTTCATTTAATTTTTTCATTTTTCTCATTTTTTTCATTTTTTTCATTTTTTATTTTTATTTTTACTTTTTATTTATATTTTTATTATTTTTATTTTTATTTTTATCCTTATTTGTATTTTTATTTTTATTTTTCTTTATGCATATATTTATTCTTGTTTGTCTCCTTTGTATACAACTTTCAATGTTTACTTCTACACTTACTAAACTTCTTTCATTGCAATACCCATATTCTACATGGAGTGCAACATGCGATTGCCTCCATTTTTATACAGACTTCCTGCTGCAAGTTCCGTTTTTTCCGTTTTTTTACAAAATAAAGTTTTTTGACAAAAAGAAAAAAAGAAAGAAACCACCCCATAAATAGAGGGTGGAGAACCAGCACAGGTATCCATGACTAAGTGCGCAAGCACGAAACGCGTTGGAGCCAGCAAAGCCAGGAGCGAGAGATACGTCTGTCGGAAGTACAAGCGCTGAAGCCGGAAGCCGCCGCACGGGACTCCGAACTTGGAGAGAAAGCCGCATCCCGTCACGGTATCGTAGCTAGGGCTAGTCAGCTGTTCATTGTACTGAAAGACCTCAAAAATACTCGCTAAAAGACTTTGCCACATTTTCACTAAAGAGCTTAAACATTAATAGCCGCTGTTTATTATTTTATTATATTGGTATTGCATTCTTACCTTATCTCTCTCCTCTCACTTTAAACTCTCTTTTTACTTGCTGCTAAGTGTTTTTTCTGTCTGTTTTTTCTGTCGGTTTTTTATTTTTTGTTAATTTTATTTATTTTTTAATTTTTTAAATTAATTTTTTATTTTTATTTATATTTATTTTTATTTATTTTTTAATTTTTCTTTTTTAATCCATTTTTACCCCAATTACTCCCAGCGCTTCGATTCTATTTGTATCCTATTACCATTATTACCTTATCAGAGCTGCTCCCCCCTCCCTCTCAAAAAAGTATTGGCGCACAAATAGCAATTTTTCTTTTTATCTCATTACAAACCCCATTTTATTGCTACTGCTGCCATGACCAACTACATCACACATGTGAACAGGAATAAATTAAAAGACATATTTTGCATCCACAAAAAACCACCACCAATCCCAGAGAAAGATGAACATTTCTGCGAACAGTTTTTTAAACTAGAAAAAAACTACATCCAAGAAATCAAACATTGGTGGGAAGTGAGTACCTTAGAAACCTATCTAAAACAAAAAATGATCCCACGGGGATTAAGACTACAAAAGAATCCGACCTTTGAACCCCATCAAACAGATTTCTTTGAAAAATGGAACCAAACACTGGATGATTGCTCCAATAAACTAATGGAGCTGATCATAGAAGACAGAAAATCCTCCCTGCAACAGACAAATGAGCGAATCAAAGAATTTTAAAAAAAACTTTATACCCCTACAAAATATGACGGAGTATAAAAACCTAATGGAAATGACAAATAAAAAAATGGGCAAATTAGAGGATGACATCATCTCTCAGAAACAAAGAAAATTCCATAGAGACCTAGAAGAAATGAAAATCATACCGAATAAAGAAAGAAGGAAAAATGGCTCATTGACAGCTGCAAAAAATTTGAATCGCAATCAAATATGGAACAAAAAACCAACAACACGTACAAACTCAAAACAGAGATCACGAATTATCTCAATTGAAGATCAAGAGGAGGAGAAACCTCAACTACAGAAAAGAACATACACACCTAAACGAAGAATAACAAATCAACGTTATAAACAAAGAGACAATAAAGAAAATCCATATAAACTCATAAGAGAATCCTTTAAAAATGGAATAAGAGCTGCAGAAACAGAAGAACACTCAGAACACAACATCCTAATACAGAAAATTGAGGAGAAAAAAAGGGGCACACAAAGAAAAAGAACTTTGGAAACAGATAATGAAACAGAAGACTATGACACTGATTTTTTAGAGGAAATTTGGGAAGAAGAACCACCAGATTGGGCACTGATACCCTCCAAGAAATCACGAAACGACCATTCACCAGGAGAAGGGGGGTCCAAGGAGGCAAGAAGCAGAAGAGAATAAAAAACCAACAACCCGACGACCTGAAAAAGAGCGGAATATTCAACCTGAGCTCAAAAGAACTAACTACACACGAAATTTCCCTCTTAAAAAAGGGCCTCAAATATGCCCCACACTCAAAAATAAATAAATTCAATTTATTTATAGATACACAACGCTTCGTCAGAAAGCTGTGCATAAAAAAATTATTTTCCACAAAAGAAAAAACAGATGACTTAAACCTAATGGAAACAGAAAAATACAGACATACCAAATTAAAAAAGAAATCCTCATTCTACCCTGCCCACATAAAAGGTGCACAAATTGAAACATTTCAGAAACTAGTAGAAAAAGACATTGAAAATCTACAAGAGAAAAAAATTAAATTCAACCTTACAAAAGAAGAAAAAAACGCAGCAAAAGAATTAAAACAAGACAAAACCAGGATCATAAAGCCAGCCGACAAGGGTGGAGGCCTGGTGATAATGGACAGACAAAAATACACCAATGAAATAAAAAGATTATTGGAAGACAAAGAAACATACATGACTTTGAGCAAAGATCCTACAGAAGAATTTCAAGAAGAACTAAGAGGCATCTTGGAAAATGGAAAAAGTGCGGAAATAATCAATGACAAAGAACATGATTATATCTACAATAAACACCCAAAAATACCCACATTTTACCAGCTTCCAAAACTGCACAAAGATGAAAATAACCCACCAGGACGCTCGATTGTTTCAGGGATAGATTCCATCACCTCGAAACTATCAAAATACATTGACAGCTTCCTTCAAGAAATGGTTACACAACAAAAAAGTTACGTAAAAGACACCATGCATATCTTACAACACCTGGACACAATAAAATGGAAACCAGACATGATACTGTGCACAAGTGACATCAAATCACTATACACCTGCATAGACCATGAACTCGGAAAAAAGGCAACAAAACATTTTCTCACCACATTGAGTGATTTGCAAACCGAACAGATTGATTTTCTGATGAAAAATATTGACTTTATTCTGACACATAATTTTTTCTGGTCACATGGCAAATTTTTTAAACAGATCAAAGGGACCGCGATGGGAACATCATTTGCACCTGCTATGCAAATTTATTTGTAGCCCACTGGGAAGAAGAAAAAATTTGGAAGAACAACAAATACACCAAATATCTGACAAGCTGGAAAAGATACATTGATGACCTCCTCTTCATCTGGGAGGGCCCTGAAACAGAGTTAGAAGAATTCTTACTATATATGAACGAGAACCAACATGGCCTAGAATTCACCTCAACCACCAGCAAATCTAAAGTGGTCTATCTAGACCTAGAGATCTACATCGAAGATAATTACATTCAAACCAAAAACCATACTAAAGAAGTGAGTGGAAATAACGCCTTATCTATAAAAAGTAACCATCATCCACAATGGCTCAAAAATATTCCAACGGGACAGATAAGAAGGGTAAGAAGAAACTGCACTAAAAAAAGTCAAAAAATGAGGATCAAATTTTCCCAAAAAGGCTATAAGAACAAACAGCTAGAAGAAGAACAAAAAAAGATCGAAAATATGGACAGAAAGGATCTCATAAAATACAAACAGAAACCAATTGAAAACAAAGAATACGAATTAAATTTCATCACACAATATAACAGCCAACATCAAGAAATAAACAAGATACTGAAGAAACATTGGTACATACTAAAATCAGATGAAAACCTAAAAGACATCCTATCAAACGAGCCTAAAATCATTTTCAAAAAAGCTAGAAACTTGAAGCAAGAACTAACGAAGAGTTTCATTTCACCAGAAAAAATTAAAATTCAAAAAAATGAAGGCTTCACACACTGCCTAAACTGTTTGGCCTGCAAAACCACCAGACAAAGACATACGAAATCAAAAAAAGAATTCAAATCCAATCAAACAAACAAAACCCATCAAATAAAAGATTCAATATCTTGTGAGACCGAAGGCCTTATATACCTATTGGAATGTCCATGTGGGCTCCAATACATCGGCCAAACGAAGAGAAAACTGAAAATAAGGATAAGAGAACATCTGTACAACATCAAAAAAGGATTACAAACACACAGTGTCTCAAATCACTTCCGGGAACACCACAATAAAGATGCATCATTGATCAAATTCATGGGAATTCAAAAAATTAACAAACACTGGAGAGGTGGAGACCATATCGCATCTTTATTACAAAATGAAACACGATGGATCTACCATCTGAAAACCTTACACCCTCAAGGCTTAAATATAGACTTTGACATTAAAAGTTTTTTATAACTGGAAAAAAATCCTCAGAAATTCTCGCCATGTATATATTTTTTGTTTTCAGTCACTTTGATTTTTATTTTTATTTTTCTCGTTTTTTTCATTTAATTTTTTCATTTTTCTCATTTTTTTCATTTTTTTCATTTTTTATTTTTATTTTTACTTTTTATTTATATTTTTATTATTTTTATTTTTATTTTTATCCTTATTTGTATTTTTATTTTTATTTTTCTTTATGCATATATTTATTCTTGTTTGTCTCCTTTGTATACAACTTTCAATGTTTACTTCTACACTTACTAAACTTCTTTCATTGCAATACCCATATTCTACATGGAGTGCAACATGCGATTGCCTCCATTTTTATACAGACTTCCTGCTGCAAGTTCCGTTTTTTCCGTTTTTTTACAAAATAAAGTTTTTTGACAAAAAAAAAAAAAAGAAAGAAACCACCCCATAAATAGAGGGTGGAGAACCAGCACAGGTATCCATGACTAAGTGCGCAAGCACGAAACGCGTTGGAGCCAGCAAAGCCAGGAGCGAGAGATACGTCTGTCGGAAGTACAAGCGCTGAAGCCGGAAGCCGCCGCACGGGACTCCGAACTTGGAGAGAAAGCCGCATCCCGTCACGGTATCGTAGCTAGGGCTAGTCAGCTGTTCATTGTACTGAAAGACCTCAAAAATACTCGCTAAAAGACTTTGCCACATTTTCACTAAAGAGCTTAAACATTAATAGCCGCTGTTTATTATTTTATTATATTGGTTTTGCATTCTTACCTTATCTCTCTCCTCGCACTTTAAACTCTCTTTTTACTTGCTGCTAAGTGTTTTTTCTGTCTGTTTTTTCTGTCGTTTTTTTTTTTTTTGTTAATTTTATTTATTTTTTAATTTTTTAAATTAATTTTTTATTTTTATTTATATTTATTTTTATTTATTTTTTAATTTTTCTTTTTTAATCCATTTTTACCCCAATTACTCCCAGCGCTTCGATTCTATTTGTATCCTATTACAAGTCCAGTAATGTTTACATTCGATATTAGATGGAGTTGGTCAATGGGTGGTCACGTTGCTTGGAGTCACAGACATGTTTGCCATGTCATTGAATTGATAGTTATTGTAGGGTGAGTGCAGAGGCAGAACTCTGGGAGGCAATGGAGTCATCTGCCGCCGGGCTCCTGCTATCAAGGGGGCACCTCTCCTCCACTGCCAGTTCAAAACCATTCATTGAAAGCCATTAAAATCGCTTCTGTGGCTAAGTTCTGACATATATGTGTTCTCTCTCTCTCTGTATGTATGTATGTATGTATGTATATATATATATATATATATATATATATATATATATATATATACAGTATATAATATATATTTCATATATATATTTCATAACAGACTATATATATTTTGAATAATGGTGTGTGTGTGTGTGTGTGTGTGGGGGGGGGGTCACAATTATTCATCTTGCCTCCGGGCAACTGGGACAAACTTTCACCACTGGGTGAGTGTGATTGTATCTTCTAAGGGTTGTGTTTCAAAATGAATATAATCTAAGTTTGGTGTCAGGAGGCACATGTTGTATTATGTTTCAGATTGCAATGGGTGCTACAGCAAACATGAGGAGTGACATGTATTAATATGTACACTTTGATTGCAGGTGGCACGACTTCAAAGGGAACCTCAAAAAGAAATTGACCCAGCGGTGGGAACACAGCCACACCTCTGGGGCTGGCCCCATGCCATCAAAGCTGCAGCTCACCCCCCTGGAAGAGATGGCCGAGTGCTGCATTGCAGTGGAGGAGGTCCGGGGGGTGAGCACCATAGACAGCGAGTCCCCAGCGGAAGTGATAGCTTCTATGCTTGAAGGTAATTCTTTGCCAGGCCATAAGTAGATGTTTAGAATTTTGCATGGAATGTGTGGTAATTGGTATTTGCTCTTTCCACAGCATCCCCACCGCTTGGTCAACAATCTCTTGAGGAGGTTGTGGAGTCTGTGCCACCTGGCCCCAGTAGCAGGCCCGTGCAGCAGCAGGCGGCAATGTCCGCGGCTGAATTGGCCACGTGGGGGCATGTGCTTGAAAATATTGTGCAGCAGGGAGAGTCGGCATCAGAGCGGGTGCGTAGGGCCGAGGAGGTGCTGCAGGGTTTGACCACCAGCCAGCAGAGTATTGCTGCGAGCCTGCAGGCTATTGCTGCTAGCCTGCAGGTGCTGGCTGATCAAGACCTGCGGCAAAATGAACTCCTCCTCCGCCATAATGAACTTATGGTGGAGCTAGTTACCACCAATAGGGTCCTAATGTCACCCGTTTCTGGTGCATTACCACCATCATCACTCCCTGCTGCCAGAGGGGGAAGAACATCCACCCCCTCCCCAGCATGTGCTCCACGTGACCCACCATCTGACTGTGGCCGTGGCCGAGGCCGAAGAGCTGCTGCACGTGGCAAGGAGCCTGCCAGGGGCAAACGTGGCCGCAAATGAACTTGTGTCCCCATTAATCTCCACCCTTATGTCTTCCCAAATCTTCCATTGAGCTGTGTGTGTCAGCATCCTGTGTCAAATTCCATGCCGAGGGTCACCACATTTGCCCTCGGTTCAAATGTCATGTTTGGTTCCCCTGTTGCCCTGTTTCGGCTAGCATTACTGTGTGCTGTACTTGAAGTGTTGGTGCTCTACTTTTGTTGTGAAGCCACCTGATGTGTTCCTAATGATTCTGCTGTGGCTATGTATGTGTATAATACATGTATTTATTATATATTATTTACCTTTAGTCCTGCTATGGTACCATTTATTTTGTGATGGTTTCGAAATTATTTTCTAAGTTCATTTAATAAATGTTATTTTTGTCCCCAAAATGTCTGGATTAATTGATACATGCAGAAGTGACATGTGTATTTGTATTATTAATATTAAGTTGTGTTCATTATTTGCAGTGTAAAAGTGTGTGAAAAGTGCAGCATATATGTGTGTGTTTAGTAATGGTCCATTTAAGGTGCAATGGTTTCAATTGAAGCAGTGAGAAGCGTGTAATTAACAAGTAATGAGTAAATTAGGTGATTGTATTGTGTTCAGCTGACATTGGTTGAGATGCGTCCGTCCTGATTAGGCGTTCCGATTGCCTAGCGCATGACCGAGTGGTGTCCGCAAAGCAATACTTGCCTTTTGGACACTGCACATTTCTTCCCTTTTTGTTCGCGTGCATTCGGCGTGCTATCCGAATGCACGCCCACCAAAATAAGTGCACTCCCCCGTGTCCGCCCATGTTTCCGCCCAGTTTAGCCCACTTTGAAACTGCGCCCCTGTGTCATTCCGAATGACGCCCATAAGACGCCCATATTTCCCGAGTGATTGCGGTGCACATTTCTGTACGGTATTAGTGAGAACAAGTACGGAGACCATGCGTGGCACATGCGCGTCGCGTTCTCCACGCATGCGCAGACGGCTAAAAAATGCTATCCGAAAGAATTCGGGAAAGTACGCACTGATCAGAATAAGGGCCATAGTTTTCTAAATGTCTGTGGATTATAAGAGGAAAAGTACCTCAAAGTACAAATGACGGTATATAATTATACTAGAATAAATTTCTAAAAATAATTTCAGACAAAAAGCGCCTCCACTGACCATATATAGGGTCATTTTTAACATGAATAAAGCTTAGTCTTAACAGTTACTCATTTTTCTTAGAAGGCTGTGCCCCACCCGGGAGACTTTTTTGATATCCTCCCTTGGATATCCCATTTTTCTGCCTATACTTACCCTACTCCCTGGGAGCACCTCCACAACTATATAACGTGATTTAATTGATTGTGTTGATTGGAGTATGCCTTCTTACCCCCTGTCAAATTAGCCCAGTGCCCTTGGCCTATCCCCCCTTTCCCCATTTTTTGCGTTTCCTTGCAGCCGCAGGTATGGGAGAAAATGAGGGAGGAGCTGTTGCCATGTCACAGTCTGCTTCAGATGTCAATCTCCTGATCAGCAGGTCTTTGCACCTTTGTAGACTTGTATCTGCCAGAAACAGAGACATAACATAAGCTTTAAACCGAGGATCGAGCACGGTGGCCAGAATGTATTCCTCTGACTTTAAAAGATTGACCACCCTCGTATCCTGGCAAAGCATATGGAGGGCTTTATCCACAAGCGCTACATGCTTTGCGGAATTGCAATGCTTTTGCTCCTCCTTCAATTTCTCCAGCTGCTTCTGCAATAGCCTAATTAGGGGAATCACCTGACTCAAGCAGGCAGTATCTGAGCTGACTTCACGTTGTGCAAATTCAAATTCCTTTCACAACATTGAAATCAGCCTCCACTGTGCTTGAGTCAGGTGCATCCCCGCTCCTCTGCCTATGTCATAGGTGACCGAGTAGGCTTGGATGGCATTTTGCTGCTCCTCCAACCTCTGCAGCATAAAGAGGGTGGAGTTACAGCACGTCACCACCTCTTGTATGAGGTGATGGCAGAGCAGGTTGAGGAGTTTTTGCTGCCACTCCAGCCTTCGGCAGGCAGTGGCAAAATGCAGAAAGTGTCCAGCAATTTTGCGGGCCACTGCAAGCATCTCCTGCATGCTCCTTTCACTTTTTAGGAAATGCTGCACAACCAAATTTATAGTGTGGGCAAAACATGGCACATGCTGGAAATTACCCATATGTAATGCCCGCTCAATGTTACTAGCATTGTCCGACGCCACAAATCCGCGGGAGAGACTAAGTGGGGTAAGCCACTGCGAGATGATTTCCCTCAGTTTCTCTAAGAGGTTGTCGGCACTGTGCCTCTTACTGAAACCCGTGATACACAGCGTTGCCTGCCTTGGAAGGAGCTGATGTGCAGGAGATGCTGCTGTTGCTGCGTAAGGCGATGCATCCACCCAGTGGGCTGTCACAGTCATACAGTCCTTAGTTTGCCCTGAATCACTTGTCCACATGTCCGTGGTTAAGTGGACAGTGGGTACAATCGCATTTTTCAGGGCACCGAGGACACTTTTTTGGATGTCTTTGTACATCCTCGGTATCGCCTGCCTAGTGAAGTGGAATCTAGATGGGATTTGGTACCGGGGACACAATACCTCCATCAACTATCTAAATCCCACTACACTGATGCACATCTAACACCAACGTAGCTGTCAAGGCCGCAGTTATCCGCTTTGCCATCGTATGACTGCTGTCATACTTTGTCCTCATGGCAAATGACTGTTGGATGGTCAATTGCTTAGTGAAAGACATAGCAGTGTTACGACTTCCCCTCTGGGACGATGACCGACTCCCAGCAGCAACAGCAGGAGCGGCAGCAGTAGAAGGGGTACCACTGCAGGATCCTCTGGAGGAATACCAGATAGAAGAAAGGTCCATCATGACAGTGACATGGCCTGTAGGACTACCTTCGATCCAGATGGAAGAGTAAATTGACGAGGGGTGACTTGCTGGTGTGGTTTTCAAGCACTTGGATACAACTGGATCAAGGGATTTAGGTGTCCCTGGACTGCTTACGGTCCTCGCCACAGTTTCTGAACTAAACAGTGACTTATGAACTAACTTCAGGTGACACATAAGCAAGGATGTCCCTAAGTGACCAACATCCCTACCCCTGCTTATTCCAGCTTTACATAAGCTACATATGGTGAGACAGTTGTCTGAATCTGGATAAAAATAATTCCAGACCAAAGAGGTGGATTTTTTGGTCTTCTGCCCAGCCTTGGTGATGGCCTTTTGCATCCCATGGACAACAACTATCTTGCCCGGTGCCTCATTTAAGAAAACCACATCACCTTCAGCAGCATCCTCTTCCTCATCAACTTCTTCCTCAGCGCCAGCTACATCAATTTCCTCCTCCTGGTGTACAACATTGACAACTTCAAAATCAGAAACTGGACTGTGGGTGATCTTTCCAGCATATGCAGAGGATGTGCTGCAAATGGTGAAAGGAGCCAGCTCTTCCCATACAGTGATGGGAAGGTCAGGCTTCGCAACCACCAACACCTTTGGACTCTCCTTGTAATTTGTAATACCATGTCTTAAGAAGGCTGAGTTCTTTGCTGTCTTTTTGTTGACAGCTTAACTCTCTTTAATTTTCTAGGGGGGAAGGGGAGGATGAGGAGGAGGACTGTCATCATCGTGTGAAGCTGGACCACTAGTCAAGAAAATAGGCCAGGCCCTTAGTCATTCCTTGCCACTCCATGTGGTAAGTGGCATATTGGCAAGCTTACATTTTTCCTCCAAGGATTTACATTTATTTTTTTCTTAAACATACTCAACTTTGCCTTTTTTGATTTCACATGCCCTTGATGATGACATTAGGCATCGGCATTGGCAGAAGAAGTTGAGGGCATTTCATTATCATGTTCTACAGTTTGTCTTGACTAGTAGCAGCTTCAGCACTTCGAGGAAGTGGTTCTTGTACTATTGGAGCCTCCATATTTTGGTTCTCCATTATCTTTCTGGAGTACAGCCACACAGCAGCAGAGACACGGAAAAATTATTTATTTAAGTCAGTAAACCTTATTGTCCAAAAAATGTAGATTTATTATTTTGCTGCACCAGTGTGCAGTACACAGATGAGATGAGACTTGTAGTACCCTCTCCAAGCTAACAGTCACATAGCAGCAGACACAGAAAAATTGAAAAGGATTAATATAAGTCAGTAACCCTTATTGTCCAAAAAAATTAGATTGATTATTTTGCAGCACCGGTGTGCACACAGGTGAGGTGATACTTTAAAGCAACTTCTACCAGCTAACAGTCACACAGCAGCAGACACAGAAAAATTTAAAATAATTTTAAGGATTTTAAGTCAGTAACCCTTATTGTCTAAATAAATTAGATTGATTATTTAGCAGCACCAATTATTTTGCAGCACTGGTGTGCACACAGGTGAGGTGAGACTTGTAGTACCCTGCCCCAGCTAACAGTCACACAGCTGCAGGCACAGAAAAATTAAAAAGGATTATTATTAAGGAATTTAAGTCAGTAAACCTTATTGTCCAAAAAATTAGATTGATTATCTTGCAACACTGATTATTTTGCAGTACCGGCGTGCACACAGGTGAGGTGAGGCTTGTAGTACCCTGTCCCAGCTAACAGTCACATAGCAGCAGACACAGAAAACTTGAAAGGATTATTATAAGCTAGTAACCCTTATTGTCCAAAAAAATTAGATTGATTATTTAGCAGCACCAATTATTTTGCAGCACCGGTGTGCACACAGGTGAGGTGAGACTTGTAGTACCCTGTCCCAGCTAACAGTCACACAGCAGCAGACAAAGAAAAATTGAAAATGATTATTATAAATTAGTAACCCTTATTGTCCGGAAAAAAATTGATTGATTATTTTGCAGCACCAGTGTGCACACAGGTGAGACTTGCAGTACCCTGTCCCAGATAACAGTCACACAGCAGCAGACAAAGACATTTTGAAAAGGATTATTATTAAGGAATTTAAGTCAGTAAACCTTATTGTCCCAAAAAATTAGATTGATTATTTTGCAGCACCGATTATTTTGCAGCACCGGTGTGCACACAGGTGAGGTGAGACTTGTTGTACCATGTCCCAGCTGACAGTCACACAGCAGCACACACAGAAATATTGAAAAGGATTATTATTAGTCAGTAACCCTTATTGTCCAAAAAAATTAGATTCATTATTTTGCAGCACCTATTATTTTGCAGCAACGGTGTGCACACAGGTGAGGTGATACTTTAAGTACCTTCTATCAGCTAACAGTCACACAGCAGCAGAAACTGAAAAATGTAAAAGTATTATTATAAGTCAGTAACCGTTATTGTCCAAAAAAAGTTGATTGATTATTTTGCAGCACCAATTATTTTGCAACACCGGTTAGGTGAGATTTGTAGTTCCCTGTCCCAGCTAACAGTCACACAGCAGCAGACAAAGAAAATTTGAAAATTATTATTATTAAGGAATTTAAGTCAGTAAATCTTATTGTCCAAAAAAATTGATTGATTACTTTTCAGCACAGATTATTTTGCAGCACAGGTGTGCACACAGGTGAGGTGAGACTTGTAGTACCCTCTCCTAGCTAACAGTCACACAGCAGAAGAAACAGAAAAACTAAATAGGATTTTAAGGAATTTAAGTCAGTAACCCTTATTGTCCAAAAAAATTAGATTAATTATTTTGCAGCACCGATTATTTTACAGTACCGATATTCACACAGCAGCAGACACAGAAAAATTGAAAAGGATTATTAAGAAGTCAGTAACCCCTGTATTGTAAAACTAGGTGATTCATCGCGCCCTACAGGCGCTCTTCACACCATCGTAAGGGGCTGCGCCCCCTTAATATGTGAACTTTTGTATTGTGTGAAATATGGTAAGAATTGTATGAAAGATGGCCTGTATTGCAACTTGAGTTATAGGTGAAATGTGTTAAATAGAGAGCATATGATGTGGAAGGGGTGTGTATTGTTTTGTTTAATTAAAAAGCAGTTACAGAGTAAGATGTACATTGATAGTGTGGAGGGTACAGTGACATTTGTGGGTGTGTGTGTGTGTGTGCGGGTTGTTTAGGTGTGTGTGTGCAATAGTATAGTAGGGTGTTTTTGAGTCAGCGGCTCCCCACTGGCGGAGGTCACGACACAGGAAAACAGGAGGCTGAGTAGTGATAGGGGTGTGTGGGCATACAGGGGACTAAAGAGGAGGGTGGGGGACACTGTGCAGCTTCTGCCAGTGGATGAGGGTCCAGCGTGGCAGCACAGGAGTACAGGACAGTGGCCTTGAGTCAGTGTCTCCTCCTACTGGGTGGGAGTTAGGGTGCATGAGAGCAGGAGGCTGGGCTATGAGGCATGACAGGGGTATGGGGGCAACACAGCGTCAGCGACTCCCTAGTGGTGGAAGTTACGGTCCAGGAGAGCAGGAAGCTGGGTAGTGATAGGGGTGTGTGGGCATATGGGGGACTAAAGAGGAGGGTGGGGGACACTGTGCAGCTTCTGCCAGTGGATGAGTGTCCAGCGTGGCAGCACAGGAGTACAGGTCAGTGCTCCTGAGTCAGTGTCTCCTCCTACTGGGTGGGAGTTAGGGTGCATGAGAGCAGTAGGCTGGGTGGTAAAGCATGATAGGGGAATGTGGGCAACACAGGCTGAGCGGGTCCCCACTGGCGGAAGTTATGGGGCAGGAGAACTGGAGGCAGGGCAGTGATAGAGGTGTGTGGGTATGAGGGGTAGTAAAGGTTTTTGCCTGTTGCAGAGTAGGGATGGGCATTGGTGCAGACGCCATCGATGGTTGGCATTGATGGCGATTTTGCACCCTGCCATCGACCATCGATAGTAGTAAAATATTACTTGGATAACCATCGATTGTTGTAGCTATCGATGGTCATCCATTATATCTGACTGAATAGACCGTGATACAACCAGAACTCGGTGGCGGGACTGTCAGGTGTGGGGGGGCGGAGGTATGGTCCGTGTCCCAGCACCATAAAAAAATTTGAAACTTGATCGGATCTCCTTTGCCATCGATGTAGGGAAACATCTGGTCCTCCCACATCAATGGCAAAAGTATTCAACATCAGCCATAAACCATCGATGATTTGAATCATTGATGGTCGATGGGCATCCCTAGAACTGGAGGAGGGTGGGGGACAGTATGCAGCTCCCGGCAGTGGGTCTGCAAATTGCGGGAGGGCTGGAGGTCCGCAAATCGCGGGAGGGGGGTGCGGGGGGCGTGAATTGTCGGAAGGGCGAGTCCGCAAATTGCGGGAGGGGGTTGTGGGGGTCAGTGAATCATGGGAAGGGGGGTTGCGGGGGTCAGTGAATCGCGGGAGGGGGCGTGAGGGTGCCATGAATCCCGGGAGGGGCGCGGGGGTGCCGTGAATTATGGGAGGAGCGTGGGGGTGCCGTGAATCGCGGGAGGGGGGGGGCTAGAATCTCGGGAGGGGGGCGTGGGGGTTCGTAAATCACAGGAGGAGGCGGGGTCTGCAAATTGCGGGAGGGGGGCTCGGGGGGGGGCATGAATTGCAGGAGGGGGGTCGCGAATCGCGGGAGGGGTGGCACGGGGGGTACCATGAATCATGGGAAAGGGGGCAGGGGGGTCCGCGAATTACAGGAGGGAGGCTCGGGGGTCCAGGGTGTGGTGCTGGCAGAGGGGGGGGGGTGCAGGCAGACCTACTGCTCACCTGGTGGCTGCAGAGTAATGGTGGATGGTGGGCGTGTACTGTAGCCCTGGCTGGCCGGGGGGAGGTGATGTCAAGGGGGTGGTGGTGTGTAGAACACTGGTTTTCCCTAGATGGGGTGGGTTTGTGTATCCCACTGGGCTGGAACTTTATATAAACAGGGGATGAGTGACAGATCTAGGTAAATATATAAGTGATACAAATGATATTTTGCAATTTGCACTGACGTGTGGCCTGCACGGGATGCAGTGTAAATCCCGGCGGTCGGGATCCCGGCGTTCAGAATCCCGACGCTGGAATCCTGATCGCCGAAATCCCGACACTTTCTCCCTCCGGGGGTGTCCACGACACCCCCGGAGGGAGAATAAATTAGTGTGCCGAGCATATCGAGGCACCGGGCCTGCTGCATGGCGAGCGCAGCGAGCCCGCAAGGGGGGGCGATCCACGTCCCCCCCTTGTCGGGATTTCGGCGATCGGGATTCCAGCGTTGGGATTCTGAACGCCGGGATCCCGACCGCCGGGATTTAATACTGAATCCGCCTGCACAGGTGAGGTGAGACTTGTAGTACCCTGTTCCAGCTTAGTCACACAGCAGCAGACACAGAAAAATTGAAAGGATTATTATTAGGGCAGTACGGATGGTGTAATGGTTAGCATTACTGCCTCACAGGGATGAGGTAATGAGTTCAATTCCTACCATGGCTCTATCTGCGGAGTTTGTATATTCTCCCTGTACTTGCATGGGTTTACTCTGGATACTCCGGTTTCCTCCCACATTCCAAAAATATACAGGTATGCTAATTGGCGCCAAACCAAATTAACCCTAGAATGTCTGTGTGTGTGTGTACATGTGGTAGGGAATATGGATTGTAAGCTCCACTGGGGCAGGGACTGATGTGAATGTTGAAATATTCTCTGTAAATGATGCAGAATATGTAGATATATAAGAAACTGTTAATAAATAAATAAATAAATAATATTAACCCCTTCCCGACATTTGACGTACATTTACGTCATGGTCGGGATGTACTTCCCGACACATGACGTAAATGTACGTCATGACTTCAAAGTGTCACCGCGTCTAGAGACGCGGTGACAGAGGGACGATGTCTGCTGTCCCTGACAGCAGACATCTTCCCTCATTGCCCAGGGGGGGCAGCGATGCCCCCCGCCGTGGGCGATCGCTGCGATTGGCTGTTCAAACGTGAACAGCCAAAAGCAGCGTTTACTGTGCTATGAGTCAAAATTTTGACTCTGCTGCCCACTAGTGTCCAAAAAAATTAAAGGCGGTTGAAATAATGATGTATTAATAAAGTTTAGATATGGTCTATGTTAGTTATTAACTATTTTGAGTGGTATGATTATTTGTCTCACAAGCAGAAAATGTAACATTTTGCAAATTGCAAAATGTTCCATTTTTTACGACATTTTGGTATTTTTCACAAAAAAAAAAAACTGTATCGACCAAAATTTAGCACTAACTTAAAGTACTATGTGTCACGAGAAAACATTCTCAAAATCACTGGGATAAGTAAAAGCAAAAAAAAGTTATCCCCACTTAAGTGATACCTGTCAGATTTGAAAAAAAGGCCTCTGTCAGGAAGGCAAAAACATGCTGCGTCGGTAAGGGGTTAAGGAATTTGGTGGTAAGGACTGGGGGTGGGACTGGAGGACAGGTAAATCAATCTATATGAGGCACAGGCACAGACTACAGGGATAAATATATAGCAAAGTCTCTGGCAGTGTACCCCTACACTTACACAGTCAGGGCGAGATGAACTAAGGGGAAAATGCGGTAAAACCCCGGTTTTACCGCATTTTCCTATGTAACACCCCGCTGCCATGTTTTCGCATACTAGTGGCGATTACCCTATAGAAGCCTATGGGCTTCTCTTGGCCGCCCGCCACCTCCGCTGAAAACCCACTACCCCCCTCTCCGCCTCCCTCTGGCTTACCTGGTCCAGGTCCTCCTGGACCCGGAAGGTAAAACCTTTCTCCCCCTAGTGATGCAGCCGGACGTCCTTCTGGCTGCAGGGGGAAGGATTTAGGGGAGCAGGAGGCGGCAGGGAGGTGACGGAGACCCCTGCACACCACATTAAAGGTATCGCGGGGGGCCTCCATCACCGCATCACGATGCCAGCCACATATTTTAGTACATATGCGCTGGCATCGTGGCGGACGGGCGGCAATGTATATTAATACATCCTGCCCTCAGACTCATAAGGTTGTCACTATCAGTAGTGACAACTAAAGTTAAAAAGAGAATAAAGACAGCAGCGCCTTTTAGTGCAATGAATAACACAAGTACACAAGATTGTGATATTTATGTAAAAAACACAATAGTACAATTATACATAACATACAATAAAAGAGTGAATACAAACTGATTGGATTGCTCACTCCAGGATGTGATTAAAGTGCAGGGATTCAATGGCTTATATGATTAATAACAGGTAAGTTCACATTACCAAGGACTGAATGATGGTTCACTGTCCATGGGTATTTCTGAAATAAGGAAATATATCACAGGTCCTCTCTATTCCTACGGTCTCCTGATGTAATGTCGCTGGAGGAATCTGTGTACTAGTCCAGATGTTGACTCTCTAGTGTTCCAAAGTCCTCTCTGGTGGTGCGGTGTCCCCTGAGACCGCTGGAGTAAACACAGTGGGACAACAAGGTAGAAGATGGTAGTCCTTGTCAGGGGCAAATGAACGCAGGATTTTCAGAAGGGGGTTTCCAGAGAGGGGTGGAGCAAAGCACAGAGATGGACACTTAGGTGACCCAGTATATGCCAGGTCAGTTAAAGTATTATAGATAGTCCAAATGTATATAAATAATAATAATAATAATAATAATAATAATAATATTATACACACACACACACACACACACACACACATACATACATAAATATATATATATATATATATATATATATATATATATATATATATATATATATATATATAGAACAGGAGAAAAATGGGAAGGAGCGCCTCCTAGTGTATTAAAAGAGTATTTATTGAGCATAAACGGAGATACAGACTCCAGGGTACATCACAATGATGCTCGTACCTAAAAATACAGCACTGTGGACTGGTTACCACACGGCTTGATCAATCAGGCAAAACAGCTCACTCGTTTGGTCGACCTCCGTGTCCTGGGCAACTCCGAGACGACAGACGCTGGATTGCGCTGCAGAAGCGGGAAGGTCCGGTGGCATGGGGCGACCGTCGGGAAAGCACAGCTGGTGGAGCGAGGTAGGCCACACTGGGATTTCGTCAGAGGGCGTGGCTACTACCCGCTCGGACCAGCATTAAATACACACCATCTGTCAATCAATCAGAGGGGCCGGGCACTATGGCTTAAAGTGATACACATCGTACCACTAATATTATTATACTTTAATATAGAAACGAGCTAACGGACAAAAAGGAAAACTATAAAAATATATATGTATTATTAAGAATTAGGTGCAGCACCTGTAGATGCATAACTGACACCATTTAAAATGTCGGCGCCGGATCTACTATATCAACATGTTGACACTTATAAAAGACATATCACATGTCGATTCTCTATGTCAAATTTTTAAGATGTTCAAAGAACATATAGATGCGGTCGGGTTATTAAATAACCGTAGTCCAAAAAGATGTTAACTTTGGCACAAGTTAACCATTAGTAAAAAGAGTTAATCTAAAAAAGGTTAGAATACGTTTTTTCTTTTTTTAAATATTTATAAAAAAATATAGGGGCCATCCGATTGATTGACACATGTTTACACATTACATCATAACCAGAACACTATAATATATATGGCTACCAGAAAAACACATTTGTGCTGATAATATGCCATAATAAAAAATACAATTCATAACAAGGGCATAATTAATGTACATACATTTAAAAACAAAACAAACTACAGCTGATATAACGGACAAAGTCAATTACTGAATATCACATGAGATTAAGAGCCAATAACACTAGCACATATATGATATCTATATGTTCTTTGAACATCTTAAAATGTTGACAAAGAGAATCGACATGTGATATGTCTTTTATAAGTGTCAACATGTTGATATAGTAGATCCGGTGCCGACATTTTAAATGGTGTCAGTTATGCATCTACAGGTGCTGCACCTAATTCTTAATAATACATATATATTTTTATAGTTTTCCTTTTTGTCCGTTAGCTCGTTTCTATATTTAAGTATAATAATATTAGTGTGTCGCTTTAAGCCATAGTGCCCGGCCCCTCTGATTGATTGACAGATGGTGTGTATTTAATGCTGGTCCGAGCGGGTAGTAGCCACGCCCTCTGACGAAGTCCCAGTGACGAAACGCGTCAGGGAGTGGCCTACCTCGCTCCACCAGCTGTGCTTTCCTGATGGAAGCCCCTGCCACCGGACCTTCCCGCTTCTGCAGCGCAATCCAGCGTCTGTTATCTCGGAGTTGCCCAGGACACGGAGGTCGACCAAACGAGTGAGCTGTTTTGCCTGATTGATTGTAATCAAGCCGTGTGGTAACCAGTCCACAGTGTTGTATTTTTAGGTACGAGCATCATTGTGATTAACCCTGGAGTCTGTATCTCCGTTTATGCTCAATAAATACTATTTTAATACACTAGGAAGCGCTCCTTCCCACTTTTCTCCTGTTCTATCCAGATTCACCTAATCCCTTGGACCCGGGATTCCTTGCATGTGAGAAGGAAGCTGCAGTCTTACCACAGACTTTTGTGTCATCATTTCCCCTGCTAAAGTGCAGGTAAATCACTGGACTTTCTGACACTTGAACACTCCTGTATTGAGGACTAGGGGATCAGAGTTCAGGAGGTAGAGCAATTCGCCAACGAGAATATAAAACTACATACCAGGTGTGTGGAGCTGGATCAGTAACCAGTTGCTGGAAGGCTGACATCTCTGGTTCTGGGGACAGGAAAGACAAGCTACTAGTGTCCATCAAAGGGGGAGAGTCCCAGCTTTTGGAATATACCCACAGAAAAACTCAATATCTGACTGGGAAGAGCAATTAACAGGCTTGGATGGGGGCCACTGCTTTGAAGTCAGATATCTCCGGTTCCCCAGGGCCGATTTTTTAAATTATTTTACCCATGGAAAGAGGGGATCCTCAGCTTTCAGTCTAGGGCCCTTAGATTCCTTGGGAGGTTTCTGAGTACTCAGAACCCCCCCCCCCCCCTGCATGCACCACTGCTTGTTAAGGTAATTTCAAATGGCAGATGGTGGGTCAGGAACTGCTGTAAGTCCTGTAGTTGGTCCCCACACAAGTGGTCAGGTTGACACAAATGGTGAAAAGGCAGTCCAAAGGCCAGATGACAAATCCAGGAGTGAGAAAACAACGCCTTTCACTACTGGCTGTAGCTTTATCAAAGGTGATGAAGGGTATGGGGATTGATGGTGTACATATACATCTACTAATAAGCACTCAATTAGATGCTAAGTAATCAATTAGAGTTACAAAAAACAGTATTGCTATAAAAAAGGACATAAATATATCGGTTCGGAGACAAACATATAATTACTAATAATATATTATTTATTGACAGTTTTTATAAAGAGGAGAAGAAAAGAATAAAGTATAAAAACATGAACAATCATACTGCTTCCGGGTCCAGGTCACATGACCAGCCAAGGTAGCGTTATTGAGCTTATATACTACTGTCAGAAGTAATAAATCAACCAGTTTGTATGAGAGTATGTATAAAAATATATTTCATAAATGGCGCATAAAGGTACTCACATGAGTTGTTGGATCTATTTGCATAGTGTTCCACTGCTATTTCCGCTAGGGGTACCAGTAGGCGGGTTCACAGAAGTATTCTCATTGATCTTTGTCTGCCGGAAGTAATTCGGTGGGAGTGACGTGATGGACTTCCATTAGCCGGGGGTGTTCTTACATATTTATATATATATAGTAGTTAACTAGGTAGTAGGTAAAACTACTACACCACGCAGGTTGTCACTATCAGCAGTGGAGAACTACTACACCATGCATGTTGAGCTTGTCACTATCAGCAGTGTAGTAGTTAAAACTACTACACCACGCAAGTTGTCACTATCAGCAGTGTAGTAGTTAAAACTACTACACCACGCAAGTTGTCACTATCAGCAGTGTAGTAGTTAAAACTACAACACCACAAAGGTTGCACAGGGGGGCGGGAGAGTGAGCACGTGGGCAGGCACCAGGGAAGACAGCCAGAAGTGCACACTGTTCAATCTCCTAGCCTGGAGTGAACATGGTGCCCGCCCGGCCTGTCCTTATATACACATAGACATTATGGGGGAAATTTACTAAAGGAAATTTGTAAAAAATAGGTGTATTTGTATACAGAAATACACTTATTTTTTACATTTACTATCCCGAAAATACGTCAATTCGTATTCGTATTGATGTGCTATCAATACGAATACGAATTGCCATATTTTCGGGATAGTAAATGTGAAAAATAAGTGTAGTTCTGGATAGAAATACACCTATTTTTTTACAAATTTCCTTTAGTAAATTTATATATATATATATATATATATATATATATATATATATATATATATGGCAGACAAAGTACAAAGTGCGCCCTCCTATAATATATCCACCACCAATAGAACAAATAGTGACAATGTGGTCACAATACAACAGATTTAATATAAAAAATAGATAAAATATAACAATAAAACAAACTTTTCATCTGTGTGGAGTCAAGGTTTCTATAACGGTCAACATGCACAAAACCCAACGCGTTTCGTCGTTAAAACGACTTCCTCAGGGGTAACCGTCCACGGATAACTTAATATATTTCAGTCACAGTGTGATATAGTTTTCGTATGTAAAAGAGTGAGTGGATCCTTAGTAGATCTCAATCCTGATGCCTGTCAGCATCTAAAACATGAGCAATTTCCATAACACATGTGTGAAAAGAGATGGAATAATGTCCTGAAGAAATTCAGGAATACTTCTAGACGTAGTACAAACGGACCAGCTGCCGGCTCCCTGCTGCACTTTCTACTCCCCCAGTTTATAGATAAGGACCTTATCTATATATATATATAGATACTAGGTGATTCATCGCGCCCTACGGGCGCTCTTTACACCGTCGTAAGGGGCTGCGCCCCCTTAATTTGTGAACGTTTGTATATGAGAAATATGGTTAGAATTGTATGAAAGATGCCCTGTATTGCAACTTAGGTGTCCGCGAATTGCGGGAGGGGGGGTCGCGGAGGGTGCCGCGAATTGCAGGAGGGGGGGTCGCGGGGGTGCTGCGAATTGCAGGAGGGGGGGTTGTGGGGGGGTGGATGCTGCGAATCGCGGGAGGGGAGGGATTGCAGAGAATCGCGGGAGGGGGGTCGCGGGGTGGGTTGCCGCAAATCGCGGGAGGGGGGTTACGGGGGCGGGGGTTGCGGCGAATCATGGTAGGGGGGGTCGCGGGGGGTGTGCCGTGAATCACGGGAGGGGGGGTCACGGGGTGGGGTGCCGAGAATCGGGGGGGGGGTGTGTGCCGTGAATCGCGGGAGTGGGGGTTGCGGGGGGGGGGGGGGGTGGGGGGGGTGTGACGCGAATCGCCACAAGAAAAAATCAACACAGAAAGGTCAACACATGTAAATGTTGACATAAGTGTGGCACTTCATTGGTGTCCATGTCGACACATGAGAATGAATATGAAAACATTCAAAAAATGAAAAAAAAAACTTCAAAAACTCATGTCAACCTTTTTCATTGTCGACCATAGCCATGTCAGTGTTTTCCATGTGCAATTTAATTCTGGAGCTGCCGCGAATCGCGGGGGGTGACGCGAATTGCGGGAGGGGGGGTCGCGGGGGTGGGTGCCGCGAATCGCGGGAGGGGGGGTTACGGGGCGGGGGTTGCGGCGAATCATGGGAGGGTGGGTCGCGGGGGTGTGCCGTGAATCACGGGAGGGGGGGTCACGGGGTGGGGTGCCGAGAATCGCGGGGGAGGTGTGTGTGTGTGTGCCGTGAATCGTGGGGGTGGGGGGGGTGTGACGCAAATCGCCACAAGAAAAAAATCAACACAGAAAGGTCAACACATGTAAATGTTGACATAAGTGTGGCACTTCATTGGTGTCCATGTCGACACATGAGAATGAATATAAAAATATTCAAAAAATGACAAAAAAACTTCAAAAACTCATGTCAACCTTTTTCATTGTCGACCATAGCCATGTCAGTGTTTTCCATGTGCAATTTAATTCTGGAGCTGCCGCGAATCACGGGGGGGTGCCGCGAATTGCGGGAGGGGGGGTCGCGGGGGTGGGTGCCGCGAATCGCGGGAGGGCGGGGTTCACAGGGGTTCCGGTGGGGGGTTGCCGCGAATTGCGGGAGGGGGGGTTGCGGGGGGGTGTGACGCGAATCGCCACAAGAAAAAATCAACACAGAAAGGTCAACACATGTAAATGTTGACATAAGTGTGCCACTTCATTGGTGTCCATGTCGACACATGACAATGAATATGAAAAAATTTAAAAAATTAAAAATAAATCTTCAAAAACTCATGTCAACCTTTTTCATTGTCGACCATAGCCATGTCAGTGTTTTGCATGTGCCATTTAATCCTGGGGCTGCTGCAAATTGCGGGGGGGGTGCCGCGAATCGCGGGAGGGGGGTCGCAGGGGGGGTGCCGCCAATCGTGCAAGGGGGGGTCGCGGGGGGGGTCTTTTTGCCGCGAATCGCGGGAGGGAGGTCGCGGGGGGGGTGTTTTTTCCGCGAATCGTGGGGGGGGTCACGGGGGAGGGTTTGCCGCGATTCGCGGGAGGGGGGGGTCGCGGGGTGGTGGTTATGCCGCGAATTGCGGGAGGGGTCGTGGGGGGGTTCTTTTTGCAGCGAATCGCGGTAGGGGGGGTCGCGGGGGAGCGGGTGTTTTTGCCGCGAATCGCGGGAGGGGGGGGGGCGCGGGGGGGAGATTTTGCCGCAAATCGCGGGAGGGGGGCGCTCACCTGGTGGCTGTGGAGTAGCAGTGCTGGGCAACATGGGAAGGCAGTGGGTGTCTGGCACTGTCTGTGGGCTCACTGGGCTGGTTCTCTGTCACATACCTCCCAACATGACCCTCTCCAGGAGGGACACAATGCTCTGTTTCTAGACTTCCCCTTAATGTATGATTGCCATCACCTGTTTTAAACAGGTTAATTTTTTTAGAACGGTGTTCAGCACAGATGAAGGCAATCACACATTAAGAGGAAAGTCCAGGAACAGAGCGTTATAGACACAGACACCCACTTTGAGTGACAGATGTAGCCAAATATATATGAGATATATGGTGGTACTAGCGCTGGTAATCCCCTGATCTTTGGATGTTAGAATTCTTCACACTAATTAGTGTTAGACCTTATGTACACTTCCCTCTTTCCTTTAGGGTGGCAGCACCTTCTCCTATGGGTTCTCGTTCTTTTGAACCCTATGTGTAAAGAATCTGAAAAAAAGGGTGAGATGGGCGCCTATAGTGTAGTAATTTTTAAACCAATTTTGTCTCCCTTCACCACATGAAGACAGACCAACACCCCCAATTTTAAAGGTGTACCGTATAGGGTGGTTTTCCACCACTGTTCTATGCGCGTCTTTTATCAAGAAAGTCCCAGTGACTGTTCAACAGGTCTCATAGAGTTCCAAAACCTCCCTTCTTAATCCACTCCTCAATGTAAATTGCAGCACATACATGTAGGGAGAGAGTACAGGGAAGACGGACTAGTGCAGTATGTTCAACACAATTTATTCACACCGCAAAAAACACAAATTAAAATCCGTACAATATATAAAAGCAAATTGAGCTTATCTGGGGGTGAAAGGGCCCCTCTCAACGCGTTTCATCCCTCTGGACTTCTCCTGAAGAAGTCCAGAGGGATGAAACGCGTTGAGAGGGACCATTTGCTATGACTGTGATGGATGGATGACAATCATTGTGTGCATCACCACCAGATAAGCTCAATTTGCTTTTAGATATTGTACGGATTTTAATTTGTGTTTTTTGCGGTGTGAATAAATTGTGTTGAACATACTGCACTAGTCCGTCTTCCCTGTACTCTCTCCCTACATGTATGTGCTGCAATTTACATTGAGGAGTGGATTAAGAAGGGAGGTTTTGGAACTCCATGAGACCTGTTGAACAGTCACTGGGACTTTCTTGATAAAGACGCGCATAGAACAGTGGTGGAAAACCACCCTATACGGTACACCTTTAAAATTGGGGGTGTTGGTCTGTCTTCATGTGGTGAAGGGAGACAAAATTAGTTTAAAAATTACTACACTATAGGCGCCCATCTCACTCTTTTTTTCATATATATATATATATATATATATATATATATATATATATATATATATATATATATATATATATATATATATATAGAAGAAGGTGTAGAGGTGCGCTCAGAAGGTGATATCACCAATCCACAATTGTAAAAATACAAAATTTATTTCATACAATAAAATAGTTTAAAATACATTTGTCATGAATGGTTTACAGAGATTGTTGGTGGATCGTAGTAATTCATAATGATTCCGAACGAAGGTGTAGATTGATCATGTGAAATAACCCTACGCGTTTCGTCCACTAGGGACTTCCTCAGGGGTAGTACACCAAGATCTATGGAATCTTTATACTTTATACTTTATTATAATTTATTTATTATTATTTTTAAAAAAACCTAGAAAGAGTGCACTTCAATTTATTCATACTATACCACAGCGCCCATTCCGCCAGAGACGACAAAGAAATCCATACCAATTTAATACCGGTTCCTCGACTTCAGCGTCTGAAACCGAACAGTCTGAACCCCAATCTGATTTTTTAGACGTAGGCCCAAGCAGCTCAATAAAAACGGGAAAACCCCCCAGAGGCAGGGGCGGCGCCCACACCCCCGCTGCGGTCGTCTCCGGCAAAAGAATACGCAAGCAGGTTCAGAACTAGTGTTCAACCTTTCTGACTCCGAACTGACACCTGCCATGACCTCACTACTTTCTAAAGGACTGTCATTTGTCCCCACCCACCCTCATGATGGCTTCAATACCTCCATCGACATCTACAAATTTGGGCGTAAACTGAGACTCCAAGAACAATTTGCTGACAGCAACCCAGGAACCCCCAGACCCAAATTCCATAAACCCTCGATGTATGACCCCATGTCTACCAATCCCAGCATCAAAACGTTCACCAGACTTATTGAAAGAGACACCCGACAATCACCCGCCAAACCAAGATTTGACAATCTCACCAAGACTGAACGGGAGGCACTCAGAGAGTTAAAAGGGAACCCTAACCTAGTGATCATACCTGCTGACAAAGGGGGTGCGGTGGTGGTGCAAAACTGGTCCGACTATCACTCAGAGGTTGTCCGACAGTTAGAAGACACCAAGACGTATAATCCCATACAGCACAACCCCATACCTGAGTTTAAGCGTATTATTGATAAGATCCTACAGAAAGGATTTACCAACAACTGTATCTCCAAGGATACATTAGAATTCCTCACGGTGGAATTCCCAATTTGCCCCATCATATATACCTTGCCCAAGGTTCATAAATCCCACTCTCACCCACCTGGCAGGCCTATTATCTCGGCCCGAGGGTCCCTACTACAGCCTTTGGCCATCTATGTCGACAGCCACCTCCAGCCCCTTGTCACCTCCAGTGATACCTACATCAGAGACACCGCAGACTTTATCGATCAACTAAAAGAAGTGGACATCTCCTCGCAACAAGTGCTACTAGCCACAATGGACGTGAACTCATTATACACGGTAATTCCCCATTCCGATGGCCTACGGACACTCCGTAAAAGACTCGATGAACGTCCTACACTGACCCCACCCACAGATTTCCTGGTGGAATTGGCTGAGGTAATACTTCGCTACAATCACTTTATGTACCAGAAGAAATATTATGTTCAGGTGTCAGGGACCGCGATGGGGTCAAACCTGGCACCCTCCTATGCGTGTACCTACATGCTCGACTATGAGCATAGGTATATCCTCCCATTCTACAAGGACAAAATTAAATTCTACAAAAGGTACATCGACGATGTGTTTCTTATTTGGGCAGGCTCGCCAGAAGAATTCACTGAGATGGTAGACACACTCAACGCCAAAGATCACCCGATCAAGTTTACACACCTTATCAAAGATGACTCGATAAACTTCCTGGATATCAACGTTCACATAATGGATGGTAAACTCCACACCAGCCTCTACCGTAAATCCACCGACAGGAACACCCTCCTCCTTACTTCAAGCCAGCACCCACCAACCCTGAAAGAACACCTGCCTATCTCACAATATATGAGAGTTATGCGTAATAACACTGATGAGACAACAATGGACCTCCAATTGGGCGAAATGACGGACCGTTTCAAACAGCGGGGATACTCCGAATCTACCCTCAAACGTTGCCTAACAAAGGCCAAGAAAAAGATGAACCCCTCTGATACTGGGACCAAGACAAAAAAAACCCCTAGGATGGTCTTTGTCAACAAATATGATCACACTTCCTCCAAAGTCCAGACCAGCCTTAGGAAACACTGGCCCATCTTGGCCTCTGATCAGTCGCTTAAACTACAACAGTATGGTCCACCCATGGTGGCCTACAAGAAAGGACAAAACCTCAAGGAACTGCTTATGCGACCGACTACCTGTCCGCAGGTTGACATGAACACAACATGGCTCCATTCAAAAAGACCAGGTTGCTTCCGTTGTGCTGGTTGCACAACTTGCAACAGCATCACCCCAGGACTTACCTTCCCACACCCCCATACAGGGAAACCCATAAAAATCAGGTACCGGCTACATTGCCAGATGGATCATGTGATCTACCTCCTCTATTGCCCCTGTGGACTGGCCTATGTCGGCATGACGACACGCAAATTCAGAGAAAGGATGGCTAATCACCGCAACTCTATCAGAGCTGCAATCGAGACTAACAAAGCAGAACTGCCTGTCCCCCGCCACTTCCTGGCTGCGGGACATCAGAACTCCAGCCTTCGATGTCGCATTATCGATTGGGTACCCCCACCCCCCCGTGGAGGTGATCGCGGACTTGCCCTCAGAAAACTGGAGAGCAGGTGGATCTACCGGTTGGACACACTTGCCCCCAAAGGTCTCAACGAGAACAATCCCCTCTCCATCTTTTTGAAATGAACCTTATAAGACTTACTACGTGCTCTTTGTCAATGTCTAAATAATGTTCTATATAAATTGATCCTGATTGATGTATTTTGTGTTTCGCTACCAGTGTAAGCACCATGACTGATGGCTCTTAACCTTGTTTCCCCCTTACAGTCCTACTATGTACTTTGTTCCTGTGATATTTCTATATGCAACTCCCTGTTTTCTTGTCTAGTACTTTGCTGCATCAATGGCTAATCCTTATCATAACTGTTCCCCTATATCTCCCGGTGCCCCTTACACAAAATTAGCACCAACCTTAAAAGACCCACACTGATCTTAGTTACCCACACTACAACCACTCTTTCTTTTTTTTCCCCTAATCACTTTTACCTTCTAACCATTTCTTCACCCGTGTTTCCTGTTTTCCCCCCACACGGATTAGACACTGTGACCTCCTACCCCGGGATGGGTAGCCTATAACTCCCTGCAATCACTATCCCATTAATCACGCCCCATGGTGCTTCTCTAAAAACATAATCACCCTGGTGACATACTCTTGCTCTCCAACCTTAGCGCACTCATTGGTGACATACTGTTGCACTCCTACCTTAGCGCACCCACCAGCAACTACTCGCGATACACCCCTGTCACCTATCCTGGTCTCTACAAAAAAAACCCCCGGCTTTATACCTAGCTTCAATGCTAACAGCACGGCTTTATTTACGCATTACTACTGAGATGCCACTAGCTACAGCCCATGTACCCCTCGATACTCCGTATACTCCGTGCTTGTAAACAACTTGTTGCCTTAGTTACGCACAGCCCCGGCTTTAATCCGGAAGCTGTGCGCTCCAGAGCTGCGTTCCAGCGCCGGCCACCGGCCGACGCACTTCCGCCTATACAGGAAGTACGATAGCGCCTGTCAGACGTGAGTCTGTTGCGCCGCCCAGCTCCATACCCCTCACACGGTATAAATAGCCGGACGGGGGGGCAGTCAGATCAGCTGGCTGACCCTGTCCATAACCAGGCTGTTCCTGCGCCGCTGATTACATGATGCCTTATTGAAAAACGTAACTATGCTTTTGTCTATGTATTATGTACTTGTTATGTGATTCAGCAGTACATGTTACCGACTATCTGTATTTTTTCTGTATACTTGTAGGCTCCTTGATAAAGGTCCATACTGGGACCGAAACGTCGGGGCTTGTATATTTTGATTACAATACGCTGTGTTGACCCAGCTGGAATTAAATACCTCTTTTCATTTTATCACATTGCTGATCTGTGATTTAAGGAGAGTGCTCTGCTTCCATACCTCCTGGTGTGGAAACCTATATTTGTCTATTTGGGGCGTGCTTTTGCATGTTCCCTTGCCGGGCACCCCTCTGTTGTCTCCATTTGGGTGAGAGTGCGGTCATTCCACTGTCTATATATATATATATATATATATATATATATATATATATATATATATATATTCATGGATCTCACCAGAAAGACGCACTCTGAGTCTGCATGGGAAACCCAAACAGGCTTGTGAATAAATTCCCGGAATCCGGACGGGCTCATCTCTAATTTATATAGCACACACATATTCTGCAACTCTTTTCAAAAAATATTGGAACATTCACATCAGTCCCTGCCCTAGTGGAGTTTAGAATCCCTACCACACGCGCACACACATACAATCATTCTAGGATTAATTTAGTACCTGGAGGATACCCACACAAGCATGGGGAGAATATACAAACTCCACATCATGCTAACCATTACACCATCCGTGCTGCCCCATGTTACCCCACAATAGAGCCACTTATTCACATTATGCCCCTAAGGGCGGGATGTATCAACATACATCGCCGCCCTTCGCACGGCAGCCGCCGCGATGCTACCGCATATGTACTAACATATGCGGCCAGCATCGGGCTGCGGTAACGGAGACCACCGCGATACCTGTGATGTGGGCTGCGGGGGTCTCTGTCACCTCCCGGCGGCTGCCAGCGTCCCCCTGCGTCTCCTCCTCCCCCCTGAAGCCAGATGTCCTCCCGGCTGTCACACCAGGGGGAGGAGGAGGTTAAAGGAGGACGGGAGGCGGGGCGGCGCGCGGACGGCGTACGGCGGACGGCGAAAGAAGCCCATAGGCATCTATAGGGTATCGCCACCCTCTGGGTGGCGAAACCCTGGCCAGCGAAAACGGGGCAAACCGGTGATGATACATAGGAAAATGCGGTAAAACGGGGGTTTTACCGCATTTTCCCTTTAGTACATCCCGCCCTTATACACATATGCCAGACATAGCCCTCTATACACTTTGGGGGAAATTTACTAAAGGAAATTTGTAAAAAAAATAGGTGTATTTGTATCCAGAAATACACTTATTTTTTACATTTACTATCCCGAAAATACGGCAATTCGTAGTCGTATTGATGTGCTATCAATACTAATATGAATTGTCGTATTTTCGGGATAGTAAATGTCAAAAATACAGTAAGTGTATTTCTGGATACAAATACACCTATTTTTTACAAATTTCCTTTAGTAAATTTCCCCCTTTATGTCAGGTAGAGACCCTGTTATAAATGATGCCATGTGGATTCCCTCTACCTCATTTCTCCTTCTGGCATAAATACACATAATTCAGTGTTTGGTGTTTGTAGAATACTTATAAAATTTAAAGAAATATACAATATGTGGGAGGGGGGGGGGGGTCTACACTGCACAACCTAGATACCCCTGAGAAGTGCTACCTTGCTGAGTGTTATACTGTCGAAAAAAAATGCAAGTGCACTGTGCAAATATTACTACTCAAAATATTACAATTAAACATCATATATGAGGTTGTAAGCATACATTTGACCAAATCTATGGGCCAGCATTCTGCAGGAGACTCCCTGAAAGAGCAGCAATCTCCCTGACTCCCTGAATAATCTGGTAATCTACAGCTGTTAATTTTTTTGTAAAAAAAAGAAAAGAACATATATATATACATACACACCTAAATGGGATCATCCATGCCATTTCCCTGCATTGGTTATAAAGCACAATGGGGCAGATGTATTAAGCCTGGAGAAAAGATAAACTGGAGATAAAGTGAAAGGAGATAATGCATCAGCCAAGCAACTCCCAACTGTCATTTTCAAACACAATTTATTGGCTGGTGCTTTATCTCCTTTCACTCTATCTCCAGTTTATCTCCAGTTTATCTCTTCTCTAGGCATAATAAATCTGCCCCAATGATCCCTATGGCTACATACAGTGGCGGAACTGCGGGAGGCAATGGAGTCACTTGCCGCCGGGCAGGGCCGGGGCTAGGGTGTTCAGCGCCCCCCTGCAAACTGTAAATTTGCACCTCCCATACTTTACAGAAAGACAGCATGTGCAGAAGGAGCATGCTTCAAAAAAAAAAGGGTGTATAATGTCCATAGTAGTAGTGCCTCATACACTCATAATATGCCAAGTAGCAGCAATACCATGACTAGACAATTTGATGGACCTGTGGCAGAAAAGGGATTTGTGCCCCAGCCCCCCCCCCCCCCCCACACACACACACACACACGAAAACACCGGGAGAGTGCTCGCCAAAGTGACTTTGTGGGGGAGGGGCAGGGCCACATAATAGTACCAATTCAAATCACGCTGCACAGTGGTGTGTTATTCACATTACACCACACAGTACCACTTGTACACATTGCACCAGGTAAAGCCCCTTTGACACACTGCACCAAGTAGAGCCCTTAGAAACACTATGCCAGGAAAAGTCACTTAGCCACTTAGAGCCCTTTGGATACACTGCACCAGGTTTATGCACACCATATTGCCAATTACATATCATCACACACTGTAATGGCCATTACACATTATGCCACACAACATAATGCCCCTTGCATATTAAATCACACACAACAATGCCTATTATACATTATGTCACACATCTTAATGCCTATTACAAATTATACCATGTAAGGTCCCCTTACCTACATGCTCATTGCCAGGAGTTACATTCTCCTTGCCTGGGGCTGCAGGCGCACAGTGCCCCAGCGCTCCTGGAATCTGCACTTCCAGATAGCGCTGGGTGCCCTGACAGATGCTCCTGTCTCCTCTAAGATGATGCCCATTTTTGGAGGGGTACAGGGTCTCTGTGTGTTCGTGGACAGAGGCACAAAGCCCCCTGCTCCCTTATACTGGCTCCTGTTTTTTTATGTAAACGGCAGTCGCCGGGGACCAAACAGGTGCTAGCTAGTGGAGTGAGCACCTCTCTGGCTTGGTGCACCCCCGTCACGTTTAACACGCTTATTAGGTTCTGCCGCCTCTGCTTATATCTACCACCCCCTCCTTTCCATTTATCCATATGCCATCACCCCCTCCCCACCCCTTATATCTTTATGTCTATTATATATTTCATACCCTCCAACTGTACCGATTTAGCCGGTACAGTACCGTTTTTAACAGTCTGTACCGGCTAAATCAGAATGTACCGATTGTACCGGTTTTTAAAAATTCAGACGGTCGGCTCCTCTTCTCCAGGAAAGGGTCATTCTACGCGCGGTGCACTTTGGGCGTTGTAGTTCAGTAGAGGCAGGCAGCAGGGACTGGGAGCGGACCAGTGAGAAAACGAGCGCGGCCAGGGTCTCGCAGGGATGTAGTGGGGATGTGGCGGCAGGGTGAGGCTGTGATTGGCGAAAGCACCTTTTCCGGACATGCCCCGCCGTGTGAGAGGCGCAGCAGCAGCACATGCTCTCTGTGTGTATTTGTGTACCAGCAGCAGGAGGCGGAACAGCTTGGGCAGCGCGGCGGGCTGGCATGGGGCAGGCGGCACTGATCACTCTCCTGCTGGCATGGCACACCGCCCAGCACTGAGTTGCCACCTTCCGTCTGTGGGCAATGACTTCACGCTCACCATCCCGGCCGGGTGGCGGGAGTGCTTCTTCCAGCCCATGAGGAAGGGGGCCACCCGGGAGATAGAGTACCAGGCATGTGTTACCCATGCTATGGTATAGGTGGGGTACGTGCAGGACACAGCCATATATATATATATATATATATATATATATATATATATATATATATATATATATATATATATATATATATATATATATTACGCATTCGGAAAGGGGGGTAACAACAGACACGCCCCTTTATTATTGACCACGCCCCTTTATTATTGACCACGCCCCCTTTCCGAATGTGTACCGATTTCAAACATTCAAATGTTGGAGGGTATGATATTTATGTCTATTACTCCCCACCACCACAGAAAACATAAGAAAACATGTAATATGGGAGAGTGTGACTGGGATGTGGGGGAAGGGTGGGAGAGTGTGACAGAGTGATGATGGGGAAGGGGGATAGAGTGTCACAAAGTGATGTGGGTGGAGAGTGTGACAGTGATGTGGGGGAAGGGGGAGAGTGTGACCGTGATGTGGGGGAAGGGGAAGAGTGTGACAGAATGATGTGGAAGGAGGGGGTGGGGGGGGGGAGTTTCACCAGTGATATGGGGGAGGGGGTAGAGTGTCACAGAGTAATGTGTGCTGGGAGGGGGGAATGGCGTATTATAATGTGTCCTGGGAAGGGGTATTAGTATGTGTGCTGGGAGGCGGGAATGGCGTATTCGTATGTGCGCTGGGAGGCACGGTCCCTGCAGAAATGTGATCACATTGTAAAAATTGTGATATGATCGCATCTCTAAGGAAATCCCCTGCCTGCACAGCCCTGCTGCGGCCGCACCCTCTTTTTGCCATGCACGAGCCCCACCTACTAAAAATCGGGGGGGGCAAACATGCCCTTGCTCTGGGCACCGTAGCACCTAGCTTCACCACTGGTCTGAGTGAGAGGTGTGTATGTGGGCATCTGTGAGAGGTGTGTATACGCAGTTGAATTAGAGGTGTGTATGTGTGTCCATCTGACTGAAAGCGGCGTATATGTGTGCGTTTAAGTGAGTATGTGCAATAACCTCATATATATAAAAGGGGTAATGTTTTAAAATGTATACAGTGGTTTTTATGGACTATGGGCATATAGGGGGAAATTTACTAATATGAAAAACCGAGTTTTTCGTATTAGTATTTCCCCTACGACTGCATACGACTGTTTGAGTCGTATGCAAAGTCGTGTTCCGGAGGGGGATTTACAAAGCAGTCATATACGACTGCTTTGTAACCCTCCGATGTCGTAGGAATTCGTATTCGCAGCCGTATATACGGCTGCTAATACGAATTATTTGTAGGCAGTCTGCACGGATCAGTCAGATCCGTGCAGGCTGCAAGGTGTAAAAAAAAATTAAATAAATTAAAAAAAAACGGCGTGGGGTCCCCCCCACAGCCGAAACCAGCACCAGGCTGACAGAGCCTGGAGCCGGTAATTAAAAATCAGGGAACCCGACAAATAGGGGTTCCCTGATTTTTAACATCCAGCCCCAGGCTCCTGCTCTGGGGCTGGTTCCCAAAATACGGGGGACAAAATGACTAGGGGTCCCCCGTATTTTAAGAACCAGCCCCAGGCAAAACCAGCCAGCAGGGTAATGCCACAGCCGGGGGGAGACTTTTTATACAAGTCCCCCCGGCCAAACCATTAACCCTACCGACCAGTCAGCCTGGCCAGGGGCCCTGGGGGAGTGGGGACCCCCCCAATAAAGGGGTCCCCCCCCTCCAGGACTTACCTGACCAGGCTGAAGCCTGGTGCTGTCCTCGATGCCCCTGGGCGGTGGGCATCGAGCTGATAGTGGTGTAAAAAATAGAACAAACTATTGTTTTTTACTGTGGCACTACAAGTGCCAGCAAGCCTCCCCAGCAAGCTGGGACTTGGAGAACCACAAGTCCCAGCCTGCTGGGCATTAAAGGGCCCGCTGGGTCTTGTAGTGCCACAGTAAAAAAAAATAGTTAAATAAAACACACTGACACCCATTTTAAATAAAAGTTTAATACACACATTACACACATACTGATACTTACCTATCTTGATCCCGTTGGTAGGTCGCTGGCTCCGGTGTCGGCGGCTCTGTGTCGGCGGCTCCGTGTCGGCGGCTCCGGGGGCGTCCTGTCCGAGGATAATCCATGTTGGACCTGTGGAAGGAAATCCTACTCACCCAGGTCCTGCATGGATGGTCTTCTTCTTCATCTGTCGACATCCAGGTCTTCTGGCAGCTGCTGACGACTTCCAGCAGCTGTTGGCATCTCCCGCGACGCTCCCCGGCTTTCAGAGACGGAGAGATCCTTCCTCTTCGGCGTCTGGGCTCAGAATGAATTCTGGCCAATCAGGAGCCGCCTAGCCGCCTAGCGGCCAATCAGGAAAGACCTTTCCTGATTGGATGACAGTTGAGAGTTGGGCAGTGCAGTCTGTGAGGGGAAGATGGAGAGTCTCTGTGGAGAGGGGCAGTAAGTAGGAGTTGAGCCCGGCAGCAGTCCAAAAGGAGAGAGGGGTGTGGTGAGTACGGAGCCAGCCCCCAAAGCAGTATAGTGCAGCCCTGGACCAGCCCACACAATTAGGAGCCAGTTCCAGCGGCCTCTATAGAAATGCTGACTGGACAGACCTGGAACAGAGCTACAGCTGGGCCATGATGCAGCACCTGAGGGACAGTCCCGGGCGGAGCCTTTGGTGCTAGCCCTTCTGGAAAAGTGAATGGAGGTGTGGTGAGTCCATCCCCATGTAACCTGTGAAGGAGGGGTGGCCATTCCCTATATAGTAACAGAGCAGCTGAGTTATCAATACCGAAAGCTGAAATATTTAGGAAGAAAGGATACAGTTCATTCCCAGGCTATCTAATTAGGTTCAGCTGATACAGCGGCCAAGCAGCTTTCAACCATAGTCTGCAGTAAAGACTTTTTCACCGCAATTGTCACTTATGCTTATATATTAGTGAAAAGGGAGCTGTTCAAAAATAGACTTTATTTCCAGTGTTAATCTCCTCAAATACTTTACCTATACTACAGAGAAGTCATATAATATTGCTATTCTGCATTAGAGACCTGAATAAATGCTGATAGAACAGCTCTCAGTGAAGTATCAGAGTACGCAAGGAAAAGAATAGCATATAATAAGTGCCCTGTTACACTACCCAGCAAACGCCAGCAGTTGGTGCATGATATAGCCAGCAGTGAATTTGTCAAGCAGAAAGCTGTGAATACAGTGCTGTAAGGAGGCTGAAGTTAGAGAATTAGCCTGCACTATTAGAAAGGACAACTACCTCAGAAAGTGTATGATCCGAGACTAGATCACCCATACTATGCAATAAAATATAGGCTCTCCTTGGCTAGACACCTGACAGCTTCCAGTGGAAAGTTATTATATTCTTATTAAATTACATGCACGCAGTCAGCTTCAGGGACAGCTAATTCCTCTCAGATGAGAAAAGAGCAGAATGCTTCAGTTTAAAAAGACTTCAGGGAAGTACAGAGGAAAGCACAGGGAGCCTGACCTGCATGTATACTGGAAAGCTTTAATCCTTCATTGGCTAGCAAAGATATCCTTCATCCATTAAAAGTATTTGAACCATAACACAACAGCGTAGAATTTACCTGTAAATAACTCTGCTTAGTGGATTATAAAAAGGGACTGAAACCTTGAATAGAGCTGCTCCAGAGTTCTGGAAAATCTAGTAAAACATTTCTACTTTGTGTAAAACATCTCTTGATTTCTTAACTATATTCCTAAAGCCACATAAAACATTTCCTGTTGCTATTGACTTTCTCTCACCTTTAATTGAGTCAAGAGAGACTAGAAAGACTTCTACAGGGACTTGGAGGTGGGCCTAACCGAAAAGGAAAGAGGAATAATAAGCAATTGCTTATTAGAGTGTTTATAGCTGCAGCTTAACTAATACTTAATGCATTAAGTAGCCTTGAGTGAAGTTGTTACTAGGGATATAAAAATATATAGATTGTATTGTATTGTTGTTGACATCAAATTGTTGTCACATTCAATCAGACCCTGATATTGTGCGTTATTATTTAATTGCTTACATACTTAACCTTGAATTCCGAAGCTGAAGAGAAGCAGTGTTCCAGCAAAATAAAGCCTTATTTATTGTACTACTGCTTTTCATTGGTGAACATTATACCATTGTTAAATTGATGTACCTGTGAAAGGAAAAAGAGAGAGAAATACTTACCAGAGTAGATATCTACCCGTGATAGATTTCACATATGCATATATGTACAGTATGCATCTGAGTGATAGAGGCATATGTGTTTATATATATATATATATATATATATATATATATATATATATATATATATATATATATATACATATAGTAAATGCGGAAAGTGCAGCACTCCAGACAATTTCACGGACATACATTTTAATACAGTGCAATGTTTAAATACAGCATCAGGCTAACACAACAACTGATTGGTTTACATTAGAAACCCTCAAACCCAGTCTGCCTTGAGCGGGCATGCACGCATAACTCGGCATCGCTAGCAAGTGACACCATCACCATGATATTTGATGACTGACACACTAGGGCCTGCAGTTGTGAATTGTCGCGCAACAGACTGTTGATTTGTGCTGCTCTGCTTTTATAGCTGAGCAGTGCACAGCCATGCGCTCTTTAATGCTGAAGCATTTCCTTATGTGGCTGTGACGGGACACTTTGTCTATATATATATATATATATATATATATAGATACAGGCGAAGTCTGGCACTCACTTCAATAAAACTCACAGCTTAATGTGTGCGTTTTGCAACGTTTTGGGCCTTTATTGTGGCCTGTCGTCAGGCAGTACAGTATCAAAGGACAATAATTACAACACCTACCTTTATATATATTAGTGGGGGGGACCAGCATTTATATATTAGTGGGGAGGGGGGCACCAGCATTTATCATGCCTCTGGGCAACTGAGGCAAACTTACGCCGCTGGCTACATACATTTTAAATAAGGTTGTTCATGGCCACTTATATGGTATCTCATGTAAAACATAATGGGGGAAATTTACTAAGATGGGAGTTCTACTTTACATGGGATGTTGCTATGGGCAACCATTCAGAATCTACTTCTTATTTAGTTAGCATCTTCTAGAAGATAATACATATAGGGTTACCACCTTTTTGTTGAGAGATTCCCGGACAGTGGCCCGCCCCTTGACACACCCACTGCCCCGCCCATGCCCCACCCCCAGCTCCGCCCTTGGACCCGCCTTATGTTGATTTTTTTTAACCTTTGCTTCAATTTCATTCTTGATTTTGCATACCATAATGCCAATTACATCATACACAGTAATACCCATTACACGTTATGCCCCAAACCATGATGCCCATTACATGTTACAACATACACCGCAATGCCCATTACACAATATGCCAGGACTGAAAAAGTTTTTTGGAAAGGAGGAACAATATAGACAGTGCGCGCCATAGGCGCGAGCCAAAAAATTTCAACATAATGCCGATTACACGTCACACACCCATTACATAGTGTACAAAATGCCATAGTATACCACATGCCATAATGTCCATTACACGTTATGCCACACAGCGTGATGCCCAGTACATGTTACGCCATACACTGCAATGGCCATTACACGATATGCTAGGACTGAAAAAGTTTTTTGTAAAGTAGGAGTAAAACAGACAGTGCGCGCCGTCAACATAATGCCGACTACACGTCACACACCCATTACATAGTGTACAAAATGCCATAGTATATCACATGCCATAATGCCCATTACATGTTATGCCACACAGCTTCAGGTGATAAACCATTGTATTTATCATATATGAAGGAGTCTATTTGTTGTTTTTAAATAAATGATGTAAGTACATACTTTATATTTCTTCTAAGATGCCCAGGGTCGGTGGTGGACTGGTGGTGGAGCCTGGAGGCTGGGTGGCTGACCTGAGCGCTCTATCCTCTCTGGCAGCTGATGGATGGTGAAGCCAGGACTCGGAGCCTAGGAGGGTGGGTGGCTGAGGGTGAAGGAGGCTGGCTGGCTGGAGGAGCCGCTGCTGACTGAGCTCCTGACTGTCTTAACCTCACCTTGGCCTGCCTGCCTTGCCTTCGTCATTGACGGTCAGAGAGAGAGCAACGAGGCTGGCTGTGTCATCCTGAGGCAGCGCGCCAAATGCGGAGGAGGAGCCGGGAGATTGAAAGAGTTGGAGTCAGACAGTGACACACACACACACACTACCTGTGTGTGTGTCCATTCAGTCTCCGCCTCCCTCCTCCCAGCGAGCGCCGCAGCGGAGTGACGGACAGTCAGTCACTGATAGTGACTGGTCACTCTGCGCCGCGGCGCCGCCCCCGCCTGCCCTGCATCGTACCCGCCTCCTTGCTGCCTTCAGCAATCATGGCGACCCGCACCCGCCCGGCGCCGCTGCACAGCGTAGCACTGCAGCGCACCTCAACCATGCTCTCACTTTAAAAACTAGCGGAGGGAGCCGGGTGGCCGGGGCGGGCAGAGAGGGGGACTCATTCCCGGACTATGTATAGTCCGGGAACGGCACCCGTCCGGACTCCGGACACCCGGTCAAATTACCGTACTGTCTGGAGTAATCCCGGACGGGTGGTAACCCTAAATACATAGTATCTGATTGGTTGCCGATAGCAAAATTCCATGTGTAACAGAACTTCCATCTTAGTAAATGTCCACCTATACATGTATCAGTGCCTTTTCCTTAACATACTGTACACTGTACACTAGATCTTACTTAGTGCATTGGGGCTCATCTATATTAAGATTTAAGCTATTTTATGGCAAGCCTCCCAATTGTATCAGTACATGTCCACATTGATAGTTATCACCTTCACAATCTCTTTGACATACTGTAGTTTAAAAAAAAAATATATTCTAGGCGGATTCTTATATTTTGCATAAACTGATAGATACACATAGTATGTGTCACACGCAGCCGCGGCGGTGCGTGGCGGGCATATTACTCACCCGTTCGCGCCCGCCGTCGGCTAGCGTGTAGTGGTCTCCGGGTCAGCGGCTGCGGGCAGTGGCAGTCTGGTGGGCAGCAGGCAGCGTGGGATGCCGACAGGTGTAGCAGTGTGTGCTGTAATGGCGCCGGGAGGCCGGTGCCGCCATCTTGGTTAAGGGAAAATAGCAGATTGGCCCAGGTCTGAGGTTTCCGCCCATACTGACCTGACAGCCAATGGCAGCCGCCCTCTTGGGATATAGGGGATCTGCCTAGGGCTGTTCGGTGTCAGTACAAAGAGTCTCCCGAGGCGTTCACAGCTCCCAGCTGACTCCGGCTCTCTGACTCACCTCTCCTGACCTTGGTGCCTTGCTCGTGCTCTGTGCTGGTCTAGGCTACTGCTTAACCCCATCGCTGCCAGTTCTCTCCACAGTCTGGCCTCTGCCTGTATCCCTGAGCTTCCTGGCCTAGCTCTTCAAGTCTCCTGCTTCCAAGCAATTCTGCAATCTTCATTTCATCATTCATCTTCTTCCAGTCTTCAAGGATCCTTCATTTACCATCAAGTACATTCTCTTTCCGGATCCTCTTATTCTTCAAGACCCCTGCCTGTCGTCCTGTGCTATTGAACTGTCTTTATTCAAATGAACTTTCTTCTTCTAAAAGTGCCTTGCTGGCTCAAGTATTATTTACCACTAACTGCCACTTAAAGAAAGTATTCAAGTGTGTATTGTTTCCATTGATGAATTATATTATTAAACCTGCACGATTTAATCCTTTCTCCTCTGGTCCGCCTCCGGTTGCTACACACCACACGACTTCATCCAGCCCTTCAGTTGTGACAGTTTGTACTGACCCGATGGAGTCGGGTGTTGAACAGGCTTCCATGGCGGACGTCTTTCAAAGCATCGTGGCTCGTCTTGAACAAGTGGAAACTACCCAACGCCAAGTGGCTCAATTTCTTCAGGCCTTGTCCGCGCTCCAGGCGGCTCTCTCAGTGTCGGTGGCTCCCGCACCAGTGATTCCAGTTCCTGTTTCCACACCAGGATCCGTAGTTCCTCATCACATGCAACTACCAACTCCCAGCAAGTTTGATGGTTCGCCAAAGGGATGCCGTAGGTTCCTGAACCAATGCGATGTTCATTTCACCCTGCAGTCGTCTCACTTCCCAACCTCCAAGGCAAAGGTGGCATATATTGTGTCTCTCCTGGCAGGGTCAGCTCTGGACTGGGTGTCCCCTCTCTGGGAACGCTCTGACCCCCTGCTCAATGACTAAGAAGCTTTCATTACCTCTTTCCGTCGCATCTTCGACGAACCTGGCAGAGTGTCTTCTGCCGCCACTGAAATCCTGAGGATTCGCCAGGGTAGCCGATCTGTGGGACAGTATTTTGTGCAGTTCCAGACCCTGTCCTCTGAATTAAAATGGAACGAAGAGGCTCTCGTCTCCGCCTTCTGGAATGGGCTGGCAGGTCGTATCAAGGATGAATTAGCTACTCGTGACTTTCCTGCTACCTTGGCCGAGCTCATCTTCCTGTGCAACAAAGTAGTTCTACGGATGCAGGAGCGCCAACTAGAGAGAAACCGCTCCGATCGCCTCCACCCTCGCTTTACCACCAATGTTGTTCCCATTCCTAGATCAGGTTCTTCCACAACTACACCCCTTGATGAACCCATGCAGATCAATCGCTCTCGGCTCTCCTTGGAAGAAAAGTCCCGTAGACGACGGGAGAATCTTTGCATGTACTGCGGTTCTTCCGCCCATTTGCTGTCCTCTTGTCCATTGTGTCCGGGAAACGGACGCTCCTAACCTCCCAGAGGGAGGCCTGGTTAGGAGTCCTGCTTTCATCTCCCTCCTCAACTGTTTCCACCATTCCAGTTACCCTTGTGTGTCCTCAAGGGAAAATCAAAGTCCAGGCCCTATTGGATTCCGGAGCGGCAGGGAACTTTCTTTCTTCATCCTTCGTCTTTCAACACTCCTTGACAGTACAACCCTTGGTCCATCCCCTGGTTCTCACTGCAGTGGATGGGAGTCGTATTTGTAGTGTGCAAATCACCCTTCAAACCAATCCAGTGACAGTGCTAGTCGGTGCTTTACATCAAGAGACTCTAGAGTTTTTAGTCCTTCCTCAGTCATCACACCAGTTGGTCCTGGGCCTACCATGGCTCGCTAAACACAATCCTCATATTGATTGGACCAGCATGGAGATCAAAGCATGGGGTACGAACTGTCTAACCACTTGCATGCCTCGTATTCTTCCACTCAATCAAATTAATCCTCAAGAAGGAGGCCCCAGTCTTCCATCTTCACCAGCTTTACCCGTGTCTATACCCACACCATACCATTCTTTTTCTGATGTATTCAGCAAGGGAGGTGCCGATACTCTGCCCCCTCATCGTCCTTGGGACTGTCCGAAAGAGTTGATACCCGGGAAGTTCCCACCGCGGGGCCGTATCTACCCCTTATCTCTACCCGAGACCAAGGCTATGTCTGACTACATTCGTGAGAACTTGAATAAAGGCTTCATTCGTCCATCCACTTCGCCAGCCGGAGCGGGGTTTTTCTTCGTAAAAAAGAAAGATGGAACTCTCCGGCCATGTATCGACTATAGGGGTCTAAACGATATCACTGTCAAGAACCGCTACCCATTACCCCTCATCACCGAACTCTTCGATAAGATCAGAGGGGCTTCTATTCTATTCTATTGGACTTCTCCACCCTTGCTGCACCCCTTACTGCTCTAACCCGTAAGGGAGTAGATCCAAGTCAGCGGCCATCCGAAGCCTCTCTAGCCTTCCAACAACTAAAGAATGCGTTTTTGTCTCCGCTCCAATTCTTCACCAGCCAAATCTCGACAAACCCTTTATTCTCGAGGTGGACGCATCCTCAGAGGGAGTCGGGGCAATCTTGTCGCAGAAAGGGGAGGACCAGGACCTTCACCCTTGTGCCTTCTACTCCAAGAAGTTTCTTCCAGCAGAGAAGAATTACCCCATTGGGGAGCAAGAGTTACTGGCAGTCACGTCAGCGTTATAGGAGTGGCGGTACCTCCTGGAGGGGGCACGACATAAGATCACTGTATACTCTGACCATAAGAATCTCTCTTTTCTCAAGCACGCCCAATGCCTTACTGCTCGTCAAGCCCGCTGGGCCATGTTCTTCGAACGATTTGATTTCCAGATCAGATTCAGACCCGGGTCGATGAATGCCAAGGCCGATGCTCTTTCACGCTCTTTCGAGACTCCGGCAGACCTTGAGACTCCTCCTCGACCAATCCTCGATCCTCTGGTTTTTGCTCAAGTTACGGTCCAACCTTTGTTCCCCTCAATCTTCGCAAGAGAGTGCTGTCCTGGGCACACGCTTCCCGTTTCGCAGGACATACTGGTGCACAGAAGACCCTAATGTTTCTATTACGTTCATATTGGTGGCCCACCATTCGTCGAGATGTAACCAGCTTTGTCGCCTCCTGTGTAAAGTGCGCCCAGCATAAGTCCTCCAGAACGTCTCCTGCCGGTCCTCTTCTACCTCTAGCCATACCAACAGAACCATGGTCCCACTTGTCTATGGACTTTATCTGCGAACTTCCTCCCTCCAAAGGGCATACGGTAATCTGGGTGGTAGTTGACCGGTTCTCAAAAATGGTGCACTTCTTCCCATTGAAATGCCTCCCATCTGCTCCAGTTTTGGCTCAGCTCTTCATTTCCACAATCTTCAAACTCCATGGGTTGCCCAAAGAGATTATATCTGACCGTGGAGTGCAGTTTGTTGCAAAGTTTTGGAGGGCCCTTTGTTCCGCTGTACAAGTCAAACTCAAGTTCTCCACCGCTTTCCACCCACAAACCAACGGGCAGACGGAACGCGTCAACCAAGACTTGGAAGCCTTCATTCGCTTATTCATCTCTTCTTCTCAAGACGACTGGGTAGACCTTCTGCCTTGGGCGGAATATGCGCACAATAACTCTTATCATTCATCCTCCGGCACCACTCCCTTTTTTACTGTTTTTGGCAAACATCCCCGATCTCCAGATTTCTCAGACTTATCTTCTTCCGATGTTCCTGCAGCTGCTGCTTCCTTACAACGGTTTGCGAAAATCTGGTCAGACGTTCATACCGCTCTCCTCAAAGCATCTGCTCGATACAAAAGGATGGCGGACAGGAAAAGAAGAGCGGCTCCCAAATTGAAGGTTGGAGATCGAGTGTGGCTGTCTACCCGCCACATACGCCTTCGGTTACCATCTATGAAGCTGGCTCCCCGGTTCATCGGGCCATTCCCAATTACTCAAGTTATTAACCCTGTCGCCTACAGACTACAGCTTCCTTCTTCCCTGAAAATCTCAAATTCTTTTCATGTGTCTCTTCTAAAGCCCTTGAGATTGAACTTATATCAGAAAAAGGTGCCCAAACCGCCCAAGATTGGCTCAGAGAGAGAGACATAGTTCGAGGTGAGGCGCATCATCGACTCACGTTGTCGCAATGCCCATCTGCAGTATCTGGTAGAATGGCTTGGATTCGGTCCTGAAGAGAACTCCTGGGTTGATGCTGCAGATCTTCATGCTTCCCGTCTGGTGAGGCAATTCTTCCAAAGGAACCCACACAAGGTGCGTAGGTGCCCTGGGGTCACCCAGAAAAGGGGGGGTACTGTCACACGCAGCCGCGGCAGTGCGCGGCGGGCATATTACTCACCCGTTCGCGCCCACCGTCGGCTAGCGTGTAGTGGTCTCCGGGTCAGCGGCAGCGGGCAGCGGCAGTCTGGTGGGCAGCAGGCAGCGTGGGACGCCGACAGGTGTAGCAGTGTGTGCTGTAATGGCGCCGGAAGGCCGGCGCCGCCATCTTGGTTAAGGGCAAATAGAAGATTGGCCCAGGTCTGAGGTTTCCGCCCATACTGACCTGACAGCCAATGGCAGCCGCCCTCTTGGGATATAGGGGATCTGCCTAGGGCTGTTCGGTGTCAGTACAAAGAGTCTCCCGAGGCGTTCACAGCTCCCAGCTGACTCCGGCTCTCTGACTCACCTCTCCTGACCTTGGTGCCTTGCTCGTGCTCTGTGCTGGTCTAGGCTACTGCTTAACCCCATCGCTGCCAGTTCTCTCCACAGTCTGGCCTCTGCCTGTATCCCTGAGCTTCCTGGCCTAGCTCTTCAAGTCTCCTGCTTCCAAGCAATTCTGCAATCTTCATTTCATCATTCATCTTCTTCCAGTCTTCAAGGATCCTTCATTTACCATCAAGTACATTCTCTTTCCGGATCCTCTTATTCTTCAAGACCCCTGCCTGTCGTCCTGTGCTATTGAACTGTCTTTATTCAAATGAACTTTCTTCTTCTAAAAGTGCCTTGCTGGCTCAAGTATTATTTACCACTAACTGCCACTTAAAGAAAGTATTCAAGTGTGTATTGTTTCCATTGATGAATTCTATTATTAAACCTGCACGATTTAATCCTTCCTCCTCTGGTCCGCCTCCGGTTGCTACACACCACACGACTTCATCCAGCCCTTCAGTTGTGACAGTATGTGTGCCAGATAATGACGTAATTTTTCATTTGTTGGTGTCAGCTGGTTAAAGCACATCAGGACAAAAGGAAATAAAGGGCAAAAGGAAAAAAAATCTTTTGTTCTTGGCACACCAAAAAGACAAACAAATAAAACTTCATGATTGGCGCTGGCTTGTGTTTTTCTGCCACATCCTTATACTCATCCTCACAGAGTATTAATTCAAAGCCGCTGGAATCCACCATCACAGGTTAAATGATCATCATCTTGCTGTCGGATCTTGCTGGCTTTTCGTTCCTATATATGACACCGCCCATTGGGACCATCTTAACTCCAGCATTGCAGAGTGAGGGGACAGATCACTGTCTCTCTATGGGCCTTAATCTGATTGACTCGGACAGGTACACATTCATGGGCTACGCATTGCGCATGAGCAACGGCGGCACTCTGCACTCTGCACTCAGACGGATCGCTAAACAGAAAAAATGTCCACCGAACACTGTCGGACAATATGGGCGTAATGTGGGCATATCTATGGGCGCGGTTTCAAAGTGGGCAAAACTGGGCGTAAATCAGGGCGTTGACATGGGTGTGCTCGATAAGTGGTAGGCGTGCACTTGGACCACTCACCGAGTGATCACCGAGCGGTCACCAATCGGCCGCGACCCAACACTCCCAAAATCTTCGGTGCAAACAAGTAACTTTCATGTCTCGGAGGGCAGTAGTTCATGTGCACCGCATTCGGTGGGACAATCAGTACACACCGCCCCAAAATTCATGCCAAGTGCATTATTTTGCCCCATTACTACATGTACACCCTTAAAACATAAGTGTGTTTATCCTGTTAACACAGTACTGGTCACATTTAACAGTAGTCGGCATGTGTCAACTCTCATACTTGTACACTAAAATAACCAAGATGCAATTATGCATCTATACGATCATGTACTCTAAGCTCACTGATGTGTTAACAAACATGATTGAAGCCCTGGTTTTGATTAAATAGTTTTTGGCCTGTCCTGGCCATTTCTCCATTAACATCCATCAATGCTGTTTAGGGGCATTGATTCAAAAATGTTAAGATGTGTCTTGTATTTCACATGTCATGTTGCTAGGTCACAACAATCACACCCTCTCTACTATCTTATACCGGGTGCTCAATTAATAGCAAGAACACTCAGATTGGTTGCCCATAATAACCTCACATGTAAAATACAACTCCCATCTTAGTCAATTTCTCCCAATGCACACAAAGAGTACGGCCCTATTGGTGTTAATAAGCTCCCCCACAAGCTCATTGTGGCGGAGGAGGAGGTCATTTTGGCGGCTGAGGAGTTCATTTTGCCGGATGGCTTACTCAGCTATGACCTGTTGACTGGTAGCCATCGCCTTCATGACCTCCTGGCTCCTATTCTGCCGCTCTGCTGCTTCCACTCCCTGCTGCAGAATGGCATTAAGCAGCTGCCCCCCAAGATTTCCCTCAGCCTGTGTGGGAGCATGCTGCACATTGGTAGGTTGAGTGGTGGGAGCTCCTTCTGGTGATGGAGTTAGTGGGGACGGTGGAGGTCCATCTTGGTCTAAAAATTTAGGGGAAATGAAAGAATTTTAGACAAATGTTATAATACAATGTAAGAAAACAATAAAACGCCATGTCGAACATTTACCTCCAAGTTCAGCCGAAAACACCTCCACCGAGAGCTTGCTGTCCATATTGGCTACTCTGGCTGTGCCTCCACCATCCTGCTGACTTCTTCTTGAGGTTACTTTTTAAATCATGCCACCTAAAAAACACAAATGACCACTGAATACATAATATACCAATTGATATCATTTTGACAACATCATTTGCATTCATGTAAACCATGCACATAGCATTTACTGCAATGTACCCATTTTATATGGTGTATTCATGGCGTTTACTTATGACATCCAATACAAATACAATAATTGCTGAAGTGTTTAACCTCTAAAAATCGATATGTTTCCTCCCATACTTAGAATCCTCGGACAGTAAGGTGTGATACAGCTCATGGCCTCTTATTTGCTAAGATGTTAAATACACTTAACAGGTCCTGTTGGTATGGGCAACCAACTGGCTACTATCTTGTAGAGGGTGCTACATAAATAAGGACACTCAGATTGGTTGCCCCTAGCATGTGAAGTGTATTTTACATCTAAGTCTATTTCAAACATCAGACACATATAACCATCATTGAACAACCTATTTGTGGGTGTTTAGTAAAAACAAGGGATGCTTCATTTATTCTGTATAGCTTACTAAACATCCCATATCCAGAATGTTGTGATGGACACTACAATGCTCAGTACTGTAGCAGCATGCATGTGCACCACCACACCCCTCTTTTCTGTGTTGCACACAACTCAACATTTACCTACTCTTTACCACCAGATACACATTTGTCAGGTACACCTGACATACTTCTGTTTTTTTTTTAAATTTGTATTATTCTGCTGATGCCGTAGGTTGTCCTTCCTGTGAGGTGCTGCTTTGGCCCTCATTCCTCTGGTCCTGCTTGGCCCTCAGCCGAACATTGGAGGTGATTAAGGCCAGTTTTGCTTGGATCAGTTCAAGGTCTGATATAGCCGAGTCTGAGTCTGAACCAGACATGTTAGCAGCAAAGGGACCTTATGTTTGGCCCTTTATAAATACCCCTGAAACAACCCTCCACCCACGCTCACATGCAGCGTTCCATACGTACACCGACACCATTCGGCGTTCACACCACAAAACACACGCCCTAATGGCTTCCCTAATGTGATAGGGGATGTGGATGGGACCCATGTACCATTCGTGCCACCATCACAGAGCGAGCGGATCTACAGGAACAGGAAGATGTTTCACTCACTCAATGTGATGGTGGTATGTGGCCCATCCATGGAAATTATTGCCTTCAATTCCAACTTTCCCGGAAGTGCTCATGACTCTCATGTTATCCGACAAACAGGGATCTGGCAAAGACTCCAAGAGCTGGAAGGCCGTTATGCGTGGATTCTGGGTGACTTCGGTTACCCCTGCAAACCCTGGCTGCTTACTCCTTACAGTTCCTCAACACCGGGCCCACAGGAGTCATACAATAGGGCACATGTCACCACCAGGCAAGTGGTGGATCTGACGATTGGACTGTTAAAGGGCCATTTTCAGTTGCTCCACCACACTGGTGGCGACCTGCAATATCCCTCAGAAATGGTGGCAAGGATTGTGGGGGTGTATTGCTTCCTGCACAACATTGCTGTAAGGCATAAGGTTCCCTTTGCAGAGTCGGAAGTAACAACATCTGAGCCGCAAGATGTTGCCCTGCGGCCATCCCGCACCCTCAAAGCATGGTAGGTTAATTGGCACCCAACAAAAATTAACCCTAGAATGTGTGTGCGTGTACATGTGGTAGGGAATATATAATATATATTGTAAACTCCACTGGGTCAGGGAATGATGTGATTGTTCTAATATTCTCTTTAAAGTGCTGCAGAATATGTGTGCGCTATATAAGAAACTGCTAATAAATAAATAAGAGGGTTGTGTGGGTTTGGGATTAGGTGAGGATGGGGGGCCCCAAAAATATGAGTGTACAGGGCCCCAAGATTTCTGTTGCCTGCCCTGACTGTATGTGCTGCTGGGTTACCCCATCATTGCATGCAGGGAGCGTGACAGGTTGCCCGTATCCTCCCACCCCTGGTTCGATCCACAGTTGGGTACAATTTTTTTTTAAACATACTTTTCTTTTATTTTTAAATATATAGTTACAGTATTTGGTGCTTTGCAAATTCCTTTTGCCTTTTGCACAAAAAAAAATAACAATGGCAGGCTGCAGGCTACACGACAAAGCACGGTTACAGCATTTTTCGCACAAGTAGATTTCCCATTTCAGGCAAAATTCCTTACTTTGGAGACAGTGTACTTGAATAGAATTTGCAGCGACAGATGTTAACGGTTACACATGTCATTGGTACAGATTGCTACTTTATGAACATGGAAGCCATGATTATTAAAGAAAACATTATTTGAAGACCTGTCTATCATTACCGTGTACTGTGCTATGAAAACAGCATACTGTACGGGGCATGTCTCGGTTTGGACTGTATACAGTATTATACACCAATGGAGCAAGTAAAATCCCAGGTAACAGTGGCCTAGCGGGTAGAGACACAGCTACTTTTTTTCTGTAGAAACTGGGTTTCTAGCATTTATCATGGTAGATATGACTGCATCCGAAAACCCCTTATTTTTCAGGATGGAGGTCTCAAGAACCAGGCCATCAAATTTAATAGAGCTAGGTCCTGATGATAAAAGGGACCCTGTCTGAGCAGGTCTGGCCGCAGAGGACGATACAATGACTGCGTCGACAACCTCCCAATGCTGGAATACCAAGATCTTCTCGGCCAATCCAGCGCTACCAGTAGCACAGATGCCCCCTGTGATCTCACCCTCTTTAACACCCGGGCAATTATAGGGAATGGAGGAAAGACATAAGCCATCTCGAACTTCCAGGGCACTGTCTTGGCAGACACCGCCCAAGCTAGAGGAACCCTGGTCCTCACACAGAATCTGGGTACTTGCCAATTGTGCCTGGACACCATCAAGTCCACTTCTGGGAGGCCCCAACGAGCCACAATCTCCTGAAAGACTTCGGGATGTAATGCCCATTCTCCTTCCAAAAGTTTCTCCCTGCTCAGGAAATCCACCTCCATATTTTGGATTCCGCAAATGAATACAGCAAAGATGGCCGGAAAAATTTTCTCTGCCCACTGGAAAATCTTGGATACTTTCACCATTGCCATTTTGCTGCGCGTGCCCCCTTGGTTGTTCAAAAATGCCACAGCTGTGGCATTTTCCAACTGAATGCGAATGGGTCAACCCCTCAGTCTTTCCTCTGCTTGTGACAGTGTCTACCACACTGCACACAATTCCAGTACATTTAATACTGATTCTTCCCTGGACCATTGGCCCTGTAACCACAAGTTCAGAACAACTACTCCCCAGCCCTGGAGACTGGCATCAGTGGTGACCACCAGCCACTCCCACGACTGAAGCGAGCGACCCCACTGAAGAGAGTCCATGTCTGTCCACCAAAGTAACGCTGTCCTTGTCTCCAGAGTCAAGATCACTTTTTCTGATTTCATGGTTTTGGGATCTCCTGACCAACACGTCAGAATGCTCCACTGAAATGGTCGACAGTGGAACCTGGCATACTGCAGGGTCTTGAAAGTTGCCACCATTTTGCCCAATAGCATTAGGCAATGCCATACTGATGGACCAGGTGACCTCAGAATTGTCCAAACCAGCTGACAGATGTCCCTGGCTTTTACTTCTGAAAGGAATACACGATGTAGATGTGTATCCATTATGACCCCCAGAAACTGCAGTTTTTGAGTTGGACACAAGTGGGACTTTTGAAGATTCAGGATCCACACCTATAAAAATTGAATGGCTACTGACAGGTTTTGCTGTAGTTTCTCCGCTGACTCTGCTTTGAACAGTCCAAATATGGAATGACCACTATACCCTGTAGTCTCAGGACCGCTGTCATTACCGCCATAATCTGTGTGAATACCCTTGGAGCTGTAGCCAGCCCAAAGGTAAGCGCTTGAAATTGCAGGTGTAACCTTCCCATTGCAAAAAGCAGTAAGGATTGATGTTCTCTGCAAATGCGAACATATAAGTATGTGTCTTGAATGTCCATGGATGCTAGGAAATCCCCTTGATCCAAGCTCAGCAGAACTGACCTCAGGGATTCCATCCTGAAATGGTCCACCCACAGGTGGTGATTTAGAGATCTCAAATTCAAGATTGGCCTGAAAGAATTGTCCGGCTTTGGTACTAAGAAAAGAATATAGTAAAACCCCTTCTTTCTTTCCTCTTGTGGTACTGGAACCACTACACCCTTCTCCAGGAGAGACTTAAATTGGAATGGACCCAATTGTGTAGTCACCAGTTTCAAGGGTATTTTGATCCGCTCTGATCCTGAGAGGTGTGGGATAGTCCTTATTGGCCACTTGGTGGTATCCTGAAGCTGTTATAATGGACTACAACCAATGGCATGGATGGAATTAGCCTGATCGGGAGTCCCACTGCTGCAAGTGGTCAGGTATCTAATGGTGTTTGTGGCAAGAGACTTCCAAGATTGTGGGCATCCGATCAGAAGAATTAAGCAGGTGAGGCAGTCCTTTGGTGTGAAGGGGCTGACTGCTTTGTCAAGGTGTCTGTTTGGGTCTATGGGTGCCATTTGTATACCTGACTTCCCATAGGTTCATTTGCATAACACATTGGTTCAGTGACAATTTTTTTTATAAAAAACATAAAATAGACTTACTCGGAGACAATGGTATCACATCCTTATATATATCACAAATTTATTGTACAATTCGACTTTAATAAAGATGAAAAGAAGAGGTTTTTAAAAAAGATCATATAAATCTCTTCCGGGTCAGTGCCCTGTCATATGTGGACCAATCACTTCCGGTTCACGACTTCAGTTTGACATATATATTTATCTGTTGGAATATTGTATTTTATTGGGTGTCTCTTATTCACCCTAAGGTGGGATAGGTAAAGATAGCCGGTCCACTAAATGGTGATCTTCTCGATCACGAGTACAGTGTGTATTCAATTCGTAAAATATATTTTACGAATTGAAGTGACGTTACGCCCGGCGTCTGTCAGTGCTCACGTCATGTCCGGCCTACAGATGATGACAATGTGGCTCCCGGTTGTCATGGAAGCAGATGCTTCCGGCTGATAGTTATACAGCTCCCAGAAGTATCGCTGCGTTGTCATGGAAGAGTTTACATCATTTCCTGCGTGTGACACGCAGGAAGAGTAACTCTAACATGGATTTTGGAACACAAATCGGACTTTGGTATAAATTCGTCCGCTTCAATAGAGCTAATATCCATAATTGGACCTGCTATTTATGCCAAGTCTTTTGAAGTAGTTTATGTTTTGAATCCATATATTATATACAAAAATACAAATTTATCAGGTAACTTCTTACATATATATTTCATATTCAGATTATGTAGTATAGGGAATAGGTTTAAAACCCTAGAGTTTCAGAGGGACAGGATACAGTTACAATTACAAACAAATTAAAGCAAAAACAAAGAAAAAACATATACTACAAGTGGTGAATATATTGTGGTCTTCATATCGGAAACAGCAAATAGATGAACAGAATTCAAAGTCCATTTCTATAGTATCATATATCTAATTTTATAGTCAATTTCTGTAATATATCTAATTGTACGAATTTATATGACTCTATACGAGATGACAGATATAGATAAACAGGGTTCATCAATTTTATCTAGATGGAGAATCATTCTCTGGTGTATTTTTCTCACATTCGAATATATAGTAAAAGGACAGTTCCCTAGATGCACTATTGGATATACTTCATATGTGGCAAATTGTATACACTCATATTTTGCTAGAACATTTTATACACTCATATTTTGCTAGAACATTTTAATTGCACTTCACTCCGTGCTGATCATTTTTAATCTATCAGAGATAAGGAAAAATAAGAGGGAAGGGGGATGTTCATCATAAAACAACATTTAGCTCCAGTGAATTATTTAGGCCTTTTGGATAAAGAGAATTGAATTTAAAAATCCAATAGATTTCTTGGTTGCACAGGATCTTAAATCTATTCCCACCCCGTTTGGTGGTATCGATTTATTCTATACCCAGTAAGCTCAAATCTTTAGGATCACTCTTATGATGCTCAAAAAAAGTGGCGGGACACACTATGTAATATATTCTTGTTCATAATGTTTCTACGGTGTTCAAGGAATCTTACCCTCATGGGTCTGGTGGTTCTACCCACGTATTTGAGTCCGCATGTACAGGTTTGTAGATAAATAACATAATCACTATTGCAATTTATGAAGTTCTTGATAATATAGGGATTTTTTTTCCCCTTCAATTAGAATCGATTTAGTCTTATTTTGAATATGTCCACAGGTGATGCATGAATTCCTTCCACATTTGTAGCAGCCCTGGATTTTATATGGTAACCATATGTTCGGGACCCCTGGTATTGTCACTGATTCTTTGCTATTATGTCTTGGCTCTTTTAATTCACTAGGGGCCAACAGGGTTTTTAATGTTCTATTTCTTTTAAAGATGAATGAAGGTTTTGTGGGTAGTACTTCTCTTAGAATGTGGTCCTGTTTTAGAATATCATTATTTTTTTGGACAATATTTCTCACCTCTTTGTACTGGGAATTAAAGGTGGAAATGAAAGAAATTCCTTTCTCTTTTGGGGTTACAGTAATTTTCTTTTTGGGAACCAGTAAATTATCGGTACTTGTTTCCTAGAACGGCCTCAATCGCGGGCATCGTGTACCTTAAAGTTAAGGTACACAATGCCCGCAATGGACCCGATTTTGCCAAAGGCTTCAATGTTAAAATATTTTTTAACATTGAAATCGGGAGCATCGCTGTGATTCCCATGTGAGATGGACTTAATCAAGTCCATCTCATCTTGTGCCATTATAATGGCACAAGATGAGATGGACTTGATTAAGTCCATCTCACATAGGAAACAATGTGAAATGGGCCAATATGACCCATTTCACATTGTATATGGCCCCGTCGTCACCCCACGATTGACGCCAACCCGAAGCGTGGCAAGCGCAGTGAGCCCGCGAGGGGCGGCGGTGCGTGTCCTCCGACCTTTTCATACCCCTACTATCCACGTCGGTGCGGAGCTGAGAATATAAAGTGTGGCGAGCACAGCGAGCCACCGAGCCCGAAGCGTGGCGAGCGCAGCGTGCCCCGCGAGGGGACGCATATACCTGTGAAGTTATACGTGTCCCCTCGCGGGGCTCGCTGCGCTCGCCACGCTTCGGGCTCGGTGGCTCGCTGCCCTCGCCACACTTTATGTTCTCAACTCCACGCCGACGTGGATAGTAGGGGTATGAAAAGGTCGGAGGATGCGCACCGCCGCCCCTCGCGGGCTCGCTGCGCTCGCCACGCTTCAGGTTGGCGTCAATCGTGGGGTGGCAGCGTTGAGGGGGTCAAATTGGGGGTCTGGGGAATATTTTACATTGAATCCAATGTAAAATAGGGTCCCAGGGACCCTATTCACATTTAATTCAATGTAAAAATCGGGTCGATCAAGTCGGTCGCATCGCATGCGATTTGGTCGCACAACGCGATTTTTCCGACACGACCACCCCGATGCAAATCGGTGTGGCCGTGCTAGTTAACAAGTACCAAATTATCTCTATCATATTTTTTGACTTCTTCTATTGCATTTTTGACTAAATGTTCAGGATAACCTCTTGTTATAAATGATTTAGCCAGTTTGGTTGCCTGTAACTCGAATGACTGTATGTCTGAACAGTTCCATCTAAAGCAGAGCATTTGACCCTTGGGAATGTTCCTCTTCCAAAAGGGGTGGTGTGCACTATGATAGTGCAGATACGAATTCGTATTTACAGTTTTTTTTATAATTTGAGGTATGAATTTTATCCTCTCTGGCTTCCAAGCTGATATCCAAAAAGTCCATTTTTGTAGGGTGAAATGAATGAGTGAATTTAAGATTATATAAATTAGAATTGAGGTGTGTGACAAGGGTGAGTGCAGAAGATAAATTATGATATTCTAAAACAGGACCACATTCTAAGAGAAGTACTACCCACAAAACCTTCATTCATCTTTAAAAGAAATAGAACATTAAAAACCCTGTTGGCCCCTAGTGAATTAAAAGAGCCAAAACATCATAACAAAGAATCAGTGACAATACCAGGGGTCCCGAACATATGTTACCATATAAAATCCAGGGCTGCTACAAATGTTGAAGGAATTCATGCATCACCTGTGGACATATTCAAAATAAGACTAAATCGATTCTAATTGAAGGGGGAAAAAATCCCTATATTATCAAGAACTTCATAAATTGCAATAGTGATTATGTTATTTATCTACTAACCTGTACATGCGGACTCAAATACGTGGGTAGAACCACCAGACCCATGAGGGTAAGATTCCTTGAACATCGTAGAAACATTATGAACAAGAATATCTTACATAGTGTGTCCCGCCACTTTTTTGAGCATCATAAGAGTGATCCCAAAGATTTGAGCATACTGGGTATAGAACAAATCGATACCACCAAATGGGGTGGGAATAGATTTAAGATCCTGTGCAACCAAGAAATCTATTGGATTTTTAAATTCAATTCTCTTTATCCAAAAGTCCTAAATGATTCACTGGAGCTAAATGTTGTTTTATGATGAACATCCCCCTTCCCTCTTCTTTTTCCTTATCACTGATAGATTAAAAATGATCAGCAATGAGTGAAGTGTGATTAAAATGTTCTAGCAAAATATGAGTGTATAAAATGTTCTAGCAAAATATGAGTGTATACAATTTGCCACATATGAAGTATATCCAATAGTGCATCTAGGGAACTGTCCTTTTACTATATATTCGAATGTGAGAAAAATACACCAGAGAATGATTCTCCATCTAGATAAAATTGATGAACCCTGTTTATCTATATCTGTCATCTCGTATAGAGTCATATAAATTCGTACAATTAGATATATTACAGAAATGGACTATAAAATTAGATATATGATACTATAGAAATGGACTTTGAATTCTATTCATCTATTTGCTGTTTCCGATATGAAGACCACAATATATTTACCACTTCTAGTATATGTTTTTTCTTCGTTTTTGCTTTAATTTGTATGTAATTGTAACTGTATCCTGTCCCTCTGAAACTCTAGGGTTTTAAACCTATTCCCTATACTACATAATCTGAATATGAAATCTATATGTAAGAAGTTACCTGATAAATTTGTATTTTTGTATATAATATATGGATTCAAAACATAAACTACTATAAAAGACTTGGCATAAATAGCAGGTCCAATTATGGCTATTAGCTCTGTTGAAGCGGACAAATTTATACCAAAGTCCGATTTGCGTTCCAAAATCCATGTAGCAGGGTGTTTGAGGCCACTGCAAATAATACAAAACCAAATGAAGCTTTAGATGGTTTCACATAGATGGCTAAAATCCAATCGTTCCAGGGATTATGACAACTGCTCCCCTATTACACATACAGGGGAGACAGAATAAAGGGCAACATAGTGCAGGTCAATACAATAAAACAAGCTTTAATCTATAAAATGCACTTACAATAAAGTGACTTTGGTAAAAGCATGAACAAGATGGACCAGGCAAACAGCATACAAAAGATGGTAAGGCGTCCTCCTTCAGTCTGGGTCCCTTGTTCCGGAAACAAGGGGGGCTCAGTCCAGGGTTCGGCAAACTACAGCTGTCCAAACAGGTCCAAAGCGTCAAGCTGGATGGTATTACGCTTAAACGCGTTTTCGGATAGTATCCTTCATCAGAACCCTGGACTGAGCCCCCCTTGTTTCCGGAACAAGGGACCCAGACTGAAGGAGGACGCCTTACCATCTTTTGTATGCTGTTTGCCTGGTCCATCTTGTTCATGCTTTTACCAAAGTCACTTTATTGTAAGTTCATTTTATAGATTAAAGCTTGTTTTATTGTATTGACCTGCACTATGTTGCCCTTTATTCTGTTTCCCCTGTATGTGTAATCTGGGAGCAGTTGTCATAATCCCTGGACCGATTGGATTTTGGCCATCTATGTGATACCATCTAAAGCTTCATTTGGTTTTGTATTATTTGCAGTGGCCTCAAACACCCTGCTACATAGTTCACACTGAGCGCTATTATTGCCTATCCACATTTCTCTGTTCTATGCTGTATTTCGAATAGTCTCAGGTGTTTCTACTCTGTTGATTGGCTTATAGCTGCACTGTGTTCTAATTGCGCACTTATCTGGTTCATACCTTTTTTTGCCTGTTCCAAAATCCATGATAGAGTTACTCTTCCTGCGTGTCACACGCAGGAAATGATGTAAACTCTTCCATGACAACGCAGCGATACTTCCGGGAGCTGTAAAACTATCAGCCGGAAGCATCTGCTTCCATGACAACTGGGAGCCACATTGTCATCATCTGTAGGCCGGACATGACGTGCGCACTGACAGATGCCGGGCATAACGTCACTTCCGGGCCGGTCTGAATATATTTTACGAATTGAATACACACTGTACTCGTGATCGAGAAGATCACCATTTAGTGGACCGGCTATCTTTACCTATCCCACCTTAGGGTGAATAAGAGACACCCAATAAAATACAATATTCCAACAGATAAATATATATGTCAAACTGAAGTCGTGAACCGGAAGTGATTGGTCCACATATGACAGGGCACTGACCCGGAAGTGATTTATATGATCTTTTTTAAAAACCTCTTCTTTTCATCTTTATTAAAGTCGAATTGCACAATAAATTTGTGATATATATAAGGGGATCGAGTATTAAATCCCGGCGGTCAGGATCCCGGCGTTCAGAATCCCGACGCTGGAATCCCGACCGCTGAAATCCCGACAAGGATGTGATACCATTGTCTCCGAGTAGGTCTATTTTATGTTTTTTATAAAAAATGTTGTCACTGAACCAATGTGTTATGCAAATTAACCTATGGGAAGTCAGGTATAAAAATGGCACCCATAGACCCAAACAGACACCTTGACAAAGCAGTCAGCAGCACTGCGAAATGCGTTGGTGCAATACTTGTCTGGACCCCCATCACTTCAAGGACTCACCCCCTTCACACCAAAGGACTGCCTCACCTGCTTAATTCTTCTGATCGGATGCCCACAATCTTGGAAGTCTCTTGCCACAAACACCGTTGGATACCTGACCACTCGCAGCAGTGGGACTCCCGATCAGGCTAATTCCATCCATGCCATCGGTTGTAGTCCATTATAACAGCTTCAGGATACCATCAAGTGGCCAATAAGGACTATCCCACACCTCTCAGGATCAGAGCGGATCAAAATACCCTTGAAACTGGTGACTATACAATTGTGTCCATTCAAATTTATTTTATACCATATGGTTCATTTTAATGTGTCATTTATATTATTGTTCTTAACATTGTGTATAATAAATATTGTTACATTGTAATATCAGCACTGCTCCATTTTATTTATTCATTTTTGTTCCTCTATTTGGGAGCTGACTACTCCCTCAAGCAGCTGCTGTCTTGATTAAACTACTCCTGGTAGGCGCTCCATACTAACCTCGGTTAGTTCTCTCCCTTTTTGAATGGCATTTTCCTGCTCCTCTGCAGCATATAGATGGCAGGGCAAGTTGAGGAGTTTTTGCAGCCACTCCAGCCTTCGGCAGGCAGTGGCAGAATGCCAAAAGTGTCCGCAAATTTTGCGGGCCACCACAAGCATCTCCTGCACGCTCCTGTCACATCTCATGAAATGCTGCACCACCAAATTTATTGTGTGGGCAAAACATGACACGTGCTAGAAATTGCCCATGTTTAATGCCCGCACAATGTTACTGGCATTGTCCGACACCACAAATCCCCAGGAGAGTCTAAGGGGGGTAAGCCAATGGGAGATGATTTCCCTCAATTTCTCTAAGAGGTATTGTGCCTCTTCCTGAAACCTGTGATACATAGCGTAGCCTGCCTTGGAAGGAGCTGGCGTGCAGGTGATGCTGCTGCTGCAGAAGGCGATGCATCTACCCAGTGGGCTGTCACAGTCATATAGTCCTTAGTTTGCCCTGATCCACTTGCCCACATGTCCATAGTTAAGTGGACAGTGGGTACAGCCGCATTTTTCAGAGCACTGAGGACACTTTTTTGACATCCATGGACATCGCGGGTATTGCCTGCCTAGTGAAGTGTAATCTGGATGAGATTTGGTACCAGGGACACAATACCTCCATCAACCATCTAAATCCCACGCCACTAATGGCGAACAACGGATGCACATCTAACACCGACATACTGTAGCTGTCAAGGCTGCAGTTATCCGCTTTGCCATAGGATGACTGCTGTCGAATTTCGTCCTCATGGCAAACGACTGTTGGACAGTCAATTGCTTAGTGAAAGACGTAGTGGTCTTACGACTTCTCTGGGATGATGACCGACTCCCAGCAGCAGCAACAGCAGCAGCAGCAGTAGTAGGCGTAGCGCTGCAGCAGGATCCTCTGGAGGAATCTCGGATAGAAGAGGAGTCAGTCACGCTCGTGACATGGCCTTCAGGACTCCCCCTGATCCGTATTGAGGAGGAAATTGACGAGGAGGGAGTTGGTGGTGTGCTTTTCAGGCGCTTGGCTCCAAAAGGAGGACCAAGGGATTTAGGTGTCACTGGACTTCTAGCCACAGTTCCTGAAGTAAACACTGATTTATGAAGGGTCTTCAGGTGTTGTATAAGGGAGGATGTCCCTAGGTGGGCAAGATCCTTACCCCTGCTTATTGGAGCTTTACATAAGCTACATATGGCAATAAATTTGTTGTCCGGATTCGGATAAAAAACATTCCAGACTGTAGAGGTGGATTTATTGGTCCTCTGCCCAGGCATGATGATGGGCTTTTTCATCCCATGTGCAACACCTGTTTCCCCCCTGGTGCCTCATTTAGGCAAACCACCTCAGCCTCGTCAACTTCCTCCTCAGCATCAGCTACATCAATATCCTCCTTTCGGTCTACAACATTGACACCTTCATTATCGAAATCAGGAACTGGACTGTGTGTGATCCTTCCAGCATATGCATATGCAGAGGGAGTGCTGAAAATGGTGGAAGGAGCCACCTCTTCCCATACAGCGATGGGAACATCAAGCATCGCAACCACCAACACCCGTGTACTCTCCTTTGGGGTTTGTGATAACATGTCTTCTTTAGTAGGCAGAGATGTTTGCTGTGTTTTTGATGACAACTGAAATCTCTTCAAATTTCTAAAGGGGGAGTAGGAGGGATTGCATGGTCATGTGTAGTTGAACCACCAGTCATGAATACAGGCCAGGGCCTTAACGTTCCTTGCAACTCTGTGCCATAAATGGCACATTGCTAATTTTACATTTCTTCTCCAATGATTTGAATTTATTTATTTTTTGGACCTCCTTTTACTCAACTTTGGCTTTTTGGATTTTACATGCCCCGTACTTTAACACTGGGCATCAGCCTTGGCAGACGACGTTGATGGCATATTATCGTCTATTTCATCATTAATACTTGCATTTGCAGCACATTCGGAAGTAAGAGTGAGCGGCCCTTCATCTTTCCCTAATTGATTCTCCATATTTTGTATCTCCATTATTTTTGTGGAGTTATGCAATATATTACACCACAGGACAGCACCACTACAGTGCAAGTATATATGGCAGTAGATTCACCAATAGAGAGGTATTATATATACAATTATAAGGTAGTCAATCAATTAAGCACCACCAGAAAGATATACGGTAGTCAATTACGCACCACCAGAAAAATATACGGTAGTCAATTAATTACGCATCACCAGAAAAATATATGGTAGTCAATTAATTACGCACCACCAGAAAAATATATACGGTAGTCAATTAATTACGCACCATCAGAAAAAAATACGGTAGTCAATTAGTTATGCACCACCAGAAAGCTATATTGTAGTCAATTAATTACCTACCACCAGACAGTATACGGTAGTCAATTAATTACGCACCACCAGAAAGATATATGGTAGTCAATTAATTACGCACCACCAGAAAACTATACTGTAGTCAATTAATTACGCACCACCAGAAAAATATATGGTAGTCAATTAATTAGGCCCCACCAGAAATGTATACAATAGTCAATTAATTACGCACCACCAGTATATTATATGGTAGTCAATTAATTAGGCCCCACCAGAAAGATATACGGTAGTCAATTAATAAGGCCCAACCAGAAATGTATACGGTAGTCAATTAATTACGCACCACCAGAAAATTATACGGTAGTCAATTAATTAGGCCCCACCAGAAAGATATACTGTATTCAATTAATTACGCACCACCAGAAAAATATACAGATGTACCGGGTGTCATCTTTGCTGGCGATCCGCCAGCAGCATGGCGCCGCCATCTGACTGTGACGCGCGTGCGTCCCCCACGCACGCGCGTCACAGTATCCGGGCGACGGGGCGGCGAGGCGGACGTGTTACTGTCCGCCTCCCGCTCGAGGGGCAGGAGGGGGGACCCGAGGAGGCTACGGGGGGGGTGCGGTCGCCCGGTGTGGGCACCGGGCGATCAAGGGCAAACCCGTCGGAAGAGGACGCGCGCGCACCTCGTGCGCGAGCGTCCCCTTCCGGCATACAGATGGCGGCGGGGCAGGGGATGGCGATGGCGACGCCATCGCCATCACCTGCAAAGATGAGACCCGACCCATCTGTAGGGTAGTCAATTAATTACGCACCACCAGAAAAATATATGGTAATCAATTAATTAGGCCACACCAGAAAGATATACGGTAGTCAATTAATTATGCACCACCAGAACGATATACGGTAGTCAATTAATTACTCACCACCAGCAAAATATACTGTAGTCAATTAATTACGCACCACCAGAAAAATATAAGGTAGTCAATTAATTAGGCCCCACCAGAAATATATACGGTAGTCAATTAATTACGCACCACCAGAAAAATATATGGTAGTCAATTAGGCCCCACCAGGAAGATATACAATAGTCAATTAGTTACTTACAACCAGAAAAATATACGGTTGTCAATTAATTACGCAGCACCAGAAAAATACACAGTAGTCAATTAATTTGGCCCCACCAGAAAGATATACAATAGTCAATTAATTACACTCCACCAGAAAAATATATCGTTGTCAATTAATTAGGCCCCACCAGAAAGATATACGGTAGACAATTAATTATGCACCACCAGAAAGATATACGGTAGACAATTAATTACGCACCACCAGGAAAATATTCGGTAGTCAATTAATTACGCACCACCAGAAAAATATATGGTTGTCAATTATTTAGGCCCCACCAGAAAGATATACGGTAGTCAATTAATTACGCACCACTAGAAAAATATATGGTAGTCAATTAATTACGCAGCACCAGAAAGATATACGGTAGTCAATTAATTACTCACCACCAGCAAAATATACTGTAGTCAATTAATTACGCACCACCAGAAAAATATATGATAGTCAATTAATTAGGCCCCACCAGAAAGATATACAATAGTCAATTAATTACTCACCACCAGAAAGATATACGGTAGTCAATTATTTACGCATTACCAGAAACATATACTGTAGTCAATTAATTACGCACCACCAGTAAAATATACGGTAGTCAATTAATTACGCACCACCAGAAAAATATACGGTTGTCAATTAATTACGCAGCACCAGAAAAATACACAGTAGTCAATTAATTTGGCCCCACCAGAAAGATATACAATAGTCAATTAATTACGCACCACCAGAAAAATATACGGTAGTCAATTAATTACACTCCACCAGAACAATACACAGTAGTCAATTAATTAGGCCCCACCAGAAAGATATACGGTAGTCAATTAATTACGCACCACCAGAAAGATATATGGTAGACAATTAATTACGCACCACCGGGAAAATATCCGGTAGTCAATTAATTACGCACCACCAGAAAAATATATGGTTGTCAATTATTTAGGCCCCACCAGAAAGATATACGGTAGTCAATTAATTATGCACCACTAGAAAAATATATGGTAGTCAATTAATTACGCACCACCAGAAAAATATACGGTATTCAATTAATTACGCACCACCAGAATAATATACGGTAGTTAATTAATTATGCAGCACCAGAAAAATACACAGTAGTCAATTAATTTGGCCCCACCAGAAAGATATACGGTAGTCAATTAATTACACTCCACCAGAAAAATATACGGTAGTTAATTAATTAGGCCCCACCATAAAGATATACGGTAGTCAGTTAATTACACTCCACCAGAAAAATATACGGTAGTTAATTAATTAGGCCCCACCAGAAAGATATACGGTAGTCAATTAATTATTCACCACCAGAAATATATACGGTAGTCAATTAATTACGCACCACCAGAAAGATATATTGTAGACAATTAATTACGCACCACCAGGAAAATAATTATATTTCTATGCACCACCAGAGAAATATATGGTAGTCAATTATTTAGGCCCCACCAGAAAGATATATTGTAGTCAATTAATTACGCACCACCAGAAAAATATACGGTAGTCAATTAATTACGCACCACAAGAAAAATATACGGTAGTCAATTAATTTACGCACCACCAGAAAAATATACGGTAGTCAATTAATTACGCACCACCAGAAAAATATACGGTTGTCAATTAATTACGCAGCACCAGAAAAATACACAGTAGTCAATTGGGAGGTTATTCTGGTTGGTGCGTACATTTCCGAAATCTTTCGGAGCGGTCCGCACGCCATGCTGTGCGGACATCGTACGAAGAAACGCCCACCGGACCTCCGCTGACGTACGGACTCACACTAGAAGAACAGGGCGTGTTTACGGACGACATCCAAACCTTGCGTGTGCGATTTTCTAAATTCCGAAATCGGTCACATGACACACTTATGCAATTAGGTTACCTCATTAAAAAGTGTTTGTTTGCTATTGGAATCAATTAAATCCTAATACATACTTAAACACATTACTACTACATTCATTACAAACATTAACCCTTACATCATGTGAAGTTCTATTTATTCATTGTTACGTTTATCTAGTTTTTATGTATGCATATTATATCACAATTGCACGTCAAATGCAATATTCTACAATGTGCTAATTATTACTAACACATACTTAAGGAAACTTCACAGTTATAAACACAGTGTGTGTGTGTATTTTGTTGTTTGGATAATGTTAATTGCTCTACAATTTTAGTACATTTGTGTATTAGAATACACAGAAAAAAGAAGACTTGTGTTGGTGTTGGTGGAAGTGATCAAGCCCTGAACGGGCGAAACGCGTTTTCCTGCACTTCGGCACACAGCCCTACCCATATGCAACTTGCTCCGGGACGGAGAGACACGCTGCCGGCTAGAGGGACACGGAACGAGCCAGACACTGAACGAGCTAGACTCATATGTATGGACCAAATTTTCCTGCACTTCGGCACACAGCCCTACCCATATGCAACTTGCTCCGGGACGGAGAGACACGCTGCCGGCTAAAGGGACACGGAACGAGCCAGACATTGAACGAGCTAGACTCGTATGTATGGACCAAATTAGCAGACTGTTTCTGCATTTCGACACACAGCCCTATCTATAGGGAACCTGCTTCGGGACGGAGAGACATTGCCAGTGAAAACCCGCGCCTAGACGGAGGGACAGAGAGACGCTATCACTACTAGTAAAAGGATATTGAAAGAGCCAGACATACGTATACCGGCTGTACTAATAGACAGCAGTGGATCTACACAAACGGACGCTTCTGTCCTGCCGCTGGCAGCAATACTCTGAAAATCAACACCAGATAAGTAAAACAAATACATATCAAAGCAAATACCACGCATTTAGACATCTATTAAATATATTTGCATTAACTAAATTGTGATAGCGCACCTGATACTACTATTACTGGTGATATTCTATAAACGCACTGTGTGGAGCAATACAGCTCTAGTTAGGCAGCAATACCAGCGCTGCCCTAGAACTATGGTTATTGCGTGTATATGTATATAAAAAACTAATCAATACTGGTACCTTGTGACTATGATCCATAAATTAACGCTGTAATCCATACTGAAGTAGAGGGCTACTCACTATTACCTTTCTGTGGATTTCTCTCACTCGCGGGACCGGTAGTACATGTCCTGCAATACGTATCAGCACCAGGACTTTTTTGTCTACATGTTAAACGCTGAGAAGTAGAGAATCTACACTTAATCTATCCCTCTTTCAGACTGACAGGGGTCCCATAAGATCTCTCATCCCTCATCCGCTTGTAAAAGATGAGATGACAGCAGAATCCATGTGGGAAACTTTACCCTGTCAATCTCTATTAAACTTTGCTCTCTTCTATGTAATGGCAATTGATACTGTGTAAATGTTACAATTAAACAGTAACTTAAGATAAATTGTTTCTAAAAAACTGTCAATCTAATACAGCCACTCTCTGTATAGTTCGCACAGAGAAACTACTTTCCTTTTCATTCCTCTCTCACTTATACCCCTTTTACACCAAAAACCCTGGTCGGACCCTGGTCTTTGAATGCTGGAGTATCCAGGGTCTGACCCTGCTTTATACCCCATTTACACAGCACTTTGACCTGGGTCGGACCTGGGTCTGCACCATTTACACTGAACCTGGGTCAGCCCTGCCTTAAATAATATTTTATATATATATTTATAGAAAAAAATATATATATATATATAGAAATATATATATATATATATAGAAATATATAATATATAGAAATATTATATATATATATATATATATATATATATATATATATATCAGGGCTGACCCAGGTTAAGTGTTTTTTTTTTTTTTTTTTTAAGGTGCTGGGGGTGCCGGAGGGTACCTGTCCTGCCTGCTGTGCTTGGTGTACCTGGGGGTACCGGGGTGCTGGGGGGTGCAAGGGGTGCTGAAGGTACCTGTCCTGTCTGCGGTCGGATCTCAGCGGAGAAGATGATGTGCGCCGTTGCTGTACCACCCCCCCCCCTCCCCGGCAGACGGTCCCTGCGGCGTGCGGCGTATGGAGTGTCAGTGGCGGGGGTCCCTCTGGCGCATGGGAACTAGTACTAGTTCCTATGCGCTGGAGGGACCGCCGATACTGACACTCCATACGCCGCAGGGACCGGCTGCCGGATGCGGGGGGGGGGGGGGGGGGTGATACAGCAGCGGCGCACATCATCTTCTCCGCTGAGATCCGACCGCAGGCAGGACAGGTACCCCCAGCACCCCTAGCACCCCCGTACCCCCAGCACAGCAGGCTGACAGGTACCCCCCTCTCCTCAGCAGCCGCAGGGACCCCCCTCCTCCCGCAGCAGCTGGGAACATCTTCCCCAGCGCTGCACGCTGTGGACCCGCTGCGGGTGCCTGCACCCGCAGCGGGACCATTTACACCGACATTTACACGGGTCCTATCCGTGTTCTACCCAGGTCAGGACCTGGGTAGAGGACCCGTGTAAATGGAAACGGATACCCCCCATTTACACCGCCGCGGATCTGGGTCTGACCCGCCGCTGACCCGGATTTTTCGGCGGTGTAAAAGGGGTATTAGCTGACAGCGGGACGGCGTCACTGCAAGTGTTATTTAAACATCAGTGCTGCTGAACCTATGTAGGCAAGCAGCAGAAGGAAATAACCTGTCATTTCTGAGTAACTAGCCTCTCTGTCTTTCTAAATTTCCACATCTCACCATCCTCTATAACATGATGGTGAGAACAGGAAAATAAGCAGAGGACTTTGCCGGGAGCTCACAGTTTGATTAACTCTCTCTTTTACCTGGGATTTATAATACTCAGAGTAATATTAAGTTATCATACACAATTCCCCCCAGGAACAGTACTTCATAGCGTTTCACAAATTACAATGGAAATTCACTGTGTCGACAACTTCTGGAGCTAACATAGGCAACTCATTAGAAAGTAATAATTATTGACTGCCTTGAATTGAATCATATGGGTACAGGTATCATTTAGAGATACATAAATATTATTCTTCTGTGTGCAATTAATATATGTTAGTTTGTCAATGTGTTGTCTGTAAATCGTGAAAAATTATTATATATATTTTTTCTCAGTAACTCCTAAACCCCGTTCATACCTAAATTGGAGGGGTACTATAGGACTTTTTTCTAAGTGATTTAATAAAAGCTAATTTTTAATATTTTATAACTTATGCATCCATATCTTTAATTCCAGTGCCCCCAACACAAGTCTTCTTCTTTCTTCTTTTTTCTGTGTATTCTTGTATTGCTTCTGACTTAGGGGAGCACCTCCTACCCTTAAATACTTTATAGCCGCTAACAGCTATTAATAGAGGGTATAGGAGTATCTACTGCCTAGCAACTTTCTAAGGGTACATTGTACTACTAGGCAGCAATCCTGTGCGAAATCACACAAACCCATATCTACATTTGTGTATTGCAAGGATCTGCACACTACAATAACATACATCTATATACAGTATGTACCTTTTGCTAATTAAAAATATTCTAAACAATTTACACATATACTGTTTAATGTCAAAAAAACACACAGACAACTTCTAACTGTTAACAACTATTTATTTTATGTACAAAATATAGAAAAAAAAATTCAAAGTAGCAGATCTGTTAGGTCCTGCAGATCTGCCAGGACCAGGTGCAGGTGTGCCCTGAGACGCAGGAGGGCCCCACGTACATCCTCATCTGCTTGGGTAGGCTCATCTGTGGGCATGTTAAAGGGGGTAAAATTAGTAATGATATTCATGAATACATTTAACATAGTCATACATAAATTTAATAAATGCAAGGTGACAGGTGTGTGTGTATGTATATATATATATATATATATATATATATATATATATATATATATATATATATATATGTATATAGAGACATATATAACTATATATATGACACATACATCTATACAAACATGCATACATACTAGATGGAAAGCCTGTTTTTTTCCCTCTACCCTTTACTCTGTAGAACACCTCACAGTCATAGTGCTCCTTCTGAATGAAACCCACCCATGACTAAGCTATGAGAAGCATGTCATGAGCTCCACCAATAACAACTCATCAAAAAGCGCTCAGTGTCTGTTCTCTGATGCAACGTGGCATGGGACTTAGTCAACTCTCAGGAATGCACAGTACATTTGTGCAATCATGCATGGCTTGCCTGCTGATGGTCTGCTCCATAAATCATTGTCATAATGCCAGGTAGGTGAAGCTGCAGCACTAACCCACTCCCATGCACAAAATCATTATTAAGACAAAATCAACCAAAAATGATGTTGGCAAAAATACATGCAAACCACAGGGGGTGGTTAGCTAGAGGAGAGCCCAGGGGCACTGACCACTTGTGACTCCATTCTAAGCCATGCCTGTCCATACTCCATTTATGCCATACTTAATCTAGTTTAGAAATATCAATCAACTGTAAACTCTATTCACCTATATAAGGCTACAGATTGTACGCTTGCAGCAGGGACATGTAACCCTAAGATGAGCACGTCATCCCTTTCTTCAAGGATACAGATTAACTGCACAGGTTCAGTGGCAGTTAAAATCGACCTGAAAGCCATCCCCACAACCTGTGTAATTAATATGTGTCCAAGATTAAAGGGATGGTTTGGACACCCTATCTAACCCCTAAGTGTGTCTGTTGGTACCCAGTTTGTTTTATGACTTTATAGTATTTTAAAACACAATTGAATCACCAGTGCTACATAGCAAATAGTAGATGAGAAAAGGAATAATGATTCTTTATGTATACATACCACTTTCGGGCGCCTGCACCACCTCACAGGCCTCCTCATCCTCCTCTAGCTCCACCTCCTCCTCTTCTTCCCTGGTCTCCTCAGCTGTCACCACCTCCTCCTCCACTGCCACCACCTCCTCCTCCACTGCCACCACCTCCTCCACTTCCTCCCCTTCCTCTGGCACCTCCTCCGCCTCCACTTCCTCCGCCTCCCCTTCCTCCAGCACCACCACCTCGGCCATCTCCTCTGTTACCTCCTCCTGGGCCTGGGCCGCCTCTGCCTCCTCCCGGGCCTGTCGTGCATAATCCCGTGCTGTGTTGGAGAAAAAAAAAACACATAAGTGCCAATTAGGGGTCATTGGGATAGATGTATTAAGCCTTAACAAGCAATAAATGCAAAGGTGATAAGTAGAGATAAATGTCCAGCCAATCAGCTCCTTACTGGCTTTTATCAAACACAGCCTGTAACATGGCAGTTATGATGTGACATTTGGCCCATTGTATGCATGACAAACAATACTCCTAGACAATTACATATTATATCCACATTACAGGATGTCAAACAGGAAGTAGCACACATATAGTGTATGCCATGTTTAACTCATGATCAGCCAGGTTACCTTATTGGCTTAAAAAAGGTCATGTAAGCAATAATGTACAAATGCCCATGTAATGTGTAAACACTCACATCGCGCAATGCTGGCCCTGATTCGCTGGAGCAAATCTGGCTGTCGACGCCTCAGGTCTGACCATCGCCGCTCCAGCTGAGCGATGGTCCTCCGCACCTGGGTGCGGGCGTAGATTCGGCGGCGGGCCGCAGCATATGCACTGCGCTTCTGCCGATTGCTAATGAATGGGCCCGCATGCCCCAGCCTAGTCTCCATAACGGAGACCAGTGCCCTGAGCTCCGCAGGCGAAAATGGAGCTGCTCTCCCATAGGCCGCCATCTTAGCAATGGCGCAATACAAGCAATCATGTCCTGTAATTGGTTGTTCACAGTGATATTTGGTATTAACTTTATTGTTCATTTTTACATTAACAGCGTGTATGCGCCACAACAGACGGCTAAAACATCGCATTGCAAAACAACCCTTGCTGTAGCTTTGCATCGCTGAGCTGACCTTGGCATTACTTAGTATCTACAAAACAGACAGGGTGAAAGAAGTTGGGAAAACATTATACTCACCAAACATGGCTGAAAACAACAGGTGAAATAGTGTGCAACACTATCCAGTTACACATAACTCTACAAAGTACTAAAATAGACAGCTTTATTAGTGTGAAAGCTATACACCTGAAACATAGCAAATAGTGCAAGACCTTTTCACAATATTAGGCCATGGTGCCATGTAAACACTTACCTTATACAGGCCCACACTAGAGATGTGGATTCAAATGTACCTAGCATCAAGGCAGTATTGAGAGACCTATCACATGTGATTTGGATGCAAGCACTGATTACTATTGCCTAAGTTGTGGACTGGATTAACATATGGAATGGGTTAGTGTCATTTGTTGTACATACTAAACAAGTGCACAGTACAAATGCACATTCACATATAGATTTCATGTCTGGCCATAATTGTAGGTGTTTATTGGTGTTCAAATCTGCCAATAAGTACTAAATCAGACTTTGAAAGTATGCCTGGTTTTAGACTTTTGTTTGTCCGCTGGTATGGACGAGGCCTATGCGCCGCACGGTGTACGCTGGCGTACGGAACGCTGCCGCAAAGAACGCAGGGTGTGGCTGATGTACGCCAATGACAGAAATAGTATATAAAGGTGTGCTAGAAAACCAAAATGTTGTTGCAAACATGGCTGGATCTCAATCTGAGGGAGACCAAGAGTACCAGGAACTCATTGCTCGCCTGGACTCCAGCACCTCCTATGTGCCCCTCACCACAGACCAGCCAGTGGGAGAAGAGCAGGCAGCTGGCCCAGCAACATCAGGCCAATGTACAGATGCCCAATCTGCAGCTGGGCCATCTTCTGCCTCAGCAGAATCATTGGGAACACAGCAGGTGGCTTCCCAACAGAGTAGCCTGGCCAGCACTTCAAGTACAGCGACAGGTGGCCGTGGCCGTGGGCGTGGCCAAAAGAGGCCAACAGAGGAACCAAGCAGCAGAAACATGGCATTCGAACCGCAGGAGCTTGCCATACTGGTACCCCGTGCACGGGATTGGATAGAGTGTCCACAGGACAGGTTGACACACACAAGGAGATGGAAGATTTGGGAGGACATAACTGTGGAGATTAATGCGGTAGCTCCACAAGTTCGTGAGGCGGAGCACGTAAAGAAGAGGCAAGTTCATGTGTGTTACATTTAAGCAAAACAAGACCAGTAATGTTTTTATTAGACGGTAGATGGAGTTGGTAAATGGTCGGTCCAGTTGCTAGGAGCAACAGACATGATTGCCATGTCACTTAGTCGATAGTTATTGTAGGGTGAGTGTGAATGTATCTTCTAAGGGTTGGTTTTATAGTTTAATATAATGTAAGTTATGTGGAATGAAGCACATGTTGTAATCTGTTGCAGATTGCAATGGCTGCTACAGCAAACATCAGGAGTGACATGTAGTAATATGTAAACTTTGATTGCAGGTGGCACGACTTCAAAACCAACCTGAAGAAGAAACTGACCAAACGGTGGGAACACAGCCACACCTCTGGGGCTGGCCCCATGCCAGGCCGCCTGAAACTCACCCCCCTGGAGGAAATGGCAGAGTGCTGTATTGCAATAGAGGAGGTCCGGGGGGTGAGCAACATGGATAGCGAGGCCCCAGCAGAAGTCTTTGCTGCTTTTGTTGAAGGTAATTATTTGGCATGGCATAAGTAGTTGGTACTAATTTTCTTGGAATGTGTTGTAACTGTAATTTTCTCTTTCACCAGCATCCCCGCCGTTTGGTCATGCAAGTCTTCAGGGGGTGGATGAGTCTGTGCCACCTGCCACCAGTGGCAGCCATGTGCAGCAGCAGTAGCCAACGGCCGAAACGGTTTACGACAGGTGGGTGCAGATGCTTGGCCAGATTCACCAGCAGGGAGAGTTAGCATCAGAGCGGATGCGTAGGACCAAGGAGGTCATGCAGGGTTTTGTCAGCACCCAGCAGGCAATAGCTGGGAGCCAACAGGCTATTGCTGAGACCCAGCAGGCCATGGCTGGCACCCAGCAGTCCATAGCTGCCAGCCTGCAGGTGCTGGCAGATCAAGCCCTGCGCCAAAATGACCTCCTCCTCCACCATAATGAGCTTATGGTGGAGCTAGTTTCCAGCAATAGGGCCCTATTGTCATCCGTTTCTGGTGCATTTCCAACACCAGCACTCCCTGCTGGCAGAGGGGAAACACCATCCCTCCTTCACCAGCATCTGCTCCACCTGGGCCACCATCCCAACGTGGCCGTGGCCGAGGAGCTGCTGCACGTGGCAAGGAGCCTACCAGGCCCAAATGTGCCAGAAAATGAACTTGTGTCCGCATTAATCTCCACCCTTATGTCTTCCCAAATCTTTCATTTAGCTGTGTGTGTCAGCTTCCTGTGTCCAATCCCGTGCAGAGGGTACCCACATTTGCCCTCGGTTCGAATGTCTTGTTTGGTTCCCCTGTTGCCCTCTTTTGGCTACCATTACTGTCTGCTGTACTTGAAGTGTTGGTGCTATACTTTTGTTGTGAAGCCACCTGATGTGTTCCGAATGATTCTGCTGTGGCTATGTATGTCAATAATACATTGTTTTATTTTTATTTATTTTTCATCATTCCTGGTATGGTACCTTTAATTTGTTGCATGTGTCCAAAAACATGCTTTTTCCATTTTCTGTTTGACGTTATTGTAATAAATTTATATTTTTATCCCCAAATGTGTGGTTTTATTGGTAAATGTAGAAGTGACATGTATATTTATATTAGTGATAGGAAGTTCTGTCCATTGGTTGCAGTGTAAATGTGTGTCAAAACTGCAGCATATATTTGTGTGTTTAGTAATGGTCCATTTAAGCTGCAATGGTTCCAATTGAAGCAATGACAAGAGTGTAATTAATGAGTAATGAGTAAAGGAGTGGATTGTATTGTGTTCAGCTGACATTGGTTGCGGTGCGCCCGTACTGATTAGGCGTTCCGAATACCTAGCGCATGACCGAGTGGTGTCCGCAAAGAAATACTTGCTTATGGACACCGCATATTTCTAGCCTTTTGGTTCTTGTGCATTCGGTGTGCTGTCCGAATGCACGCCTACCAGAATGAGTGCACTCCCTCATGTACGCCCATGTTTACGCCCAGTTTAGCCCACTTTGAAACTACGCCCCTGTGTAGTTCCGAATGACGCCCCTAATACGCCCATATTTCACGAGTGAATGCGGTGCACATTTCTATACGGTGTTAGTGCGAACAAGTACGGAGACCATGCGTGGCACATGCGCATAGCGTTGCCCACGCATGTGCAGACGGCTAAAAAACGCCATCCGAAAGAAAGTATGCATCGACCAGAATAAGGCCCTTAATTTGGCACCACCAGAAAGATATACAATAGTCAATTAATTACGCACCACCAGAAAAATATACGGTAGTCAATTAATTACACTCCACCAGGAAAATACACAGTAGTGAATTAATTAGGCCCCACCAGAAAGCTATACAGTAGTCAATTATTACGCACCACCAGAAAGATATACGGTAGACAATTAATTACACACCACCGGGAAAATATTCGGTAAGTCAATTAATTACGCACCACCAGAATAATATACGGTTGTCAATTATTTAGGCCCCACCAGAAAGATATACGGTAGTCAATTACGCACCACTAGAAAAATATATGGTAGTCAATTAATTACGCACCACCAGAAAAATATACGGCAGTTAATTAATTACGCACCACTAGAATAATATATGGTAGTTAATTAATTATGCAGCACCAGAAAAATACACCGTAGTCAATTAATTTGGCCCCACCAGAAAGATATACGGTAGTTAATTAATTGCACTCCACCAGAAAAATATACGGTAGTTAATTAATTAGGCCCCACCAGAAAGATATACGGTAGTCAATTATTATGCACCACCAGAACGATATACGGTAGTCAATTAATGACGCACCACCAGAAAAATATATGGTAGTCAATTAATTAGGCCCCACCAGAAAGATATACAATAGTCAATTAATTACGCACCCCCAGAAAAATATACGGTAGACAATTAATTACGCACCACCAGTAAAATATACGGTAGTCAATTAATTACACACCACCAGAAAAATATACGGTTGTCAATTACGCAGCACCAGAAAAATACACAGTAGTCCATTAATTTGGCCCCACCAGAAAGATATACAATAGTCAATTAATGACACTCCACCAGAAAAATATATTGTCGTCAATTAATTAGGCCCCAACAGAAAGATATACGGTAGTCAATTAATTACGTACCACCAGAAAGATATACGGTAGACAATTAATTACGCACCACCAGGAAAATATTCGGTAGTCAATTAATTACGCATCACCAGAAAAATATACGGTTGTCAATTATTTAGGCCCCACCAGAAAGATATACGGTAGTCAATTAATTACGCACCACTAGAAAAATATTTGGTAGTCATTTAATTACGCAGCACCAGAAAGATATACGGTAGTCAATTAATTACTCACCACCAGAAAAATACACTGTAGTCAATTAATTACGCACCACCAGAAAAATATATGGTAGTCAATTAATTAGGCCCCACCAGAAATATATACGGTAGTCAATTAAAATACGCACCACCAGAAAAATATATGGTAGTCAATTAATTAGGCCCCCCCAGAAAGATATACAATAGTCAATTAATTACACACCACCAGAAAGATATACGGTAGTCAATTATTTACGCATTACCAGAAACATATACTGTAGTCAATTAATTACGCACCACCAGAAAAATATACGGTTGTCAATTAATTATGCAGCACCAGAAAAATATACGGTAGTCAATTAATTTGGCCCCACCAGAAAGATATACAATAGTCAATTAATTACGCACCACCAGAAAAATATACGGTAGTCAATTAATTACACTCCACCAGAACAATACACAGTAGTCAATTAATTAGGCCCCACCAGAAAGATATACGGTAGTCAATTAATTACACTCCACCAGAACAATACACAGTAGTCAATTAATTAGGCCCCACCAGAAAGATATACGGTAGTCAATTAATTACGCACCACTAGAAAAATATATGGTAGTCAATTAATTACGCACCAGAAAAAATATACGGTAGTCAATTAATTACGCACCACCAGAATAATATACGGTAGTTAATTAATTATGCAGCACCAGAAAAATACACAGTAGTCAATTAATTTGGCCCCACCAGAAAGATATACGGTAGTCAATTAATTACACTCCACCAGAAAAATATACGGTAGTTAATTAATTAGGCCCCACCAGAAAGATATACGGTAGTCAATTAATTGCACTCCACCAGAAAAATATATACGGTAGTCAATTAATTATTCACCACCAGAAATATATACGGTAGTCAATTAATTACGCACCACCAGAAAGATATACGGTAGACAATTAATTACGCAACACCAGGAAAATAATTTTATTTCTATGCACCACCAGAGAAATATATGGTAGTCAATTATTTAGGCCCCACCAGAAAGATATATTGTAGTCAATTAATTACGCACCACCAGAAAAATATACGGTAGTCAATTAATTACGCACCACCAGAAAAATATACGGTAGTCAATTAATTACGCAAAACCAGAAAAATATACGGTAGTCAATTAATTACGCACCACCAGAAAAATATACGGTTGTCAATTAATTACGCAGCACCAGAAAAATACACAGTAGTCAATTATTTGGCCCCACAAGAAAGATATACAATAGTCAATTAATTACGCACCACCAGAAAAATATACGGTAGTCAATTAATTACACTCCACCAGGAAAATACACAGTAGTGAATTAATTGGGCCCCACCAGAAAGCTATACGGTAGTCAATTAATTACGCACCACCAGAAAGATATACGGTAGACAATTAATTACGCACCACCGGGAAAATATTCGGTAGTCAATTAATTACGCACCACCAGAATAATATACGGTTGTCAATTATTTAGGCCCCCCCGCTGCCTCCGCCGCCAGTTTTAAATACACAGCGCCGCAGGACAGGTACCCCCGCGGCACGGGGGGGGGGGCAAAATGCCGCCCTCCAGTGGCCGGCGTCCTAGGCAAATGCCTAGATTTGCCTAGTGGTGGCGCCGGCCCTGCACGCTCCGCACACAGACTATCCTACTCTCTCGAACCAGCTGAAATCACAAGTGAAAAATGGCGCCGGACACTCGCTCTTTATGTAGCGTTCTGGATCTTGCGAGAATCCAGCTCCGGGCAATGACGTTTTGCCCGCTCGCCCGGATCCCAGTCAGGGGGGAAGCTCCGAGCGCTGTTTGGATCCGGACTTGGATTGATGACGTTTGTGCGGGCTCCAATCTTGGAAATCCGAGCCCTTACATCTCTAATAGGCACTGACAAAGTGCAATACATATTTTACATATTATTGTTATATATATTCTCAAACAAGTTAATGTACATTCTTAACAATGTGCAAACAATTTAGAAAAAATGTGTAAACATATCCTGTGAAATAAACCTTATAGTGAATAAAAAAGAGACTGCATAACATCTCGTGTGTATAAGAGATATTTTGTAGTATTCTGTCTAATTCATCCTTATAGCTGGTTGTTTGATCAGCATTTAGCAACTCATAGACTGTATGGTCCTTCAATTGACAGTCATTTTCAGCAACATAGTCCGTCAAATTTTGGACAACAACTCCACCCCCTTTGTCGGCCATCCGAAATACAACATCCTTATATTGGTCAAGTTGTTTTAATGCACATACTGTAGTTCTCCTTTTGAGAGATTTCTGTGTGTAGGATGAGTAGCTTGGGTGTACCGGTTGACCGAATCATCCAACAAACGCAAATATGATACGATGGAAGCGTTCTGTGATCGGGGTTTAATGTTGAGCTGCTGTGTTTTACTACAAAGTCGTGGTGTGGTCTGCTTGAAGTTAATATCGGTTGATTTTGGAGAAATTCACTCCGTCTGAGCACCCGCCCGAACCTGTGTAAATTTGTTTTCCAAGTAAGATCGTCATATTTTGTGGTGTAGACAAATGATAAGCCATGTTCCATTACCTTTAACTCCTCCTTGCTGAATGTTCTAGAGGACATATTCTTGCTCTTATTGTGCCACGCGTGTTGACTGGCCCTATGGGTGGTCGGCCTCCTCCCCTTTTGGTGCCTTCTTTTCTTGGTTGTACTCACTGTGGGTCCTAAAGGGATGCTATCCTCAGGTTCCACTTAGAAATCACTGTCACTATTTGATGACTCATGGGACTTTCTTGGGGTGGCACTACGTCCCCTCCTAAATGATTTATACCTCTGTGTTCGCCCTTGGGTGTTTCCTTGGTCGTTTCCACCTGCTAGCAATCGATATACTACATTATTGTCATAGTCCTCTTTCACAGTGAAAAATTTGTTCCTTTTGAACTTCAGGAGGTCCTTTTGGTAATTGTCTACCTGGTTCTGGAGTTTTGTCAGCCAATCATGGCTGGTATCTTGAACAAACAGATTTTTATGTTCTTGTTCAAATCTAGCAAGGTTGTCTTTGGTCAGGGCGACTGCCAGACTCCTCCACGACCAGCAGCATGGGATCACGGTGGATACAGGAGAACTATATAGTTTCTCTGAGGAGGATACAGGGAGGGTGCTGTTTAAACAAAGCCTGTCCAGCACTGATGATAAACCCAGCCTGAATGCTCTGTACAGACAGTGGTACAGACTGCGTAAAAGGGAAGTGGATTTCCTCTACTCCACGGGGTCTCATTGTCCGACTACCATCGGGACAAAATGATTCCCCGGGGGTTTAGGGTGTGCAACGTGCCTACAATAAGGCGCCACAACCCCAAATTCTGTCGCAAATGGTTGGGGATCCTCAACAAATGCAGCCACGACCTCAAATATGTTGGTAATCAATCCTATTTGGATTATAGATCCTGCTAGCATATTAGCTCCATTAGATGAGCAAAAGTTCGCTGCACCAAAATTTCATAGTTACCAGAGTTGAGAGCAGGAAGATGATTTTAGTACCTTATCAATCAATTGATTTAGTACCTTATCAATATTTGTGAAGGTCCTGGAATAATACCCAGTAGGATCTTGATTTACTCAGAATGCATAGCGTGTAGGCAGTCTGTGTGGTATGTGAATACTTGGCTTTGCTGCAGGAGAGTCTGAGGTTTAGAAGATCCTGATATGGCAAATGGTTGAACTGGTTCGGAATATTCTGGCAATCCCCAGAGCTGAATGAGAGGCGCTCTATGCTCTGGATCCGCCGTTTTTTTTTTCCTGCAAATCAGGCTGTTTTTACTTTCTGCAATGAAACTATTCACTGAAAATCTGATTCATCCTATTCAATGTTCACTGTTCGCCAAAAGCGAACAGTGAATGCCGGCCAGTTCTCCATTTCGTGCTCGCTACAATTCGCTGGTGTATATCAATGGGGTTTTGACTTTGATTCACCGAGAGTGTATTCAATGCTAGACTGTAGAACTGCTTTCACCGTGACTTTCGCTGAGATTCACCGTTTTGCATTCGCCATCTTTTTAAGGTGAACTGGAATGTGTTCTTTTAAAATAAAGGTTTTCTTTTTTTTATAGGTGTCAAAACATCATTAAGTTTATTATTTGAAGGGTCTTGCTTTTTGGATTCATATACACGCAGCACATGAATATATATTTAATAAAAATGTGGGTACTTATGTAGTATCCGATTTTGTGATTGTATGCCTTACCTTAAGGCATACAATCAGATGTGATGCGATGCGATTCGATGCGATTCTGCATAGGATTCAATGTTAACAAGGTCCTGTTCATTTCCCCACTATCCAAGTGGGCATAGAGTTGATTTTATATAGCGTGGCAAGCACAGCGAGCCACCGAGCCCAAAGCGTGGTGAGCGCAGCGAGCCCCGCGAGGGGACGCGGAAAACATTTTAAGTAATCCGCGGCCCCTCGCGGGTCTCGCTGCGCTCGCCACGCTTCGGGCTCGGTGGCCCGCTGCGCTCGCCACGATTTATAAAATCAACTCTATGCCCACTTGGATAGTGGGGAAATGAACAGGACTATGTTAATATTAAATCCTATGGAAAATCGCATCGGATCGCATGCGATATCGCATGCGATATCGCATGCGATTCGATGCGATTTTTCCGACCCGATTTTAAAATCGAGCGCCCAGATACTACATAAGTACAATTTGTTTTTACATGATGTCAGCAGTGGGAGCCACTCATTAGATATTCACTGCACTTGGCCCCGCTCATTACATATGCATGAGCAGGACCAGCGCAGCCCTCCTCCTCCCTGATAATTGGAACCCCCTGCCTGCTGGTGGGTGGCATGCAGTGGGGTCTGGCAGCTCAGGGTCAGGTAGCGCTGGCAGGAACGGGGTCCCTACGGTGTATGTGAGATCAGCGGCGGGTCCCTGCGGCAGATGGGAACTACTAGTTCCCATCCGCTGCAGGGACCCCGCCACTGATCTCACATACACCGTAGGGACCCCTGCCCACCAGCGCTATCTGACCTGACCCTGTGCTGCCTGTGTCCCCACCAGCCCTCCTTCCCCCCTGTTGCTGTGTGCAGCATCTGGCGCTGGCAGTTAGGCTTCCATCTCCATGCTTTCCGCTGTCCCCCGGCTCCCTGCGGCATTCGCCAGGGGGTACAAATTTGCCGTCAGAGGCAGCGAGCCCCTGACACATTGAATAGGGCGAGAGGGAGGGCTGGCAGCAAATGCTCCAGCGTTCTGGATGCCGGCCAATGTGCAGTGAATCCTAAACAGGATTCGCTGCACATAGTGAAAATTTTCATTGAATACTGACCTATCTGTAATTTGAGAGAAGGGTGGTATGATCGGCTTAACTCAGCAAAATGGTTTTCAGGTATAGAAGAATGGATCTCACGTCTATCGTATATGCTTGATTTATGTTAGATTAATGATAGCTATATGTATAATATGTATAAGATTAAGATTTCCCCCCCCCCTTGGGGTGGGGGGGGGGGGGATTAGGAGTACTGGTTGTACCACACTGGAGAAAATCAGTATCTTCCCTGTGAGAAGGAGCCTTTCCTATGAGAATACAGCAGGGACACCCTATACAAAAATGGTGTCTTTCATGGGACAGTTAGAGCTAAATGCTTATGTTGCAGACCCATTTTAAAAGTGTGTTTCACAAGAAAGGGCACAAATCGCAGACTAGTTAATTGACTAAACCAGAGAAGTGTTTGTAATCCTTATTTCTTAATTCTGTTGAAATATTTTTTATTTATGGTGATGATTATGTTTGGATATTATTGTGAACTCATAATTGAGGCAACAGTGCCCTCTGCTGTCTATTAGTAATCATGTATAATTCCAAAATTAAACTTTGACCACTCAAATTGCTTTCTTCAGGACATTTATCCCAAAGAGCAGGGTATATAAGACCAGGAATTTGGGGGCCCAGAACTCATTTCCAGTCCTGACCCCAGGGCCCCCCCCATCTCACTTGACTTACCGTAACCCGGCTCCTGCTCCCCTATCTCCTCTTCTGCTGAGCTGCAGCCCGGAGGTCCCGGAGCCCAGACCTCTTCAACTCAGGATGCTGGCGGCCAATTAACATGCAGCAACGGCTAGTGAGCCAATCAGAGCTTGCGTACCCGCAGCCTCTCTGATTGGCTGCCGGTATGTGAGCTCTGATTGGTTTTAAAGCCGGTGCAGCAATTTAATTGGCCGCCGGCGTCCTGGGTTGAATAAGCCTGAACTCCAGGACCTGCTTTGTTCATCGCACTGAGCGCAGTGGAGGCAGTTGGGGGGTTTGCGGCCCTGGCCCCGAGTACAGGTTTTGGTTCGCATGGCTGCTAATTTTACGCTGCAAATGTTTTGGCACATAGTGCATAAATGATGCATGTGGGGGTTTGGCACTATGCAAACACCCTCAAACCCCCACCCCACAATTTCACTTCCTTAACATGACATAATTTGCAGGATGTCACTTTACACAACATTACACATGTGACACAGTGACAGAATTATAAAATCAAAGATATTATGGCTGGCACAAGGCCCCTAACCTTGATCTTCTGCAGTTAGTAGACTAACATATAGCTTTTGTCCCTGCTGCAGCTGCTTGCCAGCCATCAGAATCAGGCAGCTCTCCCCGGTCCCAAACTGCAGTAAGTTCAGCTTTGGGGAGCTGAAAGTGAACATTGCTCATACTCATGGGACAGCAGCTTCTCCCTCAGCTCAGCTGCTCCGGCTCCATACAGCTCTTCACCAGCCCCCCTATCTGCTCAGTTGTTCACTACCCCCTCTCCAGCACAACTCTTCACTGGCTCCCCTCTCTGCTCAGCTGTTCACTACCCCCTCTCCCTCTCAGCTCTTCGCCGGCCTCCCCTCTCTGCTTGGATCTTCAACAACCCCTCTCTCCACTCAGCTCTTCAGCACCCACTCTCCGAGACTTAATTTAGCTGCTGGCTTGTTCAGCATCTGAGTCTGCAGAGAAACTGGCAGTTACTTCTGTCAGTCTCTGCTTGTGTGACAGGCTCACTGACACGATGTGGTGTGATGAGTACCTGGACTCTGGACTTGCCGGCTTCAGATCTTCACGGACTCTTCTTGGATGAACCTGTGGCAGGGAATCTAGCAGGCACTTCTCTGCCCTGCTTCTATATCCTTTTACTGGGGTTAGGCAGACCTTGTCCTGTCTGAAGGGCTCAGTAGCCTTTGTAGTGGGAGTCTGAGGTGGCTCTATTTCCTGATATCCCCTTACAAGGGTGCAGATGCTGTCTCAGGGGGACTGAATCAGTACCTTGGGTGTTGCTGGCTTCTGCCACATGAATCTCTGGCTATACTGCTGCATGATGTCTGGCCCCTCTGCTGGGTGCTGCACTGTGTGCTCTCTCTCTCTCTCTTCCTTCTGCTCATACTTGGGACAGCAACCTCCTTTATCTTCCTTTCACATGCCTCAGTGCACTTGTTCCCTCTGTCTTTAGGCAGCACTCTCCTTTTCTCTCTGACACTGGAGTTGTTGCAGCTCTTCTTCACAAAGCTTTTTCCCTCTCTCCACATGTCCTCTCTCACACACTGCTGCTGGGATCACCTCTGACCTCCCAGCTTCCTGTCACATGTCCAGGGGAGCTGGGACACTAGCTGAGTCTGTTAACCCCTCACAGCCCTGCTGACAGGGGAAAGGACCTGTTCTGGCAGCATTGGCTGCAATGTTAACTCCCTGGGGTCACAGGAATAAAAGGGGTGGAGCGGGGTGCCACATACCTCCATGCTAGAAATTTGCCTGTCCCCAGGCAACCAACCAGGGGCATTCAATCCTGAGTACAGTCTTTCAATGTCCATGACAAAATATTCGAACGGTCAAATAAAACAGGTACAATGATACATTCAATAACAAGTATGCATTACCACCTTTCTGCTGTCACCTGGCTATCTAAAGTGGGCTCCCTGGGTCAACCATCCCTCTGCCACAGGACTCCCATCCCTCTGCGGTCCAGGTGCTTCACTGTTGTCCATGGATGGTGCCCACTCTCACGGTGTGCGATCGGCTCTAAGCACAGCTCGCCTCTCGGTCTTGCTTCTTAGATCTCAGTATCGCCTGCTGGACCCTGAAGGCGAATTCTTCTCCTGATATGATTGTATATTCTCTGTTCGTTACAGGCTTCCCATTGATGGAACAGGTCTCGGCCTTCTCATCTCTCTTCGGCGTTTCTATCTCAGCCTTGGGTTCGGGTGGTGGCATAGTTGGTTCTGCTCGTTCTTCTTCTGATGGCTCCACTGTCTGTGTCGCAGCCATGTGGACCACCATCTCAGGGCTTATCTGCAGGTCGATCACCCTGGCATTTGTCTGCCTTAGGTTTGCCACCCGGTAGTCGGCATTGTCCATTCTGGGTACGTACTCCCGCGTCGGCTCAGGGGGAAGGTGAGGCCTGGTCACTTCTTGCCAGTTCTGGTGGACTGCCTCACTCAGCACAAACGGTTTCTCGCTTTCTCTCAGCGGTTCACGTTGCCTCGTGACGTCAGGTTCCGGTGGGCGGGGCATCTGTTCCGATTGAGGAGGGTTGGCGGTAAATCTGTCACTCTTGCCATTTGTTGTCCTGTTGTGCTGGTAGCCTTGCTGATGGTACAGTGGAGGCTCTTTATGGTGCGGGTAGCGCAAATGTTGCTCTGGAGCGTGTCTGTTGCTGTGCACCTGGATTCCATTCGGGACGGTCACTTTGGCGGCCTTGGTGCCTCTCCTCCCGTTCACCAGTTCAAACTCTACGGCTTCGCCATTTTTCAGGCTCCGGAAGTTGTGTTCAGGGTCGGCATGCTGAATGGCGGTGTAATGCACATACACGCTTCGCCCCCGGTATCTGTGCGTTGAATGAAGCCATACCCGCGTGGTACGTTGAACCACAGCACACGACCTGACATTCTTCTTGGGCCGGCTCGCGGTCTATCCCTTGACTGTATCACACCGGATGTTCTTGCTGTGTTCTGAAACACTGCCGGTGGACCTCCTCTCACGTGTCTTCTCGCAGTCTGTGGGCATACGATGACTCGTCAGAGGGTAGTCGTTCTGACCTCAATGGGGGATTCCAATGCTGTCTGCGCCTTCTGTCGCATTCGCGTCGCCATCTTCTATGCTCATATTCCTCCTGTTCAATTCTCTGGTCAGCTAGGGTTTTCCTCATCTCTGTCATCATCTTGATGATTCCATCCAGTGCGACAGACATTTCACTGATAGATTGGTCATATGTGGTGGGGTTGCCTTTATGCACTTCCATGTCCGATCCTGTTCGGTATGACGCCAAGTGTGACAGGCTCACTGACACGGTGTGGTGTGATGAGTACCTGGACTCTGGACTTGCCGGCTTCAGATCTTCACGGACTCTTCTTGGATGAACCTGTGGCAGGGAATCTAGCAGGCACTTCTCTGCCCTGCTTCTATATCCTTTTACTGGGGTTAGGCAGACCTTGTCCTGTCTGAAGGGCTCAGTAGCCTTTGTAGTGGGAGTCTATGAGGTGGCTCTATTTCCTGATATCCCCTTACAAGGGTGCAGATGCTGTCTCAGGGGGACTGAATCAGTACTTTGGGTGTTGCTGGCTTCTGCCACATGAATCTCTGGCTATACTGCTGCATGATATCTGGCCCCTCTGCTGGGTGCTGCAGTGTGCTCTCTCTCTCTCTCTCTCTCTCTCTCTCTCTTCCTTCTGCTTATACTTGGGACAGCAACCTCCTTTCTCTTCCTTTCACATGCCTCAGTGCACTTGTTCCCTCTGTCTTTAGGCAGCACTCTCCTTTTCTCTCTGACACTGGAGTTGTTGCAGCTATTCTTCACAAAGCTTTTTCCCTCTCTCCACATGTCCTCTCTCACACACTGCTGCTGGGATCACCTCTGACCTCCCAGCTTCCTGTCACATGTCCAGGGGAGCTGGGACACTAGCTGAGTCTGTTAACCCCTCACAGCCCTGCTGACAGGGGAAAGGACCTGTTCTGGCAGCATTGGCTGCAATGTTAACTCCCTGGGGTCACAGGAATAAAAGGGGTGGAGCGGGGTGCCACACTTGGAAGGGAGCTGCAGGCTACACACTGTAGGTGCACAACAGATGGTTTTGGGGGCACACAGTGGCGGATTCAGGGGGGGGGGCACCCGGGCACGTAACCCCCCTGTCATTTCATTTTGTATCTGAGGACCAGGGCTTTCCAACGAGCCCAGCCCCATGTCTCTAGCCCCCCGGGAACCGGAGATATCGCCTGGCAAAGCTATAACGTTTTTTCCCCATACGATAATATGGACCCGTCAATTCCGACCCCCACCAGGTTCCGACGGCTGCCAGTTCCTGCCCTGGAATCACAGAAGCTTGTCGTTGATTTCATTCAATTCCAAATCGCTGGGCCTTCAATATGGTACCAGGCTGGTCCATATCGGTCAATCGGTTCCAGAGATATTGCGTGTAAACCGATTTCTTTATTTTTGAAATGTAATTTCATGGCTGTTCATGTTCTTTGAGGGCAGATTACTCTGGAACCAAATGTTTCAGTTTCACTTGACCAAAATCATTCAAAGCCCACTCAAAAGTTATTCAATATGATACTTGTCTCATGTAAATGGGTCAGTTGCTTCTGAAGATATAGCCGGTTAAATGAGATAACTGGCCAAAGGGGGCGAGCGGTGGTTTTCTCTCCCCTCACACCAGAAAATGCAGGGACTAGGCTGGTGTAAAAGGGGCCAACCTGGGAATGCATTTTCTGGTGTTAAAGGGGTATTATTTCAAATAGCCGGTACCTGCAGTGCTCTGAATACAGCCAGGCTCTGCCACTGTCAGTGGCTATCACTTCTGTCTGATGGCAGCTGTCCCCCATTTACCGCGAGCATGTATTCCCCCTTGGCAATGAACATGTAATCCCACATTGCAACGAGCATGGAACCTCAGGCAATGAGCATGGAACCCTTGACAATGGGCATGTAGCTAAGCAACACATTATGTAGCATAATTTTTAATAGGCATTATGGTGCTTGGCATAATACATAATACATGAATTTTGGCTCAATCCATGTGGCATTATTTGAATTTTGGCTCAATCTGTGTGGCATTATGTGAATTTTGGCTCAATCCATGTGGCAATATTTGAATTTTGGCTCAATCCGTGTGGCATTATGTGAATTTTGGCTCAATCCATGTGGCATTATTTAAATTTTGGCTCAATCCATATGGCATTATGTGAATTTTGGCTCAATCCATATGGCATTATTTAAATTTTGGCTCAATCCGTGTGGCATTATGTGAATTTTGGCTCAATCCGTGTGGCATTATGTAAATTTTGGCTCAATCCATGTGGCATTATTTAAATTTTGGCTCAATCCGTGTGGCATTATGTGAATTTTGGCTCAATCCGTGTGGCATTATGTGCATTTTGGCTCAATCCATGTGGCATTATTTGAAATTTGGCTCAATCCGTGTGGCATTATGTGAATTTTGGCTCAATCCATGTGGCATTATGTGAATTTTGGCTCATTATATTTGGCATCATGTGTAAGGGGCAAGTATAATGGGGTCTAGTATTTTGTTGCATAATGTGTAGAAGTTGTATATGGTGTTGTACACTACACCAGTGGCCACAACCCTTTTCTGGAGCGCGCCTTAGGCGCGCGCACAACTACATCCTTCACTTTTGTCGCCATGGTGAGCCTGCGTACTTTAAATGCCAGGGCCTATTTTTAATCCCATTCCCACCCTCTCTCTGCTGCTCTCTTAGCATGTACACTGGCACCACTAACACCGCCCCTCCCTCACCTAAACCCTCTTTTATCATGGTGCCCCCCCCCCCCCTTTCATTTTATCCTGGATCCGCCCCTGGGGGCACACAACAGCGGCCGGCAGCACACAATATTTTTTGGGGCCCCTCAGATGACTGAGGCCTGTCACAACTGTCACAACTGTCTCCCATGATCCCCCTTGTCGCTGGGCCTAGATGACGTCTGCAATGACCACTTCCATCCCCCCTTAGTTGCAGATAAGTGGAAGCCAAGAGTTACTCACAATTGCATAGACGGCAAAGTCTCTTTGATGGTTCAGGAATTGCAAATGGATTGCAAAAAGCGATCCATTCACATTTGTTTTGCAATTTAGCAAGGGGACTATTGTTTTTATGTATGTGGGAATTACTTTCTCCTTGCAGTCCACTGCAACTACTCATATTAGCAGTCAAGTCTGAATGAGGGTGTCAGGTCTGAGTTTAGTAATGATCCCGTTGTCGGTGCAATTAAGATAGTATGAGCAAATGGAAATAATCAGCGTGGAAGCTGGGTATCCGAGCAGTAAGATGAGTAGTATAAGTCCAGTAAATAATACAGTGAATGATGGTAGTGCTGCTGAAATAGGAAAGCAACCTGTTTGCTTAAAAGGAGACTTGCACTAATAATCTTCAGCACCAGATGGGTTAAAAGGCTCACACCCCTCCCCATAGCCTAACCCTAACCCCACCCCCCTCAGCTGAATCTTACCCCATCTTCTAAGTGCCTTCCCCTTAGCCTCACCCTAGGTCCCCTCACTAGTGCCTAAACTTAGTGTTCTACATCCAGGCAGTTAGAATTTCTGCGCTGGCATCCTAATTGATTTCGTGATTCTGGAACCATTCTCCAGGCTTTAGTCGGGATACTGGTATCAGTATATTGATCACTGGCATCATGACCAGTGGCGGATTCAGGGGGGGGGGGCACCCGGGCACGTGCCCCCCTGTCATTTATTTTGTAGCTGAGGACCAGGGCTTTCCAACGAGCCCAGTCCCCTGTCTCTAGCCCCCCGGGAACCGGAGATATCGCCTGGCAAACCTGTAACGTTTTTCCCCATAGGATAATATGGGACCCATCAATTCTGACCCCCACCCGGTTCCGAAGGCTGCCAGTTCCCACCCTGGCATCACAGAAGCTTGTGGTTGATTTCATTCAATTCCAAATCGATGGGCCTTCAATATGGTACCAGGCTGGTCCAAATCGGTCAATCGTTTCCAGAGATATTGCATGTAAACTGATTTTTTTATTTTTGAAATGTAATTTCATGGCTGTTCATGTTCTTTGAGGGCAGATTACTCTGGAACCAAACATTCCAGTTTCACTGGACCAAAATCATTCAAAGCCCACTCAAAAGTTCTTCAATATAATACTTGTCTCATGTAAATGGGTCAGTTGTTTCCGAAGATAAAGGCGGTTAAATGAGATAACTGGTTAAAGGGGGGAGGGGTGGTTTTCTCTCCCCCTCACACCAGAAAATGCAGGGACTAGGCTGGTGTAAAAGGGGACAACCTGGGAATGCATTTTCTGGTGTGAAAGGGGTATTATTTCAAATAGCCGCGACCTGCAGTGCTCTGAATACAGCCAGGCTCTGCCACTGTCAGTGGCTATCACTTCTGCTGTCCCCCATTTACCACGAGCATGTATTCCCCCTTGGCAATGAGCATGTAATCCCACATGGCAACAAGCATGGAACCTCTGGCAATGAGCATGGAACCCTTGGCAATGAGCATGTAGATAAGCAGCACTTATATAGCATCATTTTTAATAGGCATTATGGTGTTTGGCATAATACATAATGGACATAATGTTGTGTAACTTAACGTGTAATGGACATTATGGTGTAAATGTTTAATGTGCGCTTTTGGTGGACAATGCCCCTGTTTATGAATCGTATTGTGAATTTTGGCTTAATCTGTGTGGCATTATGTGAATTCTGGCTCAATCCATGTGGCATTATGTGAATTTTGGCTCAATCCATGTGGCATTATGTGGATTTTGTCTCAATCCGTGTGGCATTATGTGAATTTTGTCTCAATCCGTGTGGCATTATGTGAATGTTTGGTTCCAGAGTAATCTGCCCTCAAAGAACATGAACAGCTATGAAATTTAATTTAAAAAAAAAAATCGGTTTACACGCAATATCTCTGGAACCAATTGACCGATATGGACCAGCCTGGTATCATATTGAAGGCCCAGCGACTTGGAATTGAATGAATTCAACCTCAACCTGGCTTCTGTGATGCCAGCTGGGGAACTGGCAGCCGTCGGAACTGGGTGGGGGTCGGAATTGACGGGTCCCATATTATCCTATGGGGGAAAAACGTTACAGCTTTGCCATGCGATATCTTCGGTTCCCGGGGGGGCTAGAAACATGGGGCTGGGCTCGTTGGAAAGCCCTGGTCCTCAGCTACAAAATTAAATGACAGGGGGCACGTGCCCGGGTGCCCCCCCCCCTGAATTCGCCATTGCTGACGCACACTCTCACCATGCTGCCTGCATTCTATCACAATGATGCACCCCCTCACCCTGCGCTGTCACACTGACGCACTCCCTCACCATGCTGCCTGCGTTTTATCACAGTGATGCACTCATTCAACCTGCGCTATATCACACTGATGCTCTCCCTCACCCCGCAGCCTGCGTTCTATCACACTGACGCACTCCCTCACCCTGCACGTATCACACTGACGCACTCACTCATCCTGCAGCTTGCGCACTATCACACTGACGCACTCCCTCACCGGGCCTGTTTTGGGGACCCCCCTGTCGGCTGGCTGCTGCTTTCTACTGCATGCAGTGCAGAAGGTGGAGCAGAAGCCACATTGGAAGAGTAGTGGGCACCGGGCAGGGTGGAAGGGGGAGCAGCGGGCAGAGAGGAAGGGAAAGCTCTCTGGCTGGCTGTATGAGGATGTTCAGTGAAGCACTCCCTCACCCTGCACGTATCACACTGACGCACTCACTCATCATGAAGCTTGCGCACTATCACACTGACGCACTCCCTCACCCTATGGCCTCAGCTTTATCACACTGACGCACTCCCTCACCCTCTGGCCTGCGCTCTATCACACTGACGCCCTACCTCACCCCACAGCCTGAGCTCTATCACACTGACGCGCTCCCTCACCCTGTGGACTGCGCTTTATCACACTGACGTGCTCCCTGACTCCGTGGCCTGTGCTATATTACACAGATGCACTCCCTTACCCTTTGCGATATCCCACGACACACTAAATCGCCCCGCGCCTGCGCTCTATAATGCTAACGAACCTTGTGGCATGTGTTCTATTATGCTGACAAGCTCCCTAACCCTCCATCCTGACCCCCCACAGGATAATGCTTAACCCTCATACCCTGAGGCCTAACCCGTACCCCCCTCAGCCTAACACTTACCCCCCCTCCCTTCCATGAGCATAACCCTCCCCCCCTCAGCCTAACCCTGCAACCTAAATATACACACATACCATAACCCTCACTCTTACCTTTGGAACATCCAGACAGAGTGCAGTATGGCTGGTTCTGGGAAGGCCTGGAACTGGAACTCTCTTCCCTCTTGTAGTATTTTCCCTCTTGCTCAGGCAGCAGCAGCAGCCACCAAACCATGTAACTCCGCCCCCGTCCGGGTCCCATTTAGCTCTGCCCCCATCAGGTCCCGCGAAGCTCCATCCACCCGCTGAGCGGGGTGGGGGGGGCCGCAGGCAGTGAGGTGGGGGGCTGTTTTGGGGACCCCCCTGTCGGCTGGCTGCTGATCTCTACTGCATGCATTGCAGAAGGGGGAGCAGAAGCCACAGTGGAAGAGTAGTGGGCACCGGGCAGGGTGGAAGGGGGAGCAGTGGGCAGAGAGGAAGGGGAAGCTCTCTGGCTGGCTGTGTGAGGATGTTCAGTGACCGCCTCTGCAGGGACACTGAGCGTCCTCACATAGACAGCCAGTGGTAGAGAAGTATACTATTGGCTGCCGCTGCTGCAGCAGCCAGCAGAGATTATATCGTACTCCTACCTCCGGCTCACCGTGACTGACAGTGCTGCACGGGTGTGGTACAGGGGTCCGACAGTCGGAATCCTGACAGTTATTAGCCCGATGTCGGGATCCCGACTGTCTGGACTCAGACAGCATGGTGAGCGCAACTAAAGCCCTTTGCGGGCTCGCTTCGCTCGCCACGCTGTGGGCACGGTGGCTCACTACACTCGCCACCTCTTCTATTCTCCCTCTATGGGGGTCGTGGACCCCCACAAGGGAAAATAGCAGGTGGCCGTCGGGAACCCGGCAATCAGTGTTTTGACAGTTGGGATCCCGATGTCGGGTAAATGACTGTCGGGACCCTGTCTGGCACCCGTGCTGCGCCCCTGTGGCGCTGGCGCTGCCACCGCTAGGGCTGCGGTGCGCTGGTTACGCCACTGCTGTTAGATGTAATTGTGCAGCAGTTTGGATATAATCACTGGTATTCAGGGGGTGTGCTTAGTTCCTGGGGTCTATGCGAGGGTGGTGGATGATTCTTTGGTACCAAGGAATTCATTTATTATATGCTTCTTTATCATTTATTTGTTCCTTTTATGTACTCAATTGTAGTGTCTGCTGGCATTCTGCCCAGAATCGTCACTGTATTAGGTTTGATACAGGTGTAAGAAAACTGTTATTTTGTTAATCTTTTTTATCATGTAGCAAGTACATTTTTAGCAAGTGCAGTTATACATTCAGTAGTCAGGGAATCAGCTTATACTGTTTGTAATATTCTATTTCCTGATATCTTAAGGATGTGAGATCCTGGAGTCTGTGTCAGAACATGGTGCAGGGACGGTGCTAGGGTGTTCGGCGCCCTCCTGCAAACTATAAATTTGCGCCCTCCTATACTTTAGAAAGAGACAGCAAGTAACTAATCTGGATGCTGAAAAAAAGCTATATAATGCCCGTAGTGCCACATCATGTGCCCAGTAGCATCAGTGTAGTAACTATACATTTTGGTTCACTGTGCCAGAAAAGGAATTAGGTCCCTGTACCTCCTGCCACCCATACATACACACACACACTGAATACAGGGCGAGTGCCCACTGTGCCACTTATGAACATTGTTCCAGCTAGAGCTCCTTATGCACGCTGTGCCACGTAGAGCCCTTAGACACCCTGCGCTCGATAGATCTTCTATAGAAATACTGCACCAGCACTAAGCACATCATAATGTCCATTACACTTTATGCCGCACATCATAATGCCCATGACACATTAGGTCTCACACCGTAATGCCCTTTACATATTATACCACACACCATAATGGCCATTACATGTTATGCCGCACACACTGTAATGTTTATTAGACATGCCACACACCGTTATGCCCATTACATATTATGCCACATAAGTTCAGCTTACCTACACACTCATTGCCAGGAGTTACATGCTCGTTGCCAGGGATTACTTGCTCCTCTCCAGGGGCTTTATGATTGCTACACGCTAGTTGCTTTGGTGGTTTACATACTTGTTGCCAGGGGAGTTTCATTCCTGGGGATGCAGAGGCACAGCATGCCAGCTCTCCTGAAATCAGCACTTCCTGGTAGCGCTAGGCACCCTGACAGAGGCGCAGGAGGCACTCAAGTGCCTCACTCCTCTATTGTGGCTGACATTTATATAGGGGCACTGGGACTCTGTCTGTATATGGGCGCATACATAGGGCATGGGAGGACCTGATACAGGGGAGTGGGAAGTAGAGGGAGGAGAAAGGACCGAGGCACCTGCCATACAGTAGCAGGGGTAAACCCAGGATTTTCAGAGGGGAGGGGGGGTGTCCCATAATAAACACATACATACATACATAGCATAATTATAAAGGACATACACGCACACATACCATACATTTACACAGGGAATGCACTCACACAAAATACGTACACATCGGGGCATACAGGCACACATACCATATATACCCACAGGGCATGCATGCACACATACACACATAGAATACATACATACAGGTTATACAAGCACACGCACCATACATACACATTAGGCATATAAGTACCATACATACATACATACATACATACATACATACATACACACAGGGCCAACAAGAACACATATCATACATACACACAGGGCATGCACGCACAATATGTACACACGGGTCATACACGCACACATACCATATATACCCGCAGGGCATGCACACACACACACAATACATACATACAGGTTATACAAGCACACGCACCACACATACAAACATACACACAGGGCATGCACGCACACAAACCATACATACACACAGGGCATGCACGCACACAAACCATACATACACACAGGGCATGCACGCACACAAACCATACATACAGACAGGGCATGCACGCACACAAACCATACATACAGAAACGGCATGCACGCACACAAACCATACATACAGACAGGGCATGCACGGACACAAACCATACATACAGACAGGGCATGCACGCACACAAACCATACATACAGACAGGGCATGCACGCACACAAACCATACATACAGACAGGGCATGCACGCACACAAACCATACATACAGACAGGGCATGCACGCACACAAACCATACATACAGACAGGGCATGCACACACACCAACCATACATACAGACAGGGCATGCATGCACACACACCATACATACACACAAGGCAGGCATGCACACACAATATGTACACACAGGGCATACACGCACATATATACATACACACACACACAGAGGGCATGCACACACACAGACACAAGATGTACACACAAGGCATACACTCACACATACATTTACACAGGGCATGCACTCATACTGTACATACAATACATACACACAGGGTATACAAGCACACGCACCATACATACACACTGGGCATAAAAGTACCATAAATACACACAGAGCATACATGCCCATCTACCATAAATACACACACATGTACCATACATATACAAACACACACACACACACACACGTGGCATATACAGTAGGCAAACATACACACAGTATATTCATAAACATACACAAGCTATAGACACATACACAGCAAACTGTATATATATACAGTACAGTCATACACACAGCATTCTTGTTATTAGAGCAAATAAACCACACAAGCAATCATAGAAAATGCCCTGCAGCTGCAAAGATATCCTAATGCTCCCTGGGCCAGTATACAGTTATTTAAGGTGCCCCCACCACCCACATCAGGGAACACACACCTAAATAGTCAACAGCCCCATGTGCTGTGGTCACTGTCTCACAAAGTAGAAGGAAGTTGGAACTGCCGAAGAGCAGAGGACTCAGAGCTGTGCACTGCAGCGCCACCTACATGCAGCTCTACACAGCCTCCCTGCTCTCCTTTCAGCTCCGCTCAGCTGGCTCGATTAATTGTCGGGCGGGCAAGGGGTAGGGGTGAGTGCGGCGAGGAGAGAGGAGTCGGGGGATGGAGGGAGCCGCCGGCGCCGCAGGTTGCCTTCTAGAGTCTCAGGTCAGGCTAGGTGCAGCTTCAGCAGCAGGATAGCAAAGGCAAGGAGAGCGCCTATGCAGGCTGGCGCCTCCCTGCTTTGCATCCTCTGCTGAGCGGGTAGCGCCGGCCCTGGGCGTGTGACATCATTTACCAGTCACATGGTGTTTTCCGGCCAATCGTGGCTTTCAGCCGCCGCAACCCGGAAGTTCAGGATCTGCTATGTTTACCCCGGACTCTGTATATATCATAAGGATCCGTTTTAACCTTTGTCTTTTGTGTGTTTTATTCAGCAGTTTGATTTGTTTATTAGCGCCAATCAATAGTGCGGTTGTTATTTAGATAGTGAGCGTCTTTTGGGCTCTTTCATTTTGGGCATCTCTTCAAGGTAGTGAGGAGTTATTTTATTATGCCCATTATTGGTCTCTCAGGCCCCGGAATCTGGATGGATTAGGTACTACTGTGCTGCTGGTGTCTGGGATTGATTGCAGTAGCTCCGGACTCTGTATGGCTATGCAGCGGTGTATCTAGATGCCATGGTGCCCGGAGCAAGGGCATATTTCGCGCACCCCCCCGCTAATTAATTGGGGGAGTGGCTAACATCATTTCAAATATATAAGACACTAACGGAATCTGCTGCACTATATAAGACGCTGTAACGGAATTTGCTGCACTATATAAGGTGTTGTAACGGAATCTGCTGCGCTATATAAGAATCTGTAACGGAATCTGCTGAGCTATATAAGAAACTGTAACGGAATCTTCTGCGCTATATAAGAAACTGTAACGGAATCTGCTGCGCTATATCAGACGCTGTAACGGAATCTGCTGCGCTATATAAGACACTGTAACGGAATCTGCTGCGCTATATAAGACACTGTAACGGAATCTGCTGCGCTATATAAGAAACTGTAACGGAATCTGCTGCGCTATATAAGAAACTAACGGAATCTGCTGCGCTCTATAAGATGCTGTAACGGAATCTGCTGCACTATATAAGACACTGTAACGGAATCTGCTGCGCTACATAAGATGCTGTAACGGAATCTGCTGCGCTATATAAGACACTGTAACGGAATCTGCTGCGCTATATAAGACACTGTAACGGAATCTGCTGCGCTATATAAGACGCTGTAACGGAATCTGCTGCGCTATATAAGACACTGTAACGGAATCTGCTGCGCTCTATAAGATGCTGTAACGGAATCTGCTGCGCTATATAAGACACTGTAACGGAATATGCTGCGCTATATAAGATGCTGTAACGGAATCTGCTGCGCTATATAAGACACTGTAACGGAATCTGCTGCGCTATATAAGATGCTGTAACGGAATCTGCTGCGCTATATAAGAAACTGTAACGGAATCTGCTGAGCTATATAAGAAACTGTAACGGAATCTTCTGCGCTATATAAGACACTGTAACGGAATCTGCTGCGCTATATAAGACGCTGTAACGGAATCTGCTGCGCTATATAAGACACTGTAACGGAATCTGCTGCGCTATATAAGACACTGTAACGGAATCTGCTGCGCTATATAAGAAACTAACGGAATCTGCTGCGCTATATAAGATGCTGTAACGGAATCTGCTGCGCTATATAAGACACTGTAACGGAATCTGCTGCGCTATATAAGATGCTGTAACGGAATCTGCTGCGCTATACAAGACGCTGTAACGGAATCTGCTGCGTTATATAAGATGCTGTAACGGAATCTGCTGCGCTATATAAGACACTGTAATGGAATCTGCTGCGCTATATAAGATGCTGACAGCTGTAAATAAATAAAAAATATATAATAGCTAAAGCTATATACAGCACTGCAGGGTGGCAGCAGAAGCCAGAGATTCACCCTCCCCCACGACCCCCCCCCCCTCCCCTGGGCCCCACGAATCCCCCAAACCCCAAGTTTATTACTATCTAATATCATTCATTATTTGTAAGAAAAAAAAGATATCCACCTTCACCTTGAATAATAGTAGAGGCAGGTGACTCCGGGAGAAGTCTGGAGTGTCCTGCTGCGCTGCGCTGCGCTGCGCTGCCCGGAAGCCGGACCGAGCAGCAGCAGCAATTTAGTGATTACAGAAGACTGGAGTGAGGACGCCACCCGGACGGTGCGCTTGGCGGCAGGGATCGCTGGGTGAGTAGGGCAGGAGGCAGGCGCCGGGCAGGGCAGCCACTGCGCACGCTGCCCGCCGTTATTAGTACCATTATGATTGCAGGGATCATTTGCGGAGGGGGGCGGGCCGTCTGCGCCATTCAACCAATCGGCGCCTGGAGCATGAGCTCCAGTGGCTCCGCCCTCCCTACGCCTCTGTCTGTATGTTTTAAAGTGTTCAGGGTTTTATCTGTTTTTTTTCTCTATTTACCTCTCAGACTCATTTGGTCAATTATTCATATTTATTTTAATGTACTCTGCTCTTGGATCTGCTCTTGGATCTGCTCTATCTGCGGGGTTCCTTTTTAGTCTTTGGTGTGTTTATGGCATTACATATGTTATTGATTCCATGATCCCCGGAATCTGTATAGATCATTTATATGTCATTTAATATGAAGGATGATGATTCTATTCCTGTAATCGGAATGAGTTCTAATGGGCTAATAAATAAGATTTAATTGGATGAAATACACTACTTTGTATCTTAATTGTAAGGACAAATATATAATTGGTGCTTTGTTATATAGCACATAAATATTGGAATTAGGTTTTATTTAATATTTTTGGTCCTGATGCATGTAAGGAGGATAAAACAAATTGATGCTTTGTTGTGTAGCACATAAATCATGGAATTTGGTTTTATTTAATATTTGTGATCCTGATGCATGTGAGGAAGATTAACAAACTAGATGAGTGGGCTAAAAAGTGGAAGATGAGGTTCAATGTGGATAAATGCAAGGTTATGCATCTTGGGAGACGTAACCAGTGTGCAAGTTACAACCTAAGCGGGGAGGCATTAGGTACTTCAGCACTTGAAAAGGATCTAGGAGTCCATATAGATAATAAGCTGGGGTGCAGTGTTCAATGTCACATTGCAACAAAAAAGGCCAACAGAATTCTAGCATGTATTAAAAGGGGCATGGAAACTAGGGACTCAAAAGTAATTATGCCACTGTACAAGGCATTGGTTAGACCACACCTTGAATATGGAGTACAGTTCTGGGCCCCACACTATAAAAAGGACATCATGGAATTGGAAAAAACCCAAAGAAGAGCAACAAAGCTTATTAGGGGAATGGAGAATTTAAGCTATGAGGAGAGATTAAGAAAGCTAGGACTATTTACACTAGAGAAGAGACGTTTAAGGGGGGACATGCTCAACATGTACAAATATATCAGGGGCCAATATAAGGAACTCTCAAGCACTCTTTTTACTGCAAGAAAGGAAACTAGGACACGAGGGCACGAATTTAGATTAGAGGAAAGAAAATTTCGTTCCCTCAAAAGAAAAAAATTCTTTACGGTCAGAGCAGTCAAACTTTGGAACTCTCTTCCTGGAGAGGTGGTGTTGGCAGATACAATAAATACGTTCAAAATAAGGTTGGACAAGCATTTATTGGATAAAAATATCCAGGGGTACTAATAAGAACCATATTCTGTCTACAAGGGATAAGCTATTAAAACGTTGAAGGTTGAACTAGATGGACGCAAGTCTTTATTCAGCCTTATCTACTATGTAACTATGTAACTATGTAAGATAAAACATTATGGGATTATATAGTGATAATAGAGGTTTAAAGGTGTGATGGGATTTGCTGAAATGGAAGACACAGATACTGTAGATGTCTTAATTCAGAGAAAGACGTGGTAAGTGCTCTAATATATAGCATATTCAGTTTGGGGATCCTAGTGTCGGGTACAAGTACAGATAATGAGAGTTACTCTCATTGATTAAACAATGTGGTGGTAGTATACCTGTTGGTGATACATTTAAGCTAGGTCAGCACTCTGGAAATTATAGTATAAAATGTGTTTGGGTCTTTATCAGGTGCTCATGGGCTATTCTAAATCCTGTTGTTTCCATTTCTATGGATACTATTATCTGGTGTGTTTAATAAAATAAGATGGTGTGTAATGTGGTAATCACACAAAGAAGGAAACCGTGATGGTTGGGGAATGGGTATGAAGGAAGAGTAGGAGGACCTTGGTTGGGGGATACAGTGAGGGTGGTAAGTGGATACATGAGGGTAAGTGATGAAAGTGATAATGTGTTTATTAAGATGGAGATTAAGTCTCCAATGTTTTAAGATTTGTGTTAGATGTAAGACCTATTTTATTAATTCTTGCAGTTAATGATCTCTGTGGCAATTGATGTTTTGAGATTTGGGGGGAAAATTACTAAAGGAAATTTGTAAAAAATAGGTGTATTTATATCCAGAAATACACTTATTTTTTACATTTACTATCCCGAAAATACGGCAATTCGTATTCGTATATGTGTGGGATAGTAAATGTAAAAAATAAGTGTATTTCTGGATATAAATACACCTATTTTTTACAAATTTCCTTTAGTAAATTTCCCCCTTGATGTTTAAAGGTTCTAATGGTTTTTGTTTGTTTTCAAGGATAACGTTGGGCATCCGTATCCCGAGCATTCATATCTCGAGCATCATTATGCTGATGTCCCGAGAGGTAAGTATCCACTCTTCATATCTTTTCTTTTATCGGTTGAGGAGTTCTTCTATTTAAATTGGGCAGCGATCGTTGAGGTGAGTATTTTTGAGGTCTCTAAATTAAAATTACCTTCTGGTTTTCTGGAGCCTTTATTGGTGTTTCTCTAAATGGAGGGAGTGGGCTATATCTGCTTGGGAGGTTTCCAGATCTATGAGTTGCTCTATATTGATACCGGACAATATATAAAACACAGGAGCCCTCAGATATTAACTATTTGGTCCCGTGCCCACCCATGTGTACATGTCATATATAAAATGTGTATAGCGCACAATTAAGCACATAAGCAATCACACAGGATTGCCTCGTGTGGACGCCAGGCTACTTTGTGTATATGACAACCAAGCTGCATTGTGCACAATTCAGCGTTAACGCTGATCTAATCTCAGGATTGCATGGTGTGGAGGCCTCTGACTACCCAGTATCAAGTCACTTATGTATCTAACACACGGCAGACTAATAACATAATAGAGCAAGCGCGTTAGTACATCATACATGCGCAACAACGATAAATCAACAGACTGTGTTTAATAAACTGCCCGGGTGGATCCAATTCCAGGATTGCCCTGTGTGGACAGAGGGTATCAAAATTGAAAGCACCTAATGCAGTAGTTCTGACTCTACTGTAAATTGCCCTGTACACACGCTAAGTGACAAGTACAAGTGAAAACACCCATAAATAAGTGAAGGGCAATGCCATCCCCACACATATAATATCACTACAGCATCTGCTTTATATGCTGCCTATGTGCCTGTGACAGCAGCATATACCTAAACACTGGTACTGATCAAAGCAACCTATCCATTACAGCAGTGTCTGCTAACAGAAGGGGAGTGCAGTGTATAAATCCCCATATAGAAATATCCATGGACTGTCGTGGGTAGAGTAAAACCAATTCCAGGAACACACACGCAGAGGGCGACACATCCTATAAACTGTACAACAGACAGTGAGAATATCACCGTCAGGGCCGGATTAACAATGGGCCTGATGGAGCTACAGCTCCAGGCCCATTCTCCAAATAGGCCCATTTTGTAGCTGAGGGCCAGGGCTTTCCAACGAGCCCAGCCCCGTGTCGGTAGTCACCCGGGAACCGGAGATACCGCCAGGCAAACCTGAAACGTTTTCCCCATGGGACCCCCTAATTCCGACCTCCACCCGGTTCCAACGGCTGCCAGTTCCCCCTCTGGCATCACAGAAGCTTGAGGTTGATCTCAGTTGAACCCAAATCGCTGGGCCTTCAATCTGATACCTGCTCCATGTGGGTTCATTGGTTCTAGAGATATTGCAGGTAAACCAATTTTTTTTCATTTCTGAAATGTAATTTCATGGCTGTTCATGTTGTTTGAGGACAGATTTCTCTGGAACCAAACGGCCCAGTTTCACGGGACCAAAATCACTCGAAGCCTACATGTAAATGGGTCAGTTGGTTCCGAAGATATAGCTGGTTGTTTAAAGGGGGGCGGGGGGGGGGGTTCTCTCCCCCTCACACCAGAAAATGCAAGGACTAGGCTGGTGTAAAACAGGCCAGTCCGGGAATGTCCCTGCAGGATCCTGGGACCATATTCCCGGGTAAGTCCCTGCATTTTCTGGTGTGAAAGGGGTATTATTTCAAATAGCCGGGACATACAGTGCTCTGAATACAGCCGGGCAGCCCCCTGCTCTCTGCCCGGCTGTCAATAGCTGTCATTTCTGCCCGGCGGCGGCTGTCCCCCAGTTACCGCAAGCATGTATTCCCCCTTGGCAATGAGCATGTTATCCCACATGGCAATGAGCATGGAACCCCTGTCAATGAGAATGGAACCCCTGGCAATGAGCCTATTTATGAAGCATATTGTGCATTATTGCTCAATCTGTATGGTATAATAATGTGTATTTTGGCTTAATCGATGTGGCAAAATGTGAATTTTGCCTTAATTTGTGTGGCATAACGTGAATTTTGACTTAATCTGTGTACCATAGTGTGAATTTTGGCTCAGTTGGTGTGAATTTTGGCTCATTCCAAGTGGCACAATGTGTAAGAGGCAAGTACAGTATAAGGGGGTAACTATTGTTAAAAACAAGAAAACCAGTATCTGGAGAGCGCAGGGAACACTCAGAATTTAACTGTTATAAAATTCTTATTTATTTGTAATAAATTGCACACAAAAGAACATTAATAAAAAATTGTATATAATATACATTAATGTATAGATCCCTAAATAGTCCAATTAGTACAAATGTGTAAAAAAGACGGTAACACTTTGCCAATTCCTGCCAGCTAGTGGTATACTTCAATGGACCCTATTGATCATATGCTCCAATAGCCAATTAATTAGTAACCCCTCAGTTTAGCATTTCCAAGGGAATGTAATACTTCTGGACTTTATATTTTATTTGTAAAGGTGGAAATAGTCCAGGCAGACCCGTTTTTAGTATGAGAGAGTCGCTTGATCTGTAGCTTTATGGCTACACATGGAGAGATAATAGTGGTCAATGATTTGAAGTTCAATATAGAAAGGCACCTGTAATGTTGTCGCTTTAAGCCTCACTTATTGTGGGTATAACCTCCGATACCATATATGTGGGAACAGTCCGGCAAAACAGTATAGCAGAGTACCTTAGTTAGTATATTCGCTGTTATTTCCACAAACCTGACCACAGTTTTGAGACCAGCTCACTACGTCAGGGAGCCGACCGCACACACTCAGCTGGGGGCAAACGCTGCAGGGAATCAAGTGTCACAGCTGTTGTGTGTCGGCGTTGGCCATGCTCTGCTTGTATAGCTGTTGGTCCAGTGTCCCCAGACACTTTTAAGGACGGGTTCTAATGGTTCTTAAGGAGGTATAATAATGTGCATTTTGGCTCAATCCATGTGGCAAAATGTGAATTTTGCCTTAATCTGTGTGGCATAACGTGAATTTTGACTCAATCTATGTGCCTTTGGATCATTCCATGTGGCATAATGTGTAAGGCAAGTACAGTATAAGGGGGTTACTATTGTGTTGCATGCTTTGTATAAGGGGTATATGGTGCTGTAAACTTAGGTGACCACATAAAAGGTGCTGAAATGTTGTCTACCAAGTTTTAGCTTTCAGTATTTTTTTTATGACTGCAGTGTCGTCTCACCCCACAAGTATCGGCATTCTGCATGTGTACCTTTGGAGGGCACCCACCAAAATATCTCCCTGCATTTTTCTTATGCCAGCCCCCTGCCTTTTCCAGGTATATATAATTAGTTGAAAGTATTTACGCAAATACAGACACACCCATGAGCAGACCACCCAACCAGAACACTGGTCACGCCCCCCACATTATTAGGTGCTGGCCAAAACCTCTATTATTGTGCATAATAGGCCCTTGATCATTTTCAGCTCCAGGCCCATTTAGACCTTAATCTGGCTCTGATCACCGTTATAAATTAAATTAAAACTTCAGGCACGGAATTAACCCACTAGTAAACTGTGGAGTATTAGCAGTAACTAGACTAGTACACTCAGCTACAAATTCACAGAGTGATTTTTAATCTTTAATATTTCTTTTTCTCTTTAAATCTATACCTTGTTTTAATACTTTCGCTACTTACCTTAAGGTCTCATATCATTGACAACTGTACCATATAGCACCACTACAGAATGATGACCTGCTAGCTCATTAAAGTTTAATAAAAAACTCGAAAATACCTAAAAAAAACAAGAATTAATAAAATATACACCTTTTATAGGTAAAACTTCATTTTATTATTGTGGAACAGGAGTGCATCCCAGTTAAACTGATTCACCTTTTTCTCTCCCACTGCTATTGTAGGTTTCCAGATGTCTCAATTTTTGTTTTTTCAGAGATATGGTAGGTAGCTGTTGTTTTCGTTCAAGCCTTTTGGGGTTAGGCAGTCCATCAGGTAGATCATTTTGGTTTCTGTCTTGAGGAGTTCCTTTTCCAGGTCACCCCCTCTTGTTCCCAATTTTATGTGGCCCATTCCAAACACTCTTAAATTTTTCGGATCACTGTTGTGGAATCTAAGGAAGTGTTTGGCCACTGGGGTTAGGGTTTTAAATTTCCGCTGATCATTGATGGCATTTTGGATGGTACTAACATGTTCCAGAATTCGTACTTTAAGGGTCCTGCTGGTCTTCCCAATATATGATTTTCCACATGGACATTGGAGGTTGTAGATAACCCCTATGTTGGTACATGTTATGTGGTCTATTATTGTCCATTGTTTCCCAAATTTGTCTGTGTAGCTCTTTGTTGTCTCCATATATTGACAGGCTTTTCATTTTCCACAGCAGTTAGAGCCCTTCCTGATTTTTTCTATTTTTGGTTCAGAGAGATTGCTGTGTACCAGAATGTCTTTGATGGTTTTTGACTTCCGCCAGCTCATTTGAACTCTTGTTGGGAGAATATCTTTAAGATCTCTATCTGTTTCGAGGATTGACCAATGTTTCTGAAGAATGGTTCTAATCTGTTTCCAGTTCTCATTGAAAGTTCCAATAAATCTGATTGGTTCCTCTTTTTCTTCCCGTTTTTTGGGGACGAGTAATGAGTCTCTAGGAGTTTGTTCGATGGATTTAATTTACTTTTTAATTTGTCTCTTACTGTATCCCCTTTCTATGATGCGGTTTTTTAGTTCCTCTTGTCTCGTATGGAAAGTCTCTGGGTCTGAGCAGTTTCTCTTATGCGTATTAATTCGCCTTTAGGTATTGCTTTTATGGTGTTTGGCATATAGGCGCTTGTTGCATGCAGGATACTATTGGTGGAGGTTTCTTTTTCTGTATACATCTGTCTGTATCCTTCCTTCGTCATCAATGGTAATTGTCAGATCCAGAAAGTTGATTTTCCTTTGGCTGGCTTCCAGAGTGAGCTTCAGATTGAGATCATTTTCATTTAATATTGAGATGAAGTCATTCAGATCTTGTTTCTCCCACTCCAAAATCATGATTTTGGTTCATTTTGAGAAAGTATCTTGCTGCTGCTATACCATTTTCGTGACCTATACTGGTGTAGAGACTCTCTACGTTGCATGTGACCAGCCACGTGCCCTTGGTGACGGAAAGGTTCTCCAGTTTTTTGAGAACATCCATGGTGTCTCTCAGGTACGAGGGCAGTGCTGTCACATGCTGACGTAGGAACTGGTCCACGTAAATGCTCAGTCTCTCTGTCAGGCTCCCCATGCCTGATAGGATTGGCCTGCCTGGCGGAGTTCTATTGTTCTTGTGGATTTTGGGTAAAAGGTATAGTGTCGGGGACTTTTCTCCATTTTCAAGTATTGGTGATCGTTTTTACCAATTACTTGATTTGCGAATGCCTGGTCGATCATTTTTGTGTACTCGGTGGTAAATTTGCTGCTAGGATTAAATGTCAGCTTTTTGTAGCAGTTGGTGTCCGTGAGTTGACGTTTGAGTTCTTGTATGTATTGCTCACGGGGCCAGAGGACTACGTTTCCGCCTTTATCCGAAGGCTTAATAATTACATCTTCCCATTTTTCCATTTCTCTGAGTGCCTCCCTTTCCTATTTTATTATATTTCCTCCCTTGATGTTTTTCACGTTTAATAGGTTGTCCAAATCCTTGGATACCAAGTTTTGAAAGATTTGTACCTGTGGACAGATGTTCGGGTCCGGAAGGAAGGTCGATTTCTTTTTGATTTTGGTTCTATCATGTGGTTCCAAAGGGGGACCTATTGCATCTGAGTTCTCCATAGCAAGGTCTTCTAACATTTGGAGTGCAATTCTTTCTTCTTGTTCTATTCCCTCTGTATTTGTTAATGTTGGATCTGTGTGTGTTGGGATATTGCTACTCTCTTGTCTTAGACCTGCCGCTGTCATTAGTGCTCTTTCTTTATTTCTTTGTCGCGTTTGATTCGCAAATAATTTTTATAGAAGTATTTTCCTAGTTAAGAGATTGAGGTCTTTTTCCACTTCAAATCTTTCCATGTTATGTGTGGGGAAAAAGGATAATCCTTTTTTCAATATTGATTGCTGTTCCTCTGTTAGTGTTCTGTTTGTTAGGTTTACAATCTTTAGGGAGTCTGATGGTGTATTAGGTGGTTTTACTCTCTGAACCGTCTCCTCTCTCTTGATTCGTCTCTCCAATCGGGCGACTCTCTTTTCCTCCTGCCTCTTCTTGCCCCTCCTAGTTTTTCTCTGTATTCTTTGTGGTCTCTGCGGCCCTGCCCTAAAAAATGCCTTCTGTGATACTGCTTATTACGTGTCTCTCTTTCAGATGATTCTGCCTCCGATGTTGAATAGTTAGACACATTGCTGCTAGTTGTCTGTTTTTGAGGTCGGGTGTTCCATCTAAAGATTTTATTGGTTGCAAAGTCGGTTTTATCACGCTGGAATTTGCGTCTTTTTTAACTTTTCTCCTAGTTTGGAGATTTCTTGAGTTAGTTCTGTTAGTATGATTTCATCATGTTTTATTAATATTTTTATGAGTTCTCTTGAGCATTGCAGTAGTATAGATTCCCAGTTTTTCTTTAATTCTTCAGTGGCCAGTTCATATGCCGGAAAAAGTTTAGGCCTCAGGCCTCTCGAGATCAAGTTATGTTTAAGATAGTTATCAAATGTTGTTCTGTTCCACAGAGTCTCACTCTGTTTCATAAGGGCGAATCTCAGAGAAAAGATCGTCTGACCAGTTGGTGGTCGCAGAGTCCATCCTATCAGGGTTGTCTGTAAACATCGAATCTATGTCACTTCTTAGTTTGTCTCGTCTTCTTTCCAGTTCTTTGGCCAGACTGAAATTTGACATGTTCACAGGGGTACTCAACTTTTTTGATGTTTTGGTAGGATTATATTGTAAGTAATTCTTCTTTTGAGTATGTGGTGCAGGACACTCGTTAGAAACTGTTTTCACAGTATGTAGTATACAGTAATTGGAGGGGGATGAGGGAGAGGGGATTGGTCCGCACACACCTTTTTGGAAAAATATCCCTTTTATAATAATAGGGAGTTGATATTCAATCGCCTTTATTGGGTATCATTTGGCGATGGGTGCTATCCGGGCAATGTAGTTAGGAGAACGCTTAGGAGGAGAAAGAGTTGCACGGTGGATGCACACCAAAGAGAAGAAATATTCCAAAGAGATGAAATATTCAAAAAAATGGGATTATTAAAATTAAAACCTGCTGGTACTTAACAGCTGCTTTTATTTCACTTTCTGCTGCAGCTCAGTATCGCCCTCCAGACATAGAATGTTATTACGATTAAGCCGGAACATCTGTATAACCACATCATCCATCTAAGCACAAACTCTCTCTAAATAAACAAGGCCTACGCAGCCTCTGGGATACCTGCTTTACCTGCTGATCATGCTCAGTTTCATGACGTCAGCTGTCTGAAAGCCCACACTGATAGACTGTCATACATTACAAAGTCTGCCATGTTAGAAGCTGGGAAGTGTGTTAAGGTGCATATTTCCCTTTTAAAAGGCACACATTTGTGATTATTAGAGACAGGTTTATATGCATTTGCATATGCATTTGCATATTTTGACCATTCTCACTGGTTATTGAATATTTTACCTAAAATGTAGTGATGGTGCATATTTTAGGCCCCGCCCTCTTCCTACCCGCTAGTCACAGCGCTGCTTTGCCCTGCTGCTGCTGTTGTCCAGGTAGTGGTAGAGTGTGCAGGCTGGGGCAATATGTGTGCAGTGAGGGGAACCTTGGATGTACGATATGTCTGACACTGCTCTAGGCTGCCAATCCATGTTGATAAAAGTCAGTCTGGGCGGATGCCATTACGAAGCTCCTGAACCTTTGCCTGCCCCTGGTCTGGGACTTTACACCAAGAGACTGACTTCTGCAGCAGAGGAGGCGGGCAGAAGGGTTGTGACATCATGCGACACGGAGGAAATGCCATGTCACAGTGAGTATGCAGCGCAGGGAGGCATAGGCGCCGATTCCGTGGGTGCTCCGGGGCCTGAGCACCCATGGAAAATATTCAGCACCCACCAGCGCCGACGGAGCAGCTTCAGGCCAGGTGTTAGTCTCTCACAGAGCAGCTTCAGGCCAGGTGTTGTATTCGTACATGAAAACACGTGATTTTTTGTCGTATTCATATTTTTATAATTTAGAGAGGAAGGAGGGCTGCGCTCACTGTAATGTTGTCTACTCAATGTTACGGCTGCAAGGTTACTGCTGAAAAGACCTAGATCTCAGCTAAATAATACAATATACAAAGAGTGGTGGTAACCTGCGCTCAGGACTATTAGTGGCTGGTGTATAGTAATTCTGATGTGCACGTTGCTATAAATAGTGGTATTGGTACAAATTTAATACTCAACTGCACGGAAGTAACAGTGGTGACAGAAATGCAGTGTGGTGATGGGCACGAGGGAAATATGAATAACCAGAAAACATGAGATGTACAAACCATGAGATGCACAATATATGCTACACGGGTGGTAATGAAGGAAATAGGCTGTATAGGCAAGCAGTAGATGGATTTATTGTGATAATGCACAACAATACTGCCAAAGGTATGTATTGGCAGTATTGTTGTGCATTATCACAATAAATCCATCTACTGCTTGCCTATACAGCCTATTTCCTTCATTACCACCCGTGTAGCATATATTGTGCATCTCATGGTTTGTACATCTCATGTTTTCTGGTTATTCATATTTCCCTCGTGCCCATCACCACACTGCATTTCTGTCACCACTGTTACTTCCGTGCAGTTGAGTATTAAATTTGTACCAATACCACTATTTATAGCAACGTGCACATCAGAATTACTATACACCAGCCACTAATAGTCCTGAGCGCAGGTTACCACCACTCCGTAGATTCATATAAGGCGTAATGTCGTGTTCATTATGTAGTCATGTCGTATTCGTATTTATAAATACGAATGTCTACGAATGACTACACCATCTATAGAATACGCCTGCTTTTAACATTGGCCAACCGTATTTTCTGCATTTACTAACAAGTCGTATTTGTAAAACGGCCATATACGAATCATAAATACAAACGAATCGTAACCCAAATCCCCCCCAAAAAATACACCTTGTTTTTGAGGTGTATTTGGAAGTGTATTTTACCTGCTTCAATGGGACACGTGTTTTACGTTTTAAATTACTTCACAGACAATTATAATCACTAGAGACAGGATTATATGCAACATAAAAAGCTTGAAATATGCATGCAAATATGCATGAAAAATACTTAAAATATGCATGAAAAGTGTTAAAATATGCTACATTAAATAATAAAAAAAGTAATTTTTAACTTATTTATTTAAAAATCAGCATAAAATAAGTTGCAAATAAACCTCAAAAATAGGCCCACAGCATCTGCAGATGTCTAGCGATTACATTTTTTTCTTCCTTGCTGCTACAGCAGACTGCAGCGTCCAAAGCTCTTCTTGCATCAACTACACGGACCCTCATCTCCAGCACCGATGGATCAAATGTCAGCATAGCGTGTGAGGGCGGCGCAGTGGAAGGCTTCCTCCCTGCATAGGTGCCGATTTAAATTTTTGCTGGTGGGTGCTCAAGTAAAAAATAAAGGGGAGTGGCTCCATGGTGAAGGGGCGTGGCCTTTTCAGAAAAGTGGGCATGGGTTAACTGGAGCACCTTTCCCTGATCCCCCTCCACTGTGCTGGGGTGCATGGTCAAGTGGGTGGGAGCTGTACCTGTGGGGAGCCTTTCCCCCTGAGTGCTGCGGCACCAGTCTCCACGTGTGCTGTGGTGGGTCCCTGGTGCTGCCGTCCCCGGCGTCCGCTCTGTCCCCAGTGCCTCTGTCTGCTCCAGGCTCGGCTGCACTGGGCGGTCTCCCTTTCCGGCGGCTGTGCTGCGACGGTGTGGGGAATGGTTGTCCATCACCGCTTCTCCCTTCCAGTCTGCGGCGGCAGTTACCCGGCACTTGTGCAGCACCCTCTCCCTGGCTATACGTGCGATCAGGAACTCCTGCTGGACGTGAGTTCCCTGCATGCTCCTTTCTCTTCTCTTCCTCTGCCTGCCTCTTCCTCCCGGCGCCGGCCAATCCTGTGGCTCCCTCTTCCTATCACTCAGGAATGCTGCTGCGGCTCCCCTCCATTAACCCTGCGCGTCCTGGCCTGAAGCTGCTACGTCGGCGCTGGTGGGTGCTGAACATTTTCCGTGAGTGCTCTGGCCCCGGAGCACCCACGGAATCAGCGCCTATGCCTCCCTGCGCTGCATACTCACTGTGACACGGCATTTCCTCCGCACCGCGTGATGTCACAACCCTTATGCCCGCCTCCTCTGCTGCAGAAGTCTGTCTCTTGGTGTAAAGTCCCAGACCAGGGGCAGGCAAAGGTTCAGGAGCTTCATAATGGCATCCGCCCAGACTGACTTTTATCAACATGGATTGGCAGCCTAGAGCAGTGTCAGACATATTGTACATCCAAGGTTCCCCTCACTGCACACATATTGCCCCAGCCTGCACACTCTACCACTACCTGGACAGCAGCAGCAGGGCAAAGCAGTGCTGTGACTCGCGGGTGGGAAGAGGGCGGGGCCTAACATATGCACCATCACTAGATTTTAGGTAAAATATGCAATAACCAGTGAGAATGGTCAAAATATGCAAATATGCAAATGCATATGCAAATGCATATAATCCTTTCTCTAGTAATTACTATGTCAAATGCCCCCCTCCCCCATTGTTAACGCCACGCCACGATCAACGCCAACCCGAAGCGTGGCGAGCGCAGCGAGCTCGCGAGGGTCGGCGGTACGCGTCCTCCGACCTTTTCATACCCCCACTGTCCACGTCGGCATGGAGTTAATTTTATATAGTGTGGCGAGCGCAGCGAGCCACCGAGCCCGAAGCGTGGCGAGTGCAGCGAGCCCCACGAGGGGACGCACATTACTTCACATGTATTACGCGTCCCCTTGCGGGGCTCGCTACGCTCGCCACGCTTCGGGCTCGGTGGCTCGCTACGCTCACCACACTATATAGAATCAACTCAACGCCAACGTGGATAGTGGGGGTATGAAAAGGTCAGAGGACGCGTACCGCTGCCCCTCGTGTAAAGACGCCCCTCGCGGGCTCGCTGTGCTCGCCACGCTTCGGGTTGCTGTTGATCGTGGTGTTAACAATGAGGGGGGGGGGGCATTTGACATACTAATTAACCATCATGGTGGGTATACAATTAAAAATCAGGTCTGGGGGGTCATTTTACATTGTAATCAGCCATCAGGGTGGCTGTACAATGTAAAATGGGGTATAATCGCATCACATGTCATTGTAATGGGAATAATAAGAAAAAAATATATACCACAGTTTTATACAATAACCCATGATGAGTTCAAAAGAGTCTTTTCACAGTTTAATCAACATCTTAAAAGAGAAATGAATCCAGTTATTAGGAAACATACCATGTATCGATTTTCCAGTAAAACATCGTATTAATACCACCTTGGCAAATATCTTTATTTATTTATCCTCTTGCATTCTCAAAAACAGTCTGTTGTTAGGGGCAACCATTTTGTGAGGGTCATTTTTCATTAGCAGGAGCCAGGAGACCGTTGAAAAGCAGATCTGTTGGTCTCAGGCCACAGATCTGGCAGCCACAAGGGAAGGGGTAAGGCAGGTTTGGGGGGGGGGGAGTTAATGTTACCGGGGTGTGTGTGTGCTTCCAAAATTTCTGGCAGGGGGGGGGTGCTTATTTTATAGTTACGCCACTGTGTGTGCGTGTGCTGGTAATTATTGTTATACTCACAGCTTTACATATGCAGGGGCGGGGACCCACTCATTAGATATGCACTGCTGCCTGGGTCGCCTGTCAGCTCAGCCAGCGGTGCCCCTAGTCCATCGCCTTGCTACGCCACTTTGTCTGCCACTGGTTTGCCACAATGTTTATAGATCGGCTAAATGCTTTTACAGTAACTGCCAGTGGCGGCTCCTACCTCTGTGGAGGAGGAGGGCTGCCGTGATGTGGGCCCCCCATCATCCTCTGCAAGTGCTGCCATTCTTCTGGTCCTAGTCCCCTCTGCTGCTCCCAACTGCCAGTATTGGTCCCATCCGCAGGGCCGGTGCATGTGCAGTAACTTCTTTGATACTACACTTGCACTGGCCCCCAGCCTCTATGGGCTGCTTCTGTAGCAGCCCACAGAGGCATATTCAGAGTCCCGGGTAAGGTACATTAGCAGTATCGTCCTCATTCTGCGCAAGCATAGAACCCGGTTTTTATGGGCTGCTGCTCAGCAGCCCATATAGAAGCATCCCAGAGGGAGGGAACACCTCCCAATGGGACTGCCTTCGGTGAATGGCAGGTTGGACTTCCAATGGGAAGTCACTGCCAGTCACAGTGAAGCTAGAGCAGTCTCACAGACTGCATCTGGCTTCACTTAGCAGAGAACAGTGGCGGATTTTACCATAGGTAAAAACCGCCACTGGTAACTGCTGTATTTATGTGCAGCTGTTCTGTTCTGCTTAGTTTATCCAGGCAGCCTTTGGCCAATATTTGTGAACAATATTGTGAGCTGTGAGGTGCAAAATTGGCTGAAGATGCTGGAAATTAATATTATCAAGGCTAATAAAATATCATAGGAGCATAAATTGCTCAAAATGACTTGATTACTGCTGAATTATTCAGAATGCAGTCAATTTTCCGACAGTGAATATCCTGAAGGTCAAAAACCCCAGAACCACTAGCCGATGGTCAAAATACAGACAAGCTCAAAATACCATCAGGGTCCAAATGCTGAAATGTAAAATGTAGACATGGTGGAAATACTGACATTTCAAATGTTAACAGGTCAAAAAGTTGACATAAGTTTTTCATGATTTTTTCTTTCAAACCAACTTGTTCTTACTTCATGATCCAAGTGGGCATAGAGTTAGATGATAGTAGGGTGCCAATCACAACAATGCACTGTGCCCAAAGCATAGCGAGCGCAGCAAGCCACGCAGTCCATGCTGACCTGTGCCAACAAGGACACCCAAGAAAATAAAAAAACAACATGTCTACCTGTCAACATTTTTGATGTCGGTATTGAGACCATGTCAGCATTTTAAATGTTGGCATTTCAACCATGACGGAATTTTAACCATTTTATTAAATTTTCAAGAAATCCCAAATCAAATCTGAATCCACCAAAACACTTAAGGGTGATTTTACAAACCCAAAACATGAGGGTCCGTGCACATCTTTAATATATACTTTGGTTTAGAAGCACTCATTACTGCAGACTGTAATTTGATGGTATCTACACTGTCCATCTAATACCCCTTTTACACCACCTCAAAACTCCGGGTCTTCGGCCGGTCAGACCTGGGTCAGAGGTGGTGTAAATCTGACACGCCGTGTCCCTTTACACAGGACTTTTACCCAGGTCCTGACCTGGGTAGAACAAGGCTAGGACCTGGGTAGAGGGAGGTGTAAATGGGTACACCGGGTTGGATGACACGGCTCCCATTTACATGAATGGTGGACGTCCTACCTGCATACCGCAGCGTCCGCAGGTTGGACGGGGGGACACACACAGCCTGCGCTGCTGTCTGCTGTACTCTGCAGACAGCAGCGGAGGAGGTGAATGGATGCCTGTGTGCGGCATCCATTTACCTCCCAGACGCCGGCTGGGGGGGTGCACGGGGGCTGGGGGTAACCCAGCAGTTTACCTTGGTGCTGGGCTGCCCCCAGCATGGCGATCAGTGTACCCGGCGGGGATCACCGTGGTCCTGGCGCTTGGAGATGACATCATCTCCAAGCGCCGCCTCCGTCTACACTGCGGATGGCATCGCAGTGTAAATGGAGTAAATCCCGGATCCAACCCGGCTTGGATCCTTCTTCCAAATGCCGGGTCTAATCCGAGATTTTTGTTGTAAAAGGGGTATAATTCTAAACAGTGGCGTAACTATAGCTCCGCAGCCCCCGCAGTGGCGGGGGGGCGCAGAGAAATTGGGGGCGCCGCCGGGGGGGCTGCGGGGCTATAGTTACCCACGGTCTGCGTCTCGCCCGGCTCTCTGTCGGGACCTTCCTGACGTCACGGTCCAGGCCGGCTCCTGCTGCAATGAAAACTGACAATTAGAAAATGGCTGCCCCCATACTGCAGACAGTTTTCTGTCTGCAGTATGGGGGCAGCCATTTTCTAAAAGTCCATTTTCATTGTAGCAGCAGGAGCCGGCCGGGACCGTGACGTCAGGAAGGTCCCGACAGAGAGCCGGGCGAGACGACGCAGACCGCGGGTAAGAAGGGGGGGCAGGTTAGGTGGGGGGTGGGGGGCACCGAATAAACGTGCGGCGGGGGGGCGCTGAATAGTTAGTTACGCCCCTGATTCTAAACCCCATCTTATCCCTATCCCAGGGTTGCCGACTCTCCCGGAATAGCTGGGAGTCTCCTGAAAATCGGGACCCCCTCTTGGCCCCCCCGGAAGGGTGGGCAACCCCGCCGGAACAGGCCGCAATCCTCGGGTCTCAGAGGAGGGGGCAGAGCTAAAATGACACAATTGCGTCATTTTAGCCCCGCCCCCTCCACGGAGATCCGTGAATTCGGCAGTTTGTCATCATGGGGTGGGGCTTAGTGACATCATACTTAAGCCCCGCCCCCTGAGCGGCTGCTGGAACTCTCCTCTCCTGGCTTCTCCTGGAGAGGAGAATTATAAAGTCGGCAACCCTGCCCTATCCTTGCAAGAAGTTTCAGTAGACATGGATAAAGATGCAGAACAATATTTGGGGACATACAGTACAGAGGTAGCTAGGCCCATTCATCCCACAATGCGTATGCATTGTGGCATGGATGGTGTGACTAGTGTGCCTGTGATAGGATGTTTGCATGCGCACCCCTTTAAACTCCATAGATAACTGCCAGGCTGTGTCACAGCCCACAGAATATTGTGGCATTGATAGCTTCCAGGCTGCGACTAGTTGCAGTCCAGTGAATAGCATGGCAATGCCGTGATGCGTATGCCCGTGCATACACATTGCATCAATGGTGAGGCTAGCTGCATCTGTATATCACAGAAAAAAAGAAAGCTACAGTTAGGCAGTAACAGAGGGCCTTATTCTAGTTCACTCTTTCTGACAAAATCCTTCTTAGATGGCCAAAACCATGTGCACTGCAGGGGGGGGCAGATGTAACATGTGCAGAGAGAATTAGATTTGGGTGAGTTATTTTGTTTCTGTGCAGGTTAAATACTGGCTGCTTTATTTTTACACTGCAATATAGATCTTACTTTGAAGTAAAACCCCACCTAAATCAAATTCTCTCTGCACATGTTACATCTGCCCCACCTGCAGTGCACATGGTTTTGTCCATCTAAAAAGGATTTTGTCAGAAAGAGTGAACTAGAATAACCCCCTCAGATTCTATTCATCGATGGTTCTAGCTAGAAATGGCATTGATCACAAACATCACTGTTAAATATACTGAAGGCCATCCCTAGTCAGGTGCAGAAAGATCAGGATGCGGTCATCTATTAGAATTAACTTAGGTCTACAGTCATTAGGTCGACCCCACTAGGTCGACTGGCAGGAAGGTCGACCTGAATTAAGGTCGACATGGGCCAAGGTCGACATGACTTAAGGTCGAATTTGCATAAAGGTCGACATGAGGAAGGTCCACTGGTCATAAGGTCGGCATCGGGTTTTTCACTGATTTTTGAGCCGACATGTGCCGACAGGCGGTATTTCATGCCCTACCATCCACTAGGGCGTGGAGAAGGTTATTAAAGCTGTGGCGAGCGAAGCGAGCCACCATGCCCGAAGCATTGCGAGCGAAGCGAGGGTCCGATTCTCATTGCCAACTGTGTCCATGTCGACTGTGTCGACATTCGGATAAAAAACAGTGAAAACCCCATGTCGACCTTATGACCAGTCGACCTTCCTCATGTCGACCTTTATGCAAATTCGACCTTAAGTCATGTCGACCTTGGCCCATGTCGACCTTAAGTCAGGTCGACCTTCCTGCCAGTCGACCTAGTGGGGTCGACCTAATGACTGTAGACCTAAGTTCATTCTGACAGATGTACCGATTCCGAAAGATCATGTTACTGCTCAGTGCAGTACTTGTAAATGACACTAGATGCCGCCACCTTCATTGTGCCGTTCTATCTACCAGACATTGGCTATAAAGAACTTCGCACAAACTGAAACAAGCTAAGAGATGTTTTTCAGTTTAGAGTCAGAACTTACGAGCACTCAGCACAGAGAACAACCAAGAGAAAGTGGGGGAGAGTCCGGAGTGTGTATTCCAGAGTACCCAATGTAGAGCGCTTTAAAAATCTCAAAATAGCTGGAGAGAGCCTGGGATCCCACAGAGGAACTGAGTGAGTTTTATTTTTATGTGTGTTATCTAGTCTTTCTCTCTCTCTGTCTAAATAAAAGAAAGATAGGTAGATTTTTTTGCACACGTAACATAACAAATTAATCAGCAGTCTCCTGCAGAATCCTAGTCACATCGCATCTGGAAAAATTTAATCCTGGGCCAAGGTTTGCTGCTATCACCTAAGGACCCAGCCCAGTGCCAAGCTTGTGGAGCCTGTAGGGTGGATCTTTTTTTGGACACTCTGCTCTTACCATCTGTGGCTCCACCACCTACACTGGGTGAGAGGGGATTTTATATGTTTTTCTTTTTTGTCCTTTTGCTTCAATGATGTTTTTAATGTGATTGTTTTTATTCTTCTACCAATAAATACCTACCTTGTTAAGTTTACACCCTTTGCGCCCAAGGAATCTTGTGTGTAATGAGCCCAGGTGCAAAAAATCCAAGTTCACAATATTTAACATGGCAGTGGATGACAGGGAAAAGCAGTGTGCGACAGGTGAAGCAGTGGGCCCCAGTGCACTGCACCTGCTGCGCCAATGGTAGTTCTTCCTCTGGAGCCAATATAGCAGCGTCAGCCAAATTCTTGAAACTAAAAAATATTGTATAATACAGTTCAAAGTAGGTAGGTGTGCGTACACACATAGTAGGTGTGCGCACACACACACACATATATATATATATATTGTGTGTGTATATATATATATATATATATATATATATATATATATATATATATATACCAGGGTTTGGTTTCGTGAGGGTAACCCACGCACTGTGCTGTATTCGGTGCTAGCAGCGGCACCAGCTGTTCGACCTGGTGCGACTTGTGTCAATAAGTATACAAAAAAGGGGTTTGTGGTGCCACGCTCTGCTCCTATTGTTCTCTTTGTTGGTGTGCTTTGCAGAGGAAATGATAACTGGCAAATGTTGTGTACAATATGCAACATTTGCCAGTTGTCATTTCCTCTTGCAAAGCACACCAACAAAGGGAACAATAGGAGCGGAGCGCGGCACCACAAACCTCTTTTTTATATACCAGGCTTGTTGGAGAGGATATGCCTGATCGCACCATGTATCATCTGTACCATGAGTAGCTATAATTTTCCTGTTTTCTATTGATTTTTGCATACAGTATGCCATGTCTCAATAAATGTTTTGCATTTTTAACTAATATATATATATATATAGACGTCCAGGATGGATCTGCACTCATCCAGCTCAATCAGCTGCCCTGTGTGCCTTTGTTAGAATAGTTTATACGGCAATAGGATCCACACAACACAGGTAAGTAAATCCAAACACGGCACTGCCAGGACTTGGGTAAAAAGGCTCTATATTGTCCTAGGGGACAATAAAGAGCCTTTTTATCCAAGTCTAGGACAATAAAGAGCCTTTTTACCCAAGTCCTGGCAGTGCCGTGTTTGGATTTACATATATATATATATATATATATATATATATATATATATATATATATATATAAAAAGTGAGGCGCCACTTGACTTGTGACCTAAAATTACATATGCATGCCCTTATTGGGTTAAAACATGGAAATATGGGACAGATTTTTAAGACTATAAATAGTGTCTATTACACAGAAAAAATAATAGGACAATGCAAACAGACAGGTATTACTTTATTTATCTAGGGCGTCAGCTATCCCCTAAATATTATCGCCGTGGTGAGTGGCGTTTAAGAAAAAAATGATAACAAAGAATAGGGGTTCAGTGACTAAATATGAACTGCATAGTAAACACCAAGGTGTAAAAAAAAATATGTTTATTATAAATGGTAAGCACAAAGTGCACAACACAAAAATCTAGGTCGACGTCGGTTTAGGTCAACAGGTCATTAGGTCGACAATCAAAAGTTTGACATGAGGTTTTTTACTGTTTTTTGAGCCGACATGTGTCAACAGGCGGTATTTCATGCCCTACCATCCATTACGGCATGGTGGGAGCATAAAATTGTGTGCCCGAAGCATAGCGAGCGAAGGCGGTGCACTTCAAACTGTGTCCATGTCGACATTCGTCAAAAAAAAAAAAAAAACAGTGAAAAACCCCAGGTCGACCTTTTGACTGTCGACCTTGCCCATGTCAACCTAATGCTTGTGTCGACATAAACCCATGTCGCCCTAGACCCATGTTGACCTTGCTGCATGTAGACCAAGTGGTGTCGACCCAATGCTTGTCGACTTAGTTCTTGTAGACCAAATGACCGTATCCCTTATGGCAAGCCTCCCAAATGTACATATCCACGTTGATACTGTAGTTACTACTTTCGCAATCTCCCTGACATACTTTTTTTTAATATATTCTAAGTGGATTCTGATACTTTGCACAAGCTAATATATAAATATAGTACTGTATGTGTGCCAGAATATGAGGTACTTAGGGTGTGTCCC